>NW_024412400.1:18808615-18827290 GCF_014898765.1 Herpailurus yagouaroundi
GGGGGAGGGTGGGTGATGGGTATTGAGGAGGGCACCTTTTGGGATGAGCACTGGGTGTTGTATGGAAACCAATTTGACAATAAATTTCACATATTAAAAAAATAAATAAATAAACATGGTCATCCTGGGGCACCTGGGTGGCTCAATCAGTTAAGCATCCGACTTCGGCTCAGGTCATGATCTCGTGGCTCGTGGGTTCGAGCCCCATATCGGGCTCTGTGCCGACAGCTCAGAGCTTGAAGCCTATTTCAGATTCTGTCTCCATCTCTCTCTCTCTCTCTGTCTCTGCCCCTTCTCCGCTCACAGTCTCTCTCTCTCTAAGTATAAATAAAAAATTCAAACATGGTCATCCTTCAGTGCAGGGTGGACTGTGCAGGAGCTGGTGTGTGTCTTGTGTCCTCATCTCCTCTTTCTGTAGGGACACCTGTCGGAGTGGATAAGGGCTCAGCCTAAAGGCCTCATTTTCACTTAATTACCCCCTTTAATTTGCCTATCTCCAAAATGCAGTCATATTGTGATCTGAATTTTGAGGAGGACATAATTCAGCGCATAATCCTTCTGCCTCAGTTAGCCCTGCTCCAATTCCCGATTGGTCCCCAAAGGTGAGGGGAGGAGGAATATGGGCACGTGCTTAGAGCAGAATGTCTCTGGAAGACATGAGACCAGATCACTCCCTCCCCACACTTGGACCACTGAACTGATCTCTTCAGAACTGTCTCAGACCCTCAGACCACTCCACACGGCTTCTCCTACTTCACCCACCTTTTCTGCAGATCTGGAATTTCCAAAGACACGTCCCAAGCCTTCGATCCCCTGACGTCCTCGGTGGCACTTTGCTCCCACACTGGCCGCCAACAATCGCTTCCACTGCTGAATGGGCACATCCCTTCGCCCACTAGGAGGCATAGTGTACTTGCCCTACCCTTGAATCTGAGTTGACTCATGTGATTTGCTTTGACCAGTGGAATGCCCTGCCGGTTTGTCCCATAGGAGCCCCGCTTCCACTTTTGTTCTGTTATGACCCTGAGCCCACCATGGCGTGCAGAGCCCCAAGATAGCCACGTGGAGGAGAACAGCCATGTGGAGGGCTGTTGCCCCAGCCGAGCCAACGGCTGCTTGCAGTAACACGTGTGACCCCAGGCGAAACCACAGAATAGTGAGAAATCATCAAGCACGGTGCTTTTAAGCCATTAAGTTTGGGGGATGGTTTTTTATGCAGCAATACTGAAACATCTCTTCCCAGTGACAGACCTCCCCTGTTCTCTGTACTATTTTTACCATTATTCCAATCACCGTTCTCAGTTCAATGTTAGGAAAGGGAATGATGACCTTCATAGGAAAGAGAGGTGAATTGATTTGCAGAACAGAAGCCGCATGGGAAATTTTTTACAGTTCGTGTCTTCTCTTGCCCTCCAAGCCTTTATTCTTAACTTAATGGTGTTCTGTGTACACACTGTGTAAGAGGATTATATAGGAGGTGCAAGGAACACAGACAAAGACTGGGTGGGACGTTTGTGTTGTAACTAGACTAACAATGTGCTGCTCTCTTAGTCCATCTCTGAGAACATGGAAATCATTGTTACACAGAGATGCTTGGGAGAAAGGGTGCCGCTGGGAGTACCATATATCATTTTTGCTTTAAAATTCTCTTTTAATGTTTATTCTTGAGAGAGAGAGACAGAGCGCAAGTGGGGAAGGGCAGAGAAAGAGGGAGACACAGAATCCGAAGCAGGCTCCAGGCCCTGAGCTGTCAGCACAGAGCCAGACCCGGGGCTCGAACTCACAAACCGTGAGATCGCGACCTGAGTGGAAGGCGGACGCTTAACAGACTGAGCCACCCAGGCGCCCGTGTCACTTTTGCTTTTAAAGTTTCACATTTAGGGGCGTCCGACTTCTGCTCAGGTCATGATCTCACGTTTGTGAGTTCGAGCCCCGGGTCGGGCTCTGTGCTGACAGCTCAGGGCCTGGAGCCTGCTTCGGATTCTGTGTCTCCCTCTTTCTCTACCCCTCCCGTGCTCATGCTCTCTCTCTCTCTCTTTCAATAGTAAATAAACATTAAAAAAAATAAAAAATAAATAAAGTTTCATATTTATTACGTCATCAGCTGACCTTTGCTGCATCATATTGAGGACTGGGAGGTGTTTCATTTTGTTTGTTTTTTAAAGTGAAAACCAAGGTGCAGAGAGATTGAATGACTTACTCAAAGTCAGAACACTGGCAGACTACAAGGAAGCTACTAGATTCTTTTTTTTTTTTTAAGTTTATTTATTTTGAGAGAGAGAGAGAGAGAGAGAGAGCGAGCAGTGGGGAAGGGGCAGAGAAGGAGAGAGAGAGAGAATCCCAAGCAGGTTCTGTGCTGATAGCATAGATCCTGATGCGGGATTTGAAGCTGGGCTCAATCCCACGGACCCCCATGGACAGTGCGATCATGACCTGAGCCGAAATCAAGAGTCTGACCCTCAATGAAACGAACCACCCAGCCCCACAGGCGCCCAAGGCTACTAGATTCCTGGTGTCAATATTGAGTCAGGTCCTTAATGGTGTAGACATTGTGTGTAATAGGAAGGGATGTGAGGGGCCACTATTTGGCATGCAAATGGCCTGAGGGCAAGACCTTGTTCATCTTGATGGGTCCTGGGACACCCTGGTTTGTGTTAAGTCCTGCTGACTTTTCACTGGGTGTTTAAAAACGTTAATTTGGATGAAAAGATCTGGGTTCATGCCCTGGTTCTCCCACTCCTTGGCTATACGACGTTACTCAAACCAGTATAAGAAGCCTCAATTTCCTCTTCTTCAAACTGAGACTGTCAATACTCCTCCTACTACACCTGCCACCACTGCCTTCCACTTCAAAGGGTTACGTGAAAAAAACATTTTGAAAAGGAATATGAAAACTCTATGAAGTGAAAAGATAAAAAATGACATTATTATTATTCAATGTCCTGTTGTCTATCTCGCATTCTCCTATCACTGCAGAATATAATGCCTCACTTAACACAGGGTAAGGGCATTCACAGGAATTTGAGAGAACCTGGGTTTTCATTTTATCTCTACCAATTATTGACTCTGGGTCTTGGGAAGAATCAGTTTCTTCGTGTCTCTTTCCCAGGAGGTTAGAATCTTAGGATTCTATGATTTCCTACAATGCTATTATTTCTGGTGAATTATAGAATGCTGGTAAGGCATCAAAAAACAGCTACCCAGACCCCTGTGGCTGTCATGCATAGGGCTGTGGAAATTGGCAAAATTATTAAAATTATCTTCAGGAAACTATAAGCATGTTTATATACCACACTCTCATCGAGGTAAAAAACAAACAAAACATGGAATCTCGGGGCGCCTGGGTGGCTCAGTCAGTCAGGCATCCGACTTCAACTCAGGTCATGATCTCTCAGTCTGTGAGTTCGAGCCCGTGTCGGGGTCTGTGCTGACAGCTCGGAGCCTGGAGCCTCTTCGGATTCTGTGTCTTTCTCTCTCTGCCCCTCCCCTGCTCACACTCTGTCTCTCTCTGTCTCTCAAAAATAAATAAACATTACAAAAAAATTTAAAAATAAACCCAGAACCTCTTGTGAATGGAAATATATTAAAGCACACTATTAGAGTTATTTCAATATTTAACAAAATTAATTCACGACTTGCCAGACTGAAGCGCCACTATCTCAGGGGAACAAGCGTGGCATAGATTATTGAGTGCTGTGGCTTTGTTTCCCTCCCACAATATTTCCTAAATATGATTATTTTCTTTTTTTTTTTTTTTAAACGTTTATTTATTTTTGGGACAGAGAGAGACAGAGCATGAACGGGGGAGGGGCAGAGAGACAGGGAGACACAGAATCGGAAACAGGCTCCAGGCTCTGAGCCATCAGCCCAGAGCCCGACGCGGGGCTCGAACTCACGGACCGCGAGATCGTGACCTGGCTGAAGTCGGACGCTTAACCGACTGCGCCACCCAGGCGCCCCGATTATTTTCTTCTTTAACAGGACGGACATAACTGTTTAAGTGGAGACGTAACAGTTTGCAGTGTCACATTTGAGTGCCCTTAGATCTCAAACTGTATTCTTCTTCTTCAGACTGAAACTTCACAATTGCTGCTGACGTAAGGAAATGTCTTAATTCGGCCCTTTGTCCATTGGGCCCTGTGTCTCGGGAAACAAAATGCATTCTGCAGAGAATATAAAGCTTGCTGTGACCCTGCTGGGTTATGAATAATTTGTGCCATCCAGAAGCAGTACTCAGTTTGAAAATACCATTTTAAAGACATCATTTGTTGTTTGACTACCATTTCCTATTTCATACAAAAATTGGAAAACTGGAATAGCAGGTTCTATTCTCTTGGGACTTATATCCTCATTTAGTTGAGGTCTGCTTCCAACTTGAAAATGTAGTCTGTCTCATATTCCTGATATAAAATGAAAGTGCGCTACCAGCATTCTGCTTGCTAACTATGAGGGAGAGGAGGAGGAAATGCAGGATATCATTTGCAATGTCAAAAGGCAACCAGAGTTTGCATTAAGCCACTGCTGTTTTCTGGGAACATCCACAGGTCATATCCTTTCCCATCCCAAGCCTCCCGTATGGAGAGGTCAAGGGCTCATCAACCCAATTAGATATCGAGTTTAAAGCCAAAAATCAGTGTAGGCCAGGACTTCCAGAAGGGGGAAGTAGGAGCTCAGCAGACCCCCTCTTTAGCAAAACCATAATTTAACTGGTACACATTATTTAAAACGCAGGCATTTAAAGTCTCCAGAAATTGTTTGAAGGGCATACAGCACATGGAGGAAAAGTCACTCGAGAAAATCGATCACACCTGAGGGAGAACAGCCAGTGTCTGTGGCATTTGAGTCACATCCTGTTTCCTTACCCCCTTCAGGCCAGCTCCTGATTAGGGACGTGCCGCTGGGCGCTCTCCTGTGGGCAGGTGTGGCCAAGAAGATGGGGTTCCTTCCTACCCCAGCAACCATCTGAGGCTACGGTTTCACTCTTGTAGGGGCAGGCTCAGCAACACCGCCAGACCCCCACCACCAGGGGCAGAAGCTGTCTTCTGGACAGCATAGCCAGCTTGCTCCTAAGGAAGAAGCTCTACTCCAGATGAGAGTCCTGGGGCCCTGACACCCCCAACCCTGGCCCAGTGCCCTGGCTAGGAGGGTGGAGGTTCCATGGTGCCAGAGATAAGCCAGGACGACCAGGCACTGTCACAGCCCCCACCCCCGGTACACGCTTATAGAGAGGGGCGTTTATCACCCTTTGGAAGAGCGGGTCCCTGACCGCAGTGCCCATGCTGTGGTGTAGGAGTTCTGCCGTGGGGGGGGGGGGGGGGGGGGGGGCCGGGGGGATAGTGGAGAGGGTGGAGGCTCACCCTAAAGACAACAAGCCCAGTAGCTCAGCTGAGGCGCCTATTGGGAACAGAGTGGAGAGCTCCATCCCTAAAAGTGTTGTCAAAAACAGTGGAGGTCTTGGTGGAAATGAAGAGGCTGGTGATTCTGATACACGATAAGCAGAGAGCAGCCAGAAGTTTAATAGACAGAAGCAGGAAGGAGAGCCCTCCTGGGGTCACAGTGAACTCAGGGGGTTGGGAAAGCTGTGTGCAGGCGGGGGCTGCCTAGTACCTCCCGTCTTGAGCCCCCCCACCTCCAACCCGATGAAGCAATCAGAGCAGCCAGTGGAGGTGACTTGAAAGCATCCTACGAGTCTCAAAAAGACCCGGCAGCACGGGGAGGGGCTGACTCAAGGGGCTTAAATACAACCTCTGACCAAGCACTGACTGAAAACTAAGTCACTTCGACACAGGACACCTGATCAGGCTTTAAAACCGTTATTGCAGTCATTCCTGACAATCTGGAAGACTGTGCATGGCCAAGACTGCACCCACCCAGGGAACAATCAGACAGGAGCAATCAGAGGACTCTAAGATACTAGAACATGGGACAAAAAAGTAAATACTCTGAACTTCAAGCCGTACACATGTGCCACCGAAAAGGGTCAAAACCTAACTGGCTAAGGGGGCTTGAGCACAGCCTTTGACCAATAAATGGCTTACACCCATCTGAAGCAATTCCTAGGTGGCCAGGCTAGAAGAGAACAAGGTGAGAGAAACGTGAGCAGGAATGTCAGAGGCTGTGCACTGGGGGAACTAGACTTCCCAGGATTATTCCAGTCAAGTCCCTAAACAAACAAACAACCCACCCACACCCCCGAGAGTGGTGTCAGTATCCAGAGTCACCACAAAACAGTATCTAAAATGTTCAGTTTTCCACAAAAAAAAGTGACAAGACATGCAGAGAAACAGGAACATGTGAGCCATACACAAAGGAAAAAGCAAACAACAGAAACTGACCTTGAAAGGGTCCAAATAGTGGACCTAGCAGCCAAAGACTTCAAAACAGCTATTATAAATATGTTTAAAGAACTAAAGATAACCATGCTTAAAGCACTAAAGGAAGGTATAATGACAACGTCTTACCAAAAGACAATGTCAATAAAGAAAACCCGTTAAAAAGAACCAAACAGAGGGGTGCCTGGGTGGCTCAGTCGTTTAAGTGTCCGACTTCAGCTCAGGTCATGATCTTGGGGTCCATGAGTTTGAGATGGTGTTGGGCTCTGTGCTGAGAGCTCAGAGCCTGGAGCCTGCTTGGGATTCTGGGTCTCCCTCTTTCTCTGCCCCTCCCTGACTCATACTCTGGCTCTGTCTCTCAAAAATGAATAGGGGCGCCTGGGTGGCTCAGTCGGTTAAGCGTCCGACTTCAGCCAGGTCACGATCTCGCGGTCCGGGAGTTCAAGCCCCGCGTCAGGCTCTGGGCTGATGGCTCAGAGCCTGGAGCCTGTTTCCGATTCTGTGTCTCCCTCTCTCTCTGCCCCTCCCCCATTCATGCTCTGTCTCTCTCTGTCCCAAAAATAAATAAAATGTTGAAAAAAAAATTAAAAAAAAAAGAATAAACATTTTAAAAGTTTTTTTTTTTTTTTAAAAAAAAGAACGAAATAGAATCCTGGACTAAAAAGTACAAACCAAAATGGGAAATTCAGAGGGATTCAACAGTAAACTTGAGCTGGCAGAGAAATCAAAAGGAAAATTCTCTGAGATGAAATGAAGGCAAGCACACTAAGACTCACTGGAAGCAGCTAAGGCAGTGTTTAGAGGAAATTTTATATAGGTAGATGCTTATATTAAGAAAGAAGAAAGTTCTCAAATCAATAACCTAACCTCCTACCTTAAGACATTGGGAAGAGAAGAACAAACGAAACCTAAGGCAGGCAGAAGGAAGAAAACAATAAGAACTAGCATGGGAATTTATAAAATAGAAACACAACGGAGAAAGTCAATGAAACCAGAAGCTGGTTATTTGAAAAGACTGACAAAACTGACAAACTCCTAGCTTAAATCAACTAGGAAGAAAAAAAAAAGAGAGAGAAGACTCAAATTACCACAATTAGGAATGAAAAAAAGGGCATAGGACTGATCTTACAAAGGATTCTGAGAATACCTTGAAAATAGTATGGCAAAAAATTAGATAACTTAGATGAAATGGAAAAACTCCTGGGAAGACACAAACTAGCAAACCTGATTAAAGAAACAGCAGAAAATCTGAATAGAGTTATATCAAGCAAAGAGATCAAATTAGTCATTTTAAAACTTCCCTTAAAGGGAAATCCAAGAGCAGTTGGCTTTTCTGATGAATTGTATCAAACATTCAAAGAAGAAGTAACGCTGATTCTTCACAAACTTTTCCAAAAAACAGAAGAGGCGGGAACACTTTCTAATTCCTTCTTTGAGGTATTTCCCTGATACCAAAACTAGACAAAGACGTCATAAGAAAAGAAAGTTAAAGATCAATATTGTGTGAATATAGACACAACAATTCTCAACAAAATACTGGCAAACAGAATACAGGAACACCTAAAGATGACTTCACACCACAAGCAAGTGGGCTTTATACCAACAATACAAGATTAGCTAACATCTTAATACATACTGTTAACAGAATAAAGCATCCATATTAGAAAGGAAGAATTAAAACTCTACTTGCAGATGACATGATCTTATAGTAGAAGATCTTAAGGAATTCACTAAAAAACTATTAGACCTAAAAAACAAGCTCAGCAGGGTTACAGGATACAAGATGAACATCAAAAGTCAATGTTGAAATTGACTATGCACTAAAAACGAACATTCCAAAACTGAAATTAAGAAAGCAATTTCCAGGCATCTGGGTGGCTCAGTTGTTAAGCATCTGACTTTGGCTCATGTCATGATCTCATGGATTGGGAGCTCGAACCCCATATCAGGTTAGCATGAGCTCCGCTTTGGGTGAGCCCCACTTTTCTCTCTCTCTCTCTCTCAAAAAACAAAAAAGCAATTCCACTTACAATAGCATCAAAAAGAATAAAATATGCAAAAGAGATGCACACTTTGCATACTGAAAACTACACAACACTGTCGAAAGAAACTGAAGACCTAAATTAGTGGATCAGAATGGTCTAAATCATTGATTGGAAGACTTACTATCGTTAAGATGGCTATGCTCCCCAAATCGATTTACAAATTCAATGCATTTGCTATCAAAACTCTGGCTGCTTTTTGCAGAAGTTGATAAGACGACCCTAAAACTCATATGAAGATGCAAGGGACCCAGAACAGAAAAAAGAGTCTTGGAAGAGAAGATCAGGCTGGAGGACTCACATTTCTGGATTTAAAAGCTTGCTACAAAACTACTGTAATTTATCAGTCATCATAAGGATAGCAACATAAATCAATGGAGTAGCTTTGAGAATCCATGAGTAAATCTTTACATTTATCATCAATTGATTCCCAATAAGGGGGCCAGCATAATTTAATGAGGAGAGGAGAGTCTTTCCCAACAAGCAGTATTAAAATAACTCGATATCTTTATGCAAAAGGAGGAATTTGGAACCCTACTAAACACCATACACAAAAATGAACTGCAGATGGATCTTAGACCTAAACGTAGGAGCTAAAATTATAAAACCCTTAGAGGTAATCTTTGTGACCTTGGGTTACGTACTGGTTTCTTAGCTATGATACCCAAAGCACAACCAACAAAAGAAAAAATAGGTTGGAGTCTATCAAAATTAAAAACGTTACTGCGTGTAGTAATATTATCGCAGAGGTGAAAAGACAACCTACAGAATGGGAGAAAATGGTTGCAAATCATACATTGGTAAAGGACTTGTTTCCAAGAGCAAATAAAGAACTCTTGCAACTCAATAATGAAGAGACAAATAACCCAATTAAAAAGTATTTGAGTAGGCCTTTTTCCAAAGAAGATATATGAATGGCCAATAGGCCCATGGAAACATGATCAATATCATTAGTCATTAGGGAAACCACAATAAGACACCAACCACTTCAGACCCACTAGGATGGCTGTAGTGAAAAATGCAGGCAATAACAAGTGTTAGTGAGCATATGGAGAAATCGGAGCCCTCACCTATTGCTAGCCGAAGCGTAAAACGGCATGGTCAGTATGGAAAATGTTTTGGCAGTTCCCCGAAACGTTAACTATAGAATTATCATACGGCCCAGCAATTCCCCTCCTAGATGCCCAAGAAAATTGAAACATTATTCACACAAACACTTGTATATGAATACTCATAGCATCATTACTCATAACCAAAAGGCAGAAACAACCCAAACGTCTATCAGCTGATGTGTGGAGAAGTAAGACATGGATTAGTTGAACAGTGGAAGGTTATCCGGTAATAAAAAGGAACGAAGTGCTGATACCTATCACAACCTGGATGAACCTCAGAAACATCATGCGAAGTAAAAGAAGGTGGTCACCCAAGACTGCATGTTATATGAATCCTTTAATTTTTATTATTATTTTAAAAATATTTATTTATTTGTTTGTTTTGAGAGAGAGAGAGCGCATGTGCATGGGCACACGCATGAGCGGGGGGAGGGCCAGAGAGAAAGAGGGGCTTGATCCCATGAACCACGAGATCATGACCTGAGCCGAAATCAAGAGCCAGATGCTTAACCAATTGAGCGACCCAGGCACCCCAATGAATCTTTTTATTTTTATTTTTTAAAGTTTATTTATTTACTTAGAGAAAGTGTGAGTTGGGGAGGGGCAGAGAGAGAGAGAGAATACAAAGCAGGCCCCTTGCTGTCAGCACAGAGCCAAGGGCTGAGCTCAAACTCAAAAACGTGAGATCACGGCCTGAGCTGAGGTCAGACGCTTAACCCACTGAGCCACCCAGGTGCCCTTCCAATGAATCTTATTATTGGAAATGTCCAGAGAGGGCAAATCAGTAGAGAAGGTATATTAATGGATACCCGTGCTGCGGGTCGGGGGCAAGAATGAAAAATGACTGCTTTAAAGGTTTTTTTTGTGAGGGACAAAAATGTTCTAAGAGTAGATTGTGATGATAGATATACAACCATGTGAATGTACTGACAAAATGGAATTGTGTATATTACCTGAGTGCATGGCATGGTATATTAATTATATTTCAATAAAGCTGTTTAAAAAAAATCAATGTATGTTTTCCTTGATGAAGATAAAAAACTAATGTCAATCTTGCAAGCAGTTAAACAATCTTAATACCCCTTACTCAAAACACATTCATACTCATGTAAAAACAGTATTTATTTTTCCAGAATAATCCTCACTGGGGAAGATGACAAGAGAGACTTTCCAGATATGTAAGATTGAAAACCAATGGGAACAGGTGGCCGATTTAGTCCCACTGAGTGTTCCCAGAGGGACTGCAAAAAAAAAAAAAAAAAAAAAAAGGGTTTCTGGAAAACAATAAATTAGAAAAAAATACCTTATTTGTCTTAAAAATAACACAATTACCAGGAAGCCATGGGTTTCTATTTAGAGGGATCATTTTACATTACCAGTTCTTGCTATGAAATGAAATCTCTTTCAACTAAAAATTCTGGCAGATTTTTTTTGTTTTGTTTTGTTTCCTCATGGGGATTTCAAAATTTTATTCACATGCTTTTTAAAAGGAGAGAAACTCCTTTGTAAACATGATCTGTTTCTTATACTTTCCAGTGGCCGATTATATCCACATTTTTAAGCAGATGGCAGTTGAGGATACTAACAAAAAGAAAACACATTTTAATTTCCTTTATTAAATCGATGTAGGAAGATAATCTCCTGATGATTAAATTAGATGACTTCAGTAACTCATTCCTTAGAAAAAATATGGCCCAAATCAGAGAGCTATTTATGGAGTGACAGTGGAAATTGAGTGGTCACAGGACAGGGAGGAGGCTGATTTTCTTTAATAACAAAGAAGAAGGAACAACGTCCTGGAGACGTGGCCATCTCACCCCTTTCTCTAGGAGCAGTTCCGGAAACAGCAGGAATTGCCCACAAGCCCTGGTGTTTGGTACACACACAGGAGACTGAAAACCTTAGCAGGAGAGGAGCCTCCAGTCAGCACACCACACACCTTCTCCTATTACAAGTGAAGAAAACATCAAGGGTTTGCTCGATTTACCGCCACTCTCAGAAGAACGCGGTGTGTGTGATGTGACCGTTAAAAGTGACCTGCCATTCTTTTTTCAGAGCAAAGATGCCATAACCTCTTCTTCACGAGCCTTTTCCACTTTATTACATTTTTCTGCTCAGTTCTAGGAGTAGATATTTTCTACGAGGACGGGAGAATAAGTCATTTGAACTGTCAAATAGGATCTGGCCTTTATGTCTTCAAGGTATGAATTACATCTGCTTCGCTCCAGGAATGTAAACCAGCCAGACTGTAGTTCTTTCGGCGAGGATGCAGGAATAACACAGCACCCCCTCACCTTCGTCAGACCTGCTTTGAGTTGGGGGAGCTGACTGGTGCTGCTGTGGGGGGAGCTGGGGCCGAAGGACCCACTGCCACTTACTGACCTGTAGATTGTGGGTTCATGAGACAAAGTGAGGCACAGAGAGGAGCTGACCCACTTTGTAATTTTAGAAAATGATGTGTGGCTAGATTTTTTTAAAGTTTTTTTGGTTTTTTTTTGAGAGACAGAGAGAGACAGACCAAGTGGGGAAGGGGTGGGGGGGGGGGGAGAGAATCCCAAGCAGGCTCTGCACTGTCAGCACAGAGCCTGACAGGGGGCTCAAACTCACAAACCGTGACATCATGACCTGAGCCGAAATCAGGAGTCCGACGCTTAACTGACTGAGCCATCCAGGTGCCCCAAGATGTGGCTAGATTTAAAAAAAATTTTTTTTCAATGTTTATTTACATACTTTTTATTTGTTTTAATGTTTATTTTCGAGAGAGAGAGACAGAGCGTGAGTGGGGGAGGGGTAGAGAGAGAGGGAGTCACAGAATCCAAAGCAGGCTCCAGGCTCTGAGCTGTCAGCACAGAGCCCGACATGGGGCTCGAACTCACGAGCCATGAGATTATGACCTGAGCTGAAGTCGGACACTTAACCGACTGAGCCACCCAGGCACCCTAGGACATGCTTAGATTTTTAAGAGTGCTTGCATATTCAGTGTTTTAAGGGCTGATAACACTGGAACAGGTAAAGAAAAGAATATGGTAATTGGTACAATCGTTGACGTGCACAGTGATTTTTGGTCTCACTCTGCTTTCATAGTGGACACGTTGGTAGAGTCCATTCTCATACATTTTAGTGGGATCCAACTGGTTAAAAAGAAATAACTGTCCCCCCATAATAGAAAGAATACTTACATAGAAAGAATACTTTCTATTACTTACAGAATAGAAAGAATACTCTCTCTTAGGGTCTGTGGTAGATTATACATTTACCCCATCCTGCTTGGTTTCCTCACAATAGGACACTGACATGCCCCCCGCCCCCCCAAGGAAAGGAAGGATCTGTATTTCCTCCCTTTGAAACCAGGCCAAACTTCATCACTGCCTTGACCAACAGGATGGGGTGAAAATGACACTGTGTGACTTCTGAGGCCATAAAGGCAATATGGCTTCTGCCTGACCCCCCCTCTGGGTTATTTGTCCTTGGAATGCAGCCACCATGTTGTAAGGACTCCCAGGCTGACGTCCTTAGACAACAGCCAGACATGTGAGTGAAGGAACAGTGACCTGATGAGCTCAGCTCTGGTCTTCGAGCTTTGTAGCCCGGCCCCAGACCTTGTGAACCAGGGACAAGCCATCTCCAGCCCTGAATCCCTGAACCACAGCAACCGTCGTGAGATAATAAAGGAGTATTGTTTTAAGCCATTTTGTGTTGGGTAAGTCATCAGGCAGCAATAGGTAACCAATACAAGAGCTATCCTCTTCCCAGTAGGAAGCCACTAGGCAGGGAAATTAAAAACATTTTAGGACCCAAGATAACAATATCTCAGAAAGGAGTTGTGGTCTCATTGAGCTTGGTTTTCCCAGAATGCAAGTCAGTCATGTGTTTATTTATACCCTAAATGAATTTTCTTTCCTTCCTTCCTTCCTTCCTTTCCTTCCTTTCCTTTCGTTTTCTTTTCTTTCTTTAACAAATAGCTATTGAGTAATTATTACTCAAGCTAAGTATAAGAATAAATCAAATATGATCCAAAACTGTACCTAGTCTAGTCTTCCTGGGTTCAAATTTTGGCTGTTTATTAGCAGGTTACTCAACCTCTCTGTGCCCAGGTTCTTTGAATGTAAACAGAGACAACATTAATATCTACTTCACAGATTTTATGAGGATTAAAGGGGTTAATGCACACGAAGTATTAGAACAGGGCCTGGCATATATGCAGCACTGTGAAAGTGTTAGTATTATTATAATTGTTATCTGTAATAATTTGTTGCTTAAAATAAGACTCCAAGCAAATATGGCAAAGTGTTAACATTCGTTAAATCCATGGGATGTTTTTGTGAGTGCTGTATTATTCTTGATATTTTTCTGTATTTTTAAATAATTTATAGTAAAACTAAATTATACATAAAAAGATAAGGTATCAGTTCTAGAATAGTTCACACGTTAGGGAGGAAGATAAGTAACCTATCCTAGAGAATAGTCAATGTGTGTGTGTGTGTGTGTGTGTGTGTGTGTGTATGCGTATGGGTGCACACATGCATGCACGTGTATGTACATATGTGTGCATGTTGAGCCAAAATCTTTACCTTGCCACCTGGATCCCAAATTCCTTTTAGGGAGAGAATGTGTTTGTTTTGGAAAAACAACTTGATAAGCCACTTCAGCTTGGGGTTGAAGGTGAGATCTTGCGGCCTGGGTGCTGGCATGAGTTCAAGTATGAAAGAGACTGAATTAAGCTTCTCTGCATGAGGAGATGAAGGGAGGAAAGGGGGGAGAGGAGACAAGAAGGAGGAAAAGGAAAGAGGAAAGGGGAAATGGTGGGAGGCTGGGCTTTAACCCGGTGAAGGGCGCAGGTTAGGAACTCATTCATTCAGCAACAAGTTATACGGCAAGGGTGTAGAGAGACAAATAGCTTATTTTTCTCTGACAGTACTTCAAGGGGGTTAGTTTTTGGCTATGGTTCAACAGCGTCAAGATTGGTGTTGGGGTATGCTTCATGGACCTCCTGCCACAGGGAGCATAACTGAACAAGGGCTCCAACCGTTTCTCTTTAAAATCCATCACAATGTTTGTGCCTAAGCTCTGCCTTCTGTGGCAACTAATGATGACTCAGCAGGGATACCGAGGCAGACCCACTCTGGGGGATCTGGGACTCCTCCGATAGCCAACTTTAGTTTGAAGACTTCCTGATGGCTTTGCTGGACTTTGTTTATTTATTTATTTATTTTGAGAGAGAGAGAGAGAGAGAGAGAGAGAGAGAGAGAGACAGAGAGAGCAAATACACATGAGCTGGGGAGGGGCAGGGAGAGAGGGAGAGAGAGAATCCCAAGCAGGCTCCGTGCTATCAGCGAAGAGCCAGGCGTGGGGGCTCAATCCTATGGACTCGGAGCTCATAACCTGAGCCTAAATAAAGAGTCACAGGCACCTGCTTCTTGAAGGACCTAGACTGACACAATTGGTAACTCTGAGATTCCTTTCGGTTTTCCCCCATGGTTGCAAAAGGCTGACCAGAGCTCCTGCCATCCCACTCACATCCACAACCAAAAGAAGGGACAAAGAAAGAAAGGCTATGCCCTTTGCACCCAACCTTTTCATCCGGAAAGCATACTAGGAGCCTTTACGTACTCATGTCCTCACACCCAGCGAAGTCATTTGGGGTAGCTTTCCTTGGACGTCTGAACTGTAACATGAAGCATTGAGGAAAAAGCTCCCTGCATGTAAGAGTTCAGACAGCACTTTACACGCTAAAAGAAACTGTCTCCAAGAGTATTGTTAGTCACAGTGCCAACACTTCAGGTATTCACTTATTCAGTATTAAAGCTCCAGCAATGTGTAAGCACTGCCCCAGACTGAACAAATGTGGAACAGGCTGAGCCACGCCCAGCAGAGCCCTCAGCATGCATTAGAGCCGCCCAAACAAGCCATCTGAGATGGGCAACCTCAAGCTGACCTGCAGACACGTGAACGAGTTTTGGGGGTGTGCAGGGCATCATTTATCAGCCTTGCCTTAAAGCCCATCTCCCCCAGCCATTTCTGCCCTCTCCCGCACACCCTCATTGTGACTGATTGTGACTGATTGTGACTCTTTCCTTCTTTGGAGCCCCCAGCACCATGCACCCCTCTTACAGCTCTCAGCAGACCCCTGTAGTGTCTGTCCCCCACCCACATTTGACTGTGCCCTGCTTGAGGACAGGAGTCACATCTTACGCACTTCTGTGTCCTATGTTGTCCACCGACTTGCACTTTGCTCAATAAATCTTCACTGAACTGAAGTCTGATTGAGTTTATTTCACGATTCTGTCTTTGGAGGCTTCGATAAGAAATCATCGGTCGATGTCACTAGTATAAAGGAAGAAAACAGAAAGCGGCCACAAAAGAGCACCATTCGTTTAGCTGAATTTGTGTTTCCTCCGGCCGATCACCTCCTTTGTCTATCACCTTGGGGAGAAGATTCTGGCAATACCTCGGAGGCACCTAAGACTGAGGACTGAAGGAGACAGCCCCGGTCCTGTGAGCTCCATACCCATTACAAGTGGTTTCTCCATACACACACAGCTCTGTGGCTTCCCGCTGACTATGGGAGGCTTTCCCACTAAGAAAGCCATCACGGAAATAGGACAACGAAATGGAAACAAAATGGACGCCTGGCCCAGGATCCTTGTCTCCCCTTGTAGTACACGGGACAAACGTTGGTGCTTAATTTTTATTTTTTTCAAAAAAAATTTTTTTAACATTTATGTATTTTTGAGAGAGAGAGAGAGAGAAAGCGAGCGGGAGAGGGCCAGAGAGAGGGAGACAGAACATCTGAAGCAGGCTCTGCTCAGTGAACACAGAGCCCAATGCGGGGCTCAGACTCACAAACCATGAGATCATGACCTGAGCTGAAACCAAGAATAAGATTTGTAACCGACTGAGTCACCCAGGTGCCCCTGTGCCTTATTTTTTTTATGTTAAGAGCAGGTAATTTGGGAGATGAGTCATTGGTCTTCCACATGGCTGTGCTGTAGGCTCAGGCCAGGGTCTCAGTGTGGGGAGTATTTCAGGACTGGTGACAGAGGATAGATCCCTCCGGTGGTCCTTGGCCAGAGGTCCCCTCGGTCCCTCTGCGGCTGCTGCATCTGGTGTGGTCTCCACCTCCCTGCACCCTGCCCTCCTGACTTCACAGCCTCTGCTGACCCGGGCCGTCGGTCACTAATGGAACTGCCAGCCACGGAGGCAATTTCTGTGGCTTTCAAAGCCCTGGTCATCATATAAGCAGCCAAATGGAAAAACCACTTAAAATGAAGAGAGGGAAAGAGAAGAAGCCCTCTTCTTCTGTCCCACTGAGGAAGAGACAGCTGCATTCTGCTCCCATCTTAGTGTTTTATGTCATTTCATTTTTTTAAATGTTTATTTATTTTTGAGAGAGAGAGACAGACAGACAGACAGCATGAGCGGGGGGGGGGGGGGGGCCAGAGAGCTAGAGGGAGACGCGGAATCTGAAGCAGGCTCCAGGCTCTGAGCTGTCAGCACAGAGCCTGACGTGGGGCTCGAACCCATGAACCTGAGCGAAGTTAACCACTTAACCGACCGAGCCACCCAGGTGCCCCCGTTTCATTTTTTTTTTTTTAATAAATTTTTTTTTTCAACGTTTATTTATTTTTGGGACAGAGAGAGACAGAGCATGAACGGGGGAGGGGCAAAGAGAGAGGGAGACACAGAATCGGAAGCAGGCTCCAGGCTCTGAGCCATCAGCCCAGAGCCCGACGCAGGGCTCGAACTCCCGGACCGCGAGATCGTGACCTGGCTGAAGTCGGACGCTTAACCGACTGCGCCACCCAGGCGCCCCGCCCCCGTTTCATTTTTAAAGGCTGGTGCTCTGACCACTGTGGAGTCTGGATGGAGCACACACACTCACCTGTTCGGCACAGTGTCATGGTTTGCGCCATCCAGGTGAGCGCAAAGGCCAGCTTCCTGTGCGTGTTCAGCGACAGTTCATGTACAGGGCTGCCTGGAGGTGACTTCACGGTTCTGCTTGGAGATTTAAGAGGCTGTGTGTGATAAGAGTCAGAAAATCAATGTGCCCAGCCATAGCTCAGGCGCACCTACAGCCTCCCCAGCTTTTTTGTGATGGGCTGAGATCAGCTCTGTCAGCCACATGAATGTTCGGCAAAATGCACTAAAAAATATAAACTCACCGCTAATTACAGCAGAGGAGAAGTGAATGTTTAGAGCGGCTGTTGGTAAACTTTTTCTGTAAAAGGCCAGAGTGTTAATAGTTTAGGCTTTACAGGCCAGGGTATTTCTGTCACAACTATTCAGTTCTGCCACTGTCACCAGGAAGCACACAGAGACGATCCAGAAACAGGTGAGCACAGCTGTGTTCTAATAAAACTTTATTTACAAAGCAGGTGGTGGGTCCCAGTTTACCTGCCCCACGTAGAGAGTTGCACTGAGACACAATCGTGTGGAATCACAGGCTGATGTAAAATTGCCTCTGCTGGCAGAGCACAAAGAATCCCTTTCCACAGTAATCCCAGAGCATAATCCGCCCTAGGTTTTTGCTTCCAAACAATTACATTTATTTTTAAAGTGTAAGTCTATAAATCTCCTGTATTCGGCGGTTTTCCTTCTCTGATGTCGTCAAACGTCACAGACACCATTCGTGCAAACGTCTCCTAGGAATGTCTTGAGCAGAGTTGGAAGGCACCCCAGGACCAACCCCAACCAACCCCCTTGTCTTACACCCTGTGGAACCGAGGCTCACGTCACGATGCCAGTGGATGACAGAGCAGGACCAAGGCACATTTGGCCCTCATGGTGGGTCACCAATTCACGTGCGTTGTCAATGCCGTTTCTTTTGGCAACAGCCATACAATGAAAGGTGTGTGTATGTCTTCAATTTCCCATCACATTTCCCAGAAACTCCACGAGGGAAAGATATTTCATGGCACTTTTTATTAAGTTCTTAAATTAAAACAAATTGTTACAAAAATAGTACCTGCTTAATGAAACAATTAAGAAGCATACCGAGGGGGCGCCTGGGTGGCGCAGTCGGTTAAGCGTCCGACTTCAGCCAGGTCACGATCTCGCGGTCCGTGAGTTCGAGCCCCGCGTCGGGCTCTGGGCTGACAGCTCAGAGCCTGGAGCCTGTTTCGGATTCTGTGTCTCCCTCTCTCTCTGCCCCTCCCCCGTTCATGCTCTGTCTCTCTCTGTCCCAAAAAT
>NW_024412400.1:18827300-18896111 GCF_014898765.1 Herpailurus yagouaroundi
CTCTGCCCCTCCCCCGTTCATGCTCTGTCTCTCTCTGTCCCAAAAATGAATAAACGTTGAAAAAAAAATTAAAAAAAAAAAAACTTCCCCCCAATACTACAGCATGCAAATCATTAGCTAGACGTTAAGATTTCTTTACACTGTTTTGTCTGTTGAGGTAAAATCTATACCCAATGAAATGCACAGATTTTATGTGTCCATTTGCTGGTTTTGACAGAAGTAAGAAGCCAAACGCAAACATCAACCCACAGACTGCCTGCCTTCCTTTTCAGGCAACCATTGTGCTGGTATTTGCCCACCACAGATGAGGTTAGTTTGGCCTGTTCTAGAGCTTCACTTAAGTGAATGTTTGTACACACACACACACACACACACACACACACAGTATTCTTTTGTATAAGATAGCACTGCTTGGTTACCTCCTCCCCATGCACACATTCACACATATAAATACGTGTTTGTTTTCTTTTACCAAAGGGACACGCAGAGCACCATCCTGAGACTTGCTGAGTCACCAGAAGCTGACAGTCTAGAGTGGAGTTCTCGGTGGAAATCTCCTGACACCAGCTGAGCATTTTAGGCAAGTGATTTAACTTCTCAGGGCTCTCATTTCTGTTGCTGTTGTCGGGCTTAAATGGCCACTGTCTGGAAGCACCTGGAACAGGGCTGGCCCACAGTAGTGACTGCAGGGATCCCGCTGGTGACCCGCCAAGCTCCTTGGACTCCAGGACTCCATGTGATTTGCTGCTGACATCGGACAGCTGTGACCCTCTTCAGGGACTGTCCAGAGGCCACTGGAGCCCTTACCAAATACACAGAGAGCTGAAGATGCCTCTTTTCCACTCACAGTGGGACATAGCACACAGTAGAGAACATGGATGCGCCCGTCTATGCCTTATGCCTCCACATGGGAGTTTATGTCCCCTGGGGGGCCTGTTCCCAATAACTGACCCATGTGGGAGGTGAGGTGAGGGCTGGCTCCCTTGCCCCGGGGTGAGATACACTGAGAATAGCTTACACCCCACAGCCTGCCTGGGATGGAAGCTCCTGACGTGTGGTTTCCTCACCCGTCCTGGTCCCTCATTCCTTCCAGGCGTCTCCTGGGAGCACTTGGGTAGTAAATCCCTTGTCCATGATCCTGGTCTCACTGCCTCTGGGACCCCACCTAAGGCGGTGCCCCGTACACTTCTGTTGGTTGATCTTCAGACTTGGCCACATCTGTGGGCAGGGGTCTGGCAGAGCCTGCTGCGGGAGCCCCAGGCGGGGAAGTGCTCACCGTGCTGGACCCATCTGCCGTTTTGTCTCCCTGGACCCTTTCTTTCTAGGTAACATGGGAGGCGGAAACCAGATTACAGTAAGGATCCCATTAAACGACTCTGAGTCAGAGGGGGATTCATCAGAGTCCCTTCACGTGCATGTGGCCGGTTCCTGCAAATAGTAAGTGTGCTGGGTAAAGGGTTTGGGCATAATCGTTAGGGAGCGAGTGGTGGGGAGGGGTGTGAGCCACAGCGGTGCACAGGGAGGCGAGTGGACCCTTAATGTGGGACAGGGTAGGGCCTGGGGACGTGCCCAGCGAAGGCCTTGTGTGCGGTGGAGCCCCGGGGTAGGGGGCGGGTATAAGCAGTATAAGATACTGCTTATCTGTGCGGACACTGAAGATCTTTCTCTGCCCGTACAGTCGTTTTCCTCTCTAAAACCAGACACCCCAGTGTGTGGACCTCAAGGAATGGAGAGACCGGCCCTGAATCCAAGTCAGGTAAGAGTTTCAAGTCAACCAATACTCTGATTCGAGCGGATCATGAGCGACTTCCGCACTTCCCGCTCCGCGTGGGGCTCTGAGAGCAAGACGAGCGGTGTCCAGCCAAGTCCTCCTTCAAGGCCTTTCCCGCTGAAGACAAGCGCTCCTCCCCGGGCAACACGGAGCCTCCAGGAGACACAGGGCAGGAAGGAAGGAGATCCTTCAAGGAGGTTGCCATTTTCCTGAAGTGGAAGATTCACCCTTCCCCGGGCTTCTCCCCTGGCCCGTGGGAGTTACTGTCCTGGGGAAGCACCTAGGACAGAGCCCGGCAGCTGAGGGGAGAGGCCAGCTGCACCCCACCCCTTTGAGGGTATGCCGGGATAGAGAATGGTGCACCGGCTGAGGGAGAGAGGACGGAAGGAGCCCCTCAGGAAACGCAGGCATCAGCGCCTCACCCTCACTTGGAGAAGCCAACAGGGGAAGTAAGGAAGAAGCCGGCTCAGAGGGAAGGGGATGGAGGGAGTGGAAAAGGCTGGCCTACGGAAAGAGTCCGAGAGACGAGGAGTGGGTCCACCACTCTTCACCCCAGGGCCCCCGGGGAGAGGCTCCCGGCTGCAGCCGGGAAGCGCTGGGTTTCCAGGCTCACAAAGACCCCGTGTCCACGCTTGGGGCAGGAGTGACAGAGCCCTCCCACAGTCAAGGACCCCTTGACGCTGACGATGAGTTCACACGTCACTGTCAGTGCCTCAGTCTGGTAGGCTGCTCTCACAGAATCCCATACACTCAAACAGCAAACATTTCTTTCTCACAGGCCTGAACGCTGGAAGTCAGATCAAGGCCCTGGCAGATTCAGACCCCTGGTGAGAAGTGGACAGTGGACTTTCCGCTCAGTTCCTAGGGGCCCGGCGCCTCCTCGAGCCGCCCAGCCCCTGGCAGACACACACACATACACACACACACACACACACACACGGCCTGTTTCTTTTGCTTGGAACTCACCCTGTCCATTCAGACCTACGCTGCAGGTCTCCGTTGAAATGCCCAGCTTGCTCTCCGGTTCCCAGGCTGGCTCTCTTCAGCCCACGCTCTGCTGAGGTACTTCTTAGTGGTTACAAATGCCCGGACTCCTAGCTAGACCTGAGCTCCGGGCTCGGGGATGTGTCTGTCTCCTTCGTCGTGGTACCTCTAGCTCCTAGCCTGGTGCTCAGAATCTAGTCTCCCCTCCAAAATAGGGCGTGCAGAGTGACTCTGTAGCGAGATAATGTTTTAGATTCTCACCCGGAGGACTTTCTTCCCTGGCAACTCCTCCCGCTCCCTGCCCCGTCCGTCCTCCCGACCCTTCACCACGAAAACAAGAGAAGCTGAGGCTTGTTCTGCCACGGAAGGAGAAACCCATCAAAACCAGAAGCAAATCCTGACAGAACACGAAACTTCTTGTGGTGATCGTTATCTTGATTGTGGCGATGGTTTCCCGGATGTATACCTAAGTCAAAACTTACCAAATGGTACACTTTATATATATGAAGTTTTGATTGCAGTCAATTATCTCTCAATCAGGCTGTTAAAAAATAACGTGAGGCTCTTGAGCTAGCTCTCAGGTGGGCCCATGAATATTTAAATCAGGTAAGTTTTGAAAGCCTGGTGCCTGAGAGAAAAGAGCCTTCTGAATCCCACACGTGGTTTTCACTCTCAACAGTTGGATGTGGCCGGTGAAGGACACTGGGACTAGAGCTTTGCTCCAACTCTGGCCCGGAGCAGCTGGTGGCTGGTTAACCCATGCCGTCCCGGGACACCACCCGTTCCTCTGCCTCGGCAGGTCTGGGATGGAGCCTGGGGATTTGCCTCTTGAGTCCTTAGACGGTGCCGCTGCTGGTCCAGAGAGCGGAACGCTGGCCTAGAGCACGGAACGAGTGAGGAAGAAAGCTCAGCTTTTCTGCCTCGGAGGAGAGGCTAACCTGAGGGGAAAGGAAAAAGACTTGCAGTGGACAGGACCGGAGCCTCGAGGTAGGGGGTCCCCGAGAAACGCCCAGTGTTGTGTGACTCTGCCTCAGGGCAAGCTCCAAATGGCTGGTGGAGGTGGAAGGGGGTCAGGGGACTGGAAAGCAGACTGCAGCCGCCTGCCTCTCCCCGTGTCGCCCGGATTACGAACCCTCCTGGAGGATGCTGGAGCCCGGGGCCTGGTAGTGTCCTGGAGGCTGGGCTCAGGTGAGGCCTCAGGGCCTTAGGGCTCGGGTGTGGCCACTGGCGAGTAGCTCGAACTCCCACTCCCCGGGGAGAGGCGGGGTGGGCCAGCCCGGGCCTGTAGGGGAAGAGGAGGCTAAGGAGGGCAGGTGCCTGACCGCCAGGACATCAGCAAGGCCACGCAGGTCCCACCCCCAGAGGCCAGCGGGGACAGCCGGGCACACTTTATGGAGCCTCCCAGCCCTTGGGTCACGAGAATCTCAGGTTGTCCCCCTGAGGTTACCCAAAAGGGCATGATCTTTAAATTAGAAGCGACTAATTGTTTAGAATTGACGCGATGAAGTTTTCCACCTTCGGCAGAAATGAGGTCTGAAAAGCTCAGTTCGTGCTAATCGGAAACGAAGACGGTTCCATGTTTGCGCACTTGACTTGCTGACTCTGGGGTTATTCACCTTTAAATCTGTTGGGGTGACCTAAGATCCCATGTCTGTGGGCGGAGGAACAGTAGCACATCTTTAGGAAGGGGTTGAGGTCTTGAGGTGTGGCAGGGCTATCAAAGGGGAACTGGAACAAGAAGACAAAAGCCCAGAGGTGAGAAAGCTCAGTGCCTAACCTTGATGAGGGTCAAATAACTACCGGAGATTTGAGTTCTGCCTTTGTCTCCTCCGCCCTCCGCCCCCTCGCTCCCCGGGCAGACGGGGCGAGCTCTCAGGGTTGGCTTGATGTGGAGCCGAGCTGGGGGGGGCCTAGGCTAGGGCAGTGATCTGACTCTGGCCCTTACCAGCGGAGCGGAGCATGCCGGGCCACCCTGGGACGGCCACAGCTGTCCGTGCATGGGGCTGGCAGAGTTTAGTTATCGCTGCGGGTAAGATGGGAACAGAGGAGGTGGTCCCTGAGAGGACAGTCATTCTTGCGATCGAGTACTCATTATTCGGTCATCATCCATACAGAAACCCACACAGGAGACATATCTCGCTCAGCTAAAATGCAGGATTTAGAAATAAGTTACAGACTATGTAACCATGAAATAGCAGCTGTTTGGTCTCCTGGGCAGAAAAATGACGTCCTATTGGCAAACCTTTATTGACGATCCTGTAGCGGGCACTCTGTTTACACAATGAGGTAACCCTTTGTACTTAGTAGGCCGGCTAAAATGCCCACGTACCGGCAAGGGTGCGGAGAAATTGGAACCTTCATATGTTGCTGGTGGAAATGTAAATTGGTGAGGCCACTATGGAAGATGGTTTGGAATTTCTTCAAAGAGTTAATCAGCGTTAGCGTATGACCCAGCAATTCCACTCTCAGGTATGTGCCCGAGAGAACTGAAAACATGTCCACACAAGGGCTTACATGTGAACGTTCAAGGCAGCACTATTCGTAATAACAAACTGGCGAATAACTAAAATACACAATGGAATATTACTCAGCATAAAAAGGAAAGTACTGACAGACGCTACAGGATGGAAATGCTAAGTGGAAGAAGCCGCACGTAAAGGGCCACGTACTCCATGATTCTCCATCTATGAAAGGGCCATAATCGGCAAATCCAGAGAGACAGGGAATAGGTTCGTGATTGTCAGGGTCTGGGAGTAAGGGTGGATGGGGAGTGACAGCTAACAGTATGGAGTTTCTTTTGGGGGTGATAAAATATTCTGGAATTATTGGCAATGGTTGTGCAACTCCATACTAGAAAGAGCTGTATTGCACACTTTAAGAAGGTGAGTTTTATGGTCTGTGATTGTGTCTTAATTTTAAAAAGGCACTCTCTTTAAGAATACATTTGCGGGGCGCCTGGGTGGCGCAGTCGGTTAAGCATCCGACTTCAGCCAGGTCACGATCTCGCATTCTGGGAGTTCGAGCCCTGCGTCAGGCTCTGGGCTGATGGCTCAGAGCCTGGAGCCTGTTTCCGATTCTGTGTCTCCCTCTCTCTCTGCCCCTCCCCCGTTCATGCTCTGTCTCTCTCTGTCCCCAAAATAAATAAACGTTGAAAAAAAAAATTAAAAAAAAAAAGAATACATTTGCACTCGGGGCACCTAGGTGGCTCAACCACGAAGCCTCCAACTTCGGCTCAGGTCGTGATCTCACCGCTTGTGAGCTTGAGCCCTGTGTCGGGTTCTGTGCTGACAGCTCAGAGCCTGGAGCCCGCTTCGGATTCTGTCTCTGTCTCTCTCTGCTCCTCCCCCACTCGTACTCTGTCTCTCTCTCTCTCTCTGTCAAAAATAAAGAAACATTCAAAAAAAAAAAAAAAAGAACACATTTGCTCTCAAACTTCCACCCCGGCTCCCATAGTCTTTGATGATTATGATAGCTGCGTCTTCCATAATATGCTCTCCCCCTCTCTGGCAAAACCTGAAAGAAGAAAAACACTGCGCCTTCTAAATTGCTCACTGGAATAATTGGAATGGTGTATAATAAATGCCGTTTTATAATAAAAAGGCAAGAAGCTTCTTTTATAGTTTGGGGCACCTGTTGAAGAAGGGGATTGTCACTCAATCACACGCCTGCCTTAAAGAGGGGTTGAAACAGTTCCTCTGATCTTTTAAATATCCAAAAAGATGAGTTTTGAAACTGATGTTTAACTGGAGAAAGGAAGGTTTCAGAAGTTGCAGCTTCAAAGCTGGAATTCATGAAGCCGTACAGGAGTTATAAAGCAGAGTATCACATCATAAAATAAAAGTGTTTGTGACTGTTATGAGGAGACCCTTGTGTGCATCCAAGAATCTCTTAAAGGACTCCACCATAATCTTGGTGGACTAAAGGGAAAGGCAAAGGCTTTTTTTTTTTTTTTTTAATTTTTGGGGAGAGAGGGCGTGAGTGGGGTAGGGGCAGAGAGAGACAGAGGGAGAGACAGAACCCCAAGCAGGCTCCATACTGAGCCTGACTCGGGGCTTGATCCCACGACCCCAGGATCGTGCCTGAGCCGAAATCAAGAGTCAGACACTTAACCAACGGAGCCACCCAGGGGCCCCAAGGCACTGTGCATGTAGATTTTATTTTATAGGCGTGACAGTGCCTGCTAGGTCTTACTTCACAGGGATTTTTGGAAAGCAAGGAAATATATGTGAATGTGCTTTGCTCCCTCTAAAGAAATGTGACATGTAAATTCAAAACACTATTATCTTAATTCAATAAAAGTTTATGGAAATGATATAAAATCACCTGGTGAATTCCAGTTTGTGCTCAAATTACCCTACACAAAACATTTTTCACTCACTCCATAAAAGGGTTATAGCCCTGTTTCTTTTCATTTGTGAGAGCTTGAAATGAAATAAACTCACTTCCTGGTAAGGAGGTGGAGAGCTGTCAGATGGCAGGGGAAGGGCTGACGGGGTAGGGGGAATGGACACCAGGAGTTACACCCACCCGTTCCTATCTGGTGTTGCTCCCTCCCCACACCACATGCTGCAGCCAGAAGCTTCTTTTTCCCCCCGAAATTTCTGCTGGAGAAGTTGTATTTGTACACCTTTAAAACAAGCTAAGTGTGAGCCTGTTCTCCCAGCATGAATTGTGTTCAGGCTTCTCTCCTTTCTCGCTTTCTCTCTCCCTCTCTTTTTTTTTTTTTTTTGTTTTGAACAGAACCCAATTATTAGAACGATGGTTTTCTTAAAACACTGTGGCACAGAAAGACGGGGTTTCGTCTGGCTTTTCCCTCTGGCTCTGAGGAGAGGCAGCCAGGTTAGGGTTTAGGGCCCTGGGATGTTCTCTGAATGATCACCAGCTGGGAGTGGGCTCTACCCATGTGCTCCTTTGGGGCTGGGTTGTTCCTAACTAAGCCCCGAGATGTGTTCTGCCTGAGGGACCCAGCAGTGTCCTCTGAGCGGGCGAGGGGGGACCTTTGGCAGACTCCCCACACCTTCCTGACTGCTTCGGGCTCCCAGTTCCTTTGCACCAGCCACACGTGGAGAGCCGCAGCAGCACGAATGTCCACGTGGCTTTGAGCCCACCCTGGCATGTGAGGAGGGGCAGATGTTTTTCCTCTTGATCCAGCTATACCTTCTCCCCACCCTCTCCAACCCCAATCCATCAGCTCTGGTTTGCCGGCTTCGGTGAAGTAAAACCACCAGATTCTCCTTTATATGCTTATAAAATGGCAGCCCGTGACGAACCTCCAGAAAAGGCTCCTCCCCTACTCTGGCAGAAAGGTTCACACTCACTTGCTTGGCCTTGACGTAAGCTCCGCTTCTCCAACGCAAGACCACCCGATTCCTTAACAGGACGGAACCAGGCGTTCCTTGGCAAGCCCGGAGAGAAACACAGTCTGGCTGATTTGTATATTGCAGACTGTCCGTCACCAATTTAAGAAACAACACCTTTGGGCGCTGTGCCTTCCTTGAGGCACAACAGTGAGTTACGGGCTTCAAAGCAGCTTTATTTAAAAGCCGTGGAGAGGAGCGGCGAGGGCAGGCCCGCGGCAGCTGGGGAATGAATTCTTAAGGCCTGTCAGGCACAGGCTCCCTCATGGGGTGGCTGGGTCTGGTTTTATTTTGTCCTTGTCAAATTCTGGCTGGAGTCTGCACTCGTGTTGCCAGCTCATTCGTTCGCCCATAAAATAATAATGCCAGCAATAATAACAACGGGTAATAATAACAACAGTAGATCTCATTTACCCGGCGCTTAACATGAGCCCGACCCTGGGCTAAATGTTTAACCTAAATTTTCTCACTGAGTCCTCGTAAACTCATAGAGGTTAAACAGCCGCCCCAAACCCATGCCAGCTAGAAAGCTTTTCGGAACTTAAAACCCAGTGAGGACTCTCTCTTGGGGGCTTGGGGCCCTAAGAATACGAAGAAGGGCCTCGGGGCTCCGCATTTTCAAATCCCCAGAGGACCGAGCTTAGCAAGGCTGCTACGCCTCAAGCCCTTGGCCACTGAAGGGCTGTCATTGTCAGTGAGGTCCTGTGCACAGAGACACGGCAAAGCCACGTGCCCACCTCTTCAAGTCAAAGGTTAAGGGAAATGTCACTTTCTTTTAAGCGTCAGAAAGAAAATCATGCAGTTGGGAAACTGGTATCAGAGGAAAGCAAAGTCTGCTTTTCCCAGAGTAGATACTCAGGATTACTTTAGAAACTCAGACCCCCTTCTTGCAAGAATTCTCTCCCCTGTGTTTAGGGGACGCCTGTGACGTCTCTGGCAGGGCGGCGTCTCCCAAGCTTACTTTCTCTCACTGTCAGCCTCAAGTTCTTGAGCTGTACATTTTCAGGCTGGATAAAATGTACATGGAAAAACAATTTCCCCCTTAATTTCTTTTTTCTCTGCTATCTTGATAGTTAAAACTCCGTGGAGCCTAAATGATTCGCATATTTGTGAACATCATCATGATCATCATTGACATCAATACTCTGTTCTATTAATAGAAACAGTGAATGAATCTTAAGTCTATAAATAGCAGAAGCCAAAACAGGACAACCCCTCATCAGGCTGCATTTAAAACAGATCCAGATGCAAGATGTCCATTCGGGAGTTTTCAACAACACACCCTGACTTCTAGGCTCTGTGCTTCCATCAAGGGAGCTGTTTCCTCAGAGCGAAATTAACCACCCGCCTGCTGTTTCCCCTCTCCTCCTTCCTGCCCCGCCCCCAGTCTCTCCAAGCCTTTGTAGTTGTACCTAATTTTCCTGCAGGCCTTGTAAATCTTTATCTCTGTTTCATTTCTTTGGCTACATCTCTTTGGCTCTGGCGGCACCAGCAGGTGCACGTAATAATGTGGGTAATAATGTGGGTAATTCAGACCAAACGGATTCGGGTAGGGGGACCGACAAGGGACGGCGCCGCCCACCCAGCCCTGTGTTGCGCAGTGGGATGACTGCCCAGCTCCAAGGCTCTGCCTGCACTCAGGAGGCTCCCAGAACCAACCCCAATGGAATGGGACCGAGCTGACCACAGCCTGGGCCCCCAGCCCCCAAACGTGCTGTCCCAGGCCTTTGATGGGCTCTCTTCCCTTCCTGAGAGCCTGCCCTGTCTTCCTTCCCGCCGTGGTCAGAATCCTACCCAACAGATACCATCTCCCTCATGGCCTGACCCACTTCCCCCAGTGGTTATGAGATGCCCCCCACTTCGGGCTTTGCATTCCCTCCCACCCACCCTCTTTCCTGCCTTTCTTTAACAGTTTATTACGGGAAACCTCAAACATATTCAAGAGGAGACGAAATAGCACAACAGACCCTTGTGTGACACCTGCCCAGCTTTGACTATACGAGCACACGGCTAGTGGAATTCTATTGACTCCGCTCCATGGGATCATTTTGCAGCAAATCCCAGATACTATATCATCTCATGCGTGAATGTTTTGCGATGTATCTCTGAGGATTCTTTAAGAAAAAAACCAAAACAAAGCAAACCACACACACACACACACACACACACACACACACACACCATCGTACTGGGGCACCTGGCTGGCTCAGTTGGAACAAGCATGCCATGCTTGATCTCAGGGTCATGGGTTCGAGCCTCACGTTGGGTGTACAGATTAAGGTTAAAGAAACCCCCACGTGATGCTATTATCATAACAAAGACAATGAACAATTCCTTAAATCATTAAATTGTCCTTAATGTCTAAGACATTTCTTGGTTACAGATTGTTTAAAATGAGAATCCAATGAGGTCCAGGTACTGCAAACGGTGGGTTTGTTTCCTGGGCTGCTGTTAATTTATATCTCCCCCACCCCCTCCCCCAGTCTCTCTCTTGAAGAACCTGAGTCACTTGCCCTGTAGGGTCTCTAGAGCCTGTACTTTGCTGGCCATACCCCCTCTCTCCTTTCCTGCTCCCTTAGCCCTGGCCCTTGGGTTCGAGTTAGAGAAGCCCCTCTGGGCTTCGAAGGGCTTTGACTGGGGGCCGAGAAAGGGCCCAGCAAGGTTGTGGATCTCTGAGGAGCGTCTGCGGACTTGCCTTGGAGGCTGGCTCCTCACAGTGAGGGCTTCCCCTTCTGGGTCGCTGAGGAAATGTCCTCAGAGGTCTGCGGCCACTGTAACTGAGTGTCCTGAACCTTCAGGGTCCAGCAGTGGCCCTGCTTGGGGCAGCACGCTCCTAGGGCTCCTGACAATGTGGGCTCTAGACGGGCCCCCCGGGCTCCAGCTATGGCATCTGAGGGTGACTCAGGGAAGCTAACCACAAGGGCCTCCTTGATTCCGGCCCTGCCTGGTTTTCTCCAATGGAACTAAGGCCCACATGGCCCCTCTGCGTGGAACCACTGTCACTTTCTTCAAGCAAAGGCCTGTGAGAGGAAATTGCCGTTTTTGTACATCTTAACCTTTCTTCTCTCCCCGTTTCCTTCCTCCCTCTGGGCTGGTGGAGGGACCAGCTGTTCTTCTGTTTCCCTTTCTGTCCTGACTGCTTTTATGTAAATCTCCACCCACTGATACACCACAGGAGTGATAATGGGATGCAGACGATTCAAGAGTGCTTTCTTGCTGAAAAATCCTGCTCTTGAAGTTTAGAAGTCTAAACCTACCTATCCCTGCTTAACCTAATTCATTCCTGCAAGTTTTGCTACTAAGTAATTTAGTCATTTTGGACAAGTCATTTAGTCCAGGGCCATACCACCCTGAATGCGCCCAATCTCATTTAAAGGGCAAGTCATTTAATGAAAACACTTTTTTTTTTTTTCTCATGAAAAGATGATGCTGTGTTTTCTCCCAACTCCAGATACCTCGGTGATGTTCACAGACAAAACTCTATCAATTGAACAATGAAAATAAGTTCACGCAAGTAACACCAACGGGAAAGGTAGATGAATCTAGTTTACACATATAATGTAACACAACAAAGGTCGTTTTGAACTCACCGAGGGCGCAAGAGTGGTTGATGGAAGAGGGCTGGGAGAGAGGGTTACATCTTCTTTCTTCGTGTTTTCCTAAGTGTTCAACCTTCGGGCTCACGAGTATTTTGCTCTCATGCTGCACTGCAGAGAAACATGGTTAGGGAAAGATAAAGGCTGAGCACAAGAGTTCTTGGAAACGTGGAAACAGGACAAGGGTACAGCAACAGTCCCAGCCGAAGTCCTAGGAAATGCTGGTTCTCCACGTCCCTTGCCTGCTTTATACTGGGTTCATGTAGACACGGCATGCAATTCAAATCCGTTCCGTGTGATTTTCTTTGACAAGATGCTGCAGTATTGACTAAATTGCCGAGTGTGTTTTTGCCTGCCTGGATGTCAAGATATCACTGCCTTTAACATATTTATTTAGTGTGCTTTAGGATTAAAGGTTACTGTACTGAGAGAAAAAAATAAGCCCTCGTCCAAAACTGTGGTTTTATGTCGATAAGTTAATCCCACAGTCATTACATGAGGCAAGTCTCTTGGCTTTCTTCAGCAGTTGATGCTACTTTCCTTTCAGGGGAATGGGTGCTTCAGGTGGACTCCAGAGAAGGTCAGGGTCTCGGAAAGCCAAAAGAGAACAGCCTATCGATACTTTCCGAAGTATTACCAACATAGTACTTACCTGTTTCTCAGGGGATCAGAGTTAAACAGTGCTTTGAATTATTGATACACACAATAACACGGCTGGATGCCCAAAAGATGCTGAGTGAAAAGAAGCCAGACACAACAGAACACATACTCCATTTGTATGGAATTTAGAACAGGCAGACCAGTCCACGGAGATAGAACTCAGAATGTGTTCCCCCGGGGATCGGGGTGGGAATTGACAGGAAAGAAGCATAAAGGAATTTTCTGGTATGAATGAAATGTTCTGTATCTTGTTTTGGATGGTGGTTATACAGATGTGTGCAATTGTCAAAATTCATCAACTTCAACATCCAGGATCTGTGCATTTTCATTGCATGTTTAAGAACGTTTGAAATAAGCAGGAAAAGAAAAAGAATTCAAGAGCACCTTACATTAAATGGTTATTAAATGTCTTTGGATAAACTTTACAGGCTTTGGGGTTGGAGGGTCTAGGTTCGAATTCTGGCTCCAGAACTGGGTCCCAGCTGGAGGACGCAGGCAAGGTAATTATCCTCCCTTAGCCTCCATTTTCTCACCAGCGGCAAAAACAGTACTTACCTCACAAGTGTTGTGAACGTGAAACGGGCCCATATTAGCCCACAAAGCTGTCAGTAACTGGCGAACAAGTGTAAGGTTCCTCTTCTTCCCTGAGCAATTTTAAGGGCACTCATCGAAGCTTTCACGTGCTCGGTGGTGTCCCCATTCACATTTCCCGGTGACCTGACCTCGTCTGTCCCTCCTCCTCAGACACCCCCACACCCCGGCCTCTGGGTTCCATCAGTCCTGGTACCGAGGCCCCCTCTAGTTGCCGGCATCTTCCAGCATTGCCGAGGGCAGGCCCTGCCGTCTCTCACCTGGGCATCTTTAGTGGTTTCCCGGTGGGTTCTGCGTTCTCAAGGTTATGGTGCCTCCAGTCCCACCGCCTCCAAATCTGCTGTGTTTAGACTCCTCCTGCTGATATCCAGGCCTCTTCTCAATCTGGTTTTTTCCCCGTTCATGCTGACCTGGAATTCTCGTGGTTCAGGCCCATGCCTGGCCTTACCCAGCTCTGCCTCTTTGTTCACAGTAGTCTCTTTATATGAAACGCTCTTACCCATTCCCGCCCTGTCATGAGGCCAGGAAGCCTCCCCTGACCCTCTAGCCTGCGGTGACTCCTCCCTTGTCTCAACGTTTCTAGGCTCTTTATTCAACTTGACTTTGTTCAACACACATAAATCTTTGGTGGTTGTTTTTGACAGGTGTTACCTTCAATGGGGAATGTTGCAAGAGGGGAAGGATTTTAAGCACTCTCGGGTTCCCCTCCCTGCCATCCACTTAGGAAGTCCTCAACAAGTGTTTGGTGAAGGTCTCTTACTGTTTTTAAAATTTCAAAGCCCCTTTCATGTCGAAAATCTCCATAGATCCTCACAGCACCAATTTGAGGCCCTAAAGGGACCTGACCTGCTTGTGATAGATGCAGAGACCGAGTACAGAGAGGGAGGATTGTACAAAGTCCCACAGCCAGCATGAGCCCCCCCGGCCAGGCTTCCTTCTCTCCATCATCCAGGCACTAATGAGGGAGGATGCTGTCCTGGTGTTGGGTAGTAACTCAGATTGGGGAAGGCAGTGCTGAGGTTAAAGGCATCTAAAAATGATCACCGCGAGAAAAGAGCACGGTTACAGACCTCACGTCCACCGGCAGTTGTCATTAGCTTAGTCAAACGCTTTTCCAAACGGTGAATGGTTCTCGATGTGAGGTCCTGGCAAAGTTAGGGATGCGGCAAAAAAGTTTCTAAAGAATTCCAGTTGAGGGGGCGCCTGGGTGTCTCGGTCGGTTGGGCATCCGACTCTTGATTTCGGCTCAGGTCAGGTCATGGTCTCGAGGTTTGTGAGATCGAGCCCTGTGTCAGGATCTGTGCTGACAGCACCGAGCCTGCTTGGGATTCTCTCTCTCTCTCTCTCTCTCTCTCTGCCCCTTCCCTGCTTGCTTGCGTGCACGCAGCCTCTCTCTCTCTCTCTCTCTCTCTCCCCCTCCCCCTCTCAAAAAAAAAAAAAATAAAAAAAAAAAAAAAAAAAAAGAACTCCAGTGTAGGCCTACCACAGCAGTTCCTGGAAAGGAAACTTGAGAAAGCTTCTTTAGGGTGGTAGTGAGCCCACCTGGAGGTGCACAGTCCTGAAATCAAACCCAGAGGAGGAGCAACATCTTGTAAGACCCTTGGAGCCAGCTGCTTTCTCCAATCCTGGACATAGACGCCCTCACTGGGGCTGCAGTCATCAAGGCAGATAGGATGTCTGGCGGTCTGGGGACATCTCCAAGCCCTACCTCATACCCCACACTCCTGAAGGTGGCTCAGCTTGCACATCTTTCTTGTGTTGCATTTCCCCAGGGCCGTGCAGTGCTCTGCGTGACTGTATTCGTCTCCCAGGCCTGGCAGGATGAAGTGCCATAAATGACGTGGTTTAAATGACAGAAAGTTATCGTCTCACAGCTCCGGAGGCTGGAAGTCTGAGATCAAGGTGTGGGCAGGCCTGTGCCCCCTCTGAAGGCTCTAGGAGAGGCCATGTTCCAGGCCTGTCTCCTCGTTTCTGGAGGTTCCTGGGCTTGTGGCTATGTCTTCATACTCCGTTCTCCCTGTGTGCGTGTCTGTGCCCACATTTCCCATTTTTATAAGGACACCAGTCACCCTGGACAAGGGGTCCTCCCTCCTCCAGTCTGACCTCATTTTAACAAACTGCATCTGCAACAACCCTATTTCCAAATAAGGTCACATTCGGAGGCACTGGTTAGGACTCTAACATATGAGTTTTGGGGGAAAACAATTCAACCCCTAGCAGTGTTCTTCAAACTTTAGTCATTTTTTAAACCACCTTGCGACTGTTCTCATGAATAATATGCCACCTATACTGTTAGCTCTTATATCTTCACCTAAGACCACAGTGGACACCTAATGTCACACAGCATAGGGGAGTTAATAGTAAGCATCATACATGGAATTCACACGTATAAACACAGACGGTGTAATACACACAAGTATGTAACTATTACAACCAGTGTTTGTCATTATACTGCCCCAAATCATTTTCGTGTCCCTCTGGCTGAGGGAAACACATACATCTCATCTGGAGAGGGGCTGGGAGGCATTTCTAGAAACATGGGAAGCTCAGAAGGCACTCTCAGCACGGGGATTTCAGGCACTTTAATGGGGTGGGAGCAGAGACGAGCGTGGTCTGCCGGGGCTTGAGCAGGAGGACAAGGTCTAACTACTCTGCTGTGGCACCACGGATCACCGCGACCTTACAAATCACATTTTATAGACGAGAACACGGAGACAGGGAGAGGTGAAGGCCGGTCAGTGCCAGGGGCAAGGCTGGAACCTGATCCTCTGACCTCCCAGTGCCTCGTGAGTTTAGTTAACCCTTTGGTACTCTGGAGTCTCAATGCCCAGGGCTAGGGCCTGTTTCTTCGCATCCTGCATTCGATCAAAAGTGGGTTTGCATTGCAACTGAGCTCCGACTTGTGGATGACGAGGACAAGCCGGGTATTTTCACACTCTTTGGCCGTCATGCGTCTTTATTAGTTTTGGTTTACTGTTATCAAAAGAGAAAGGTACATTTTGGGTGAAGACATTTCTCTTAATCACCCTCAAACTGTTTGCTGGAGAGAATTTTGTTTGTTATGTTGGTAACTTTTTTTTTAGTTACATATGGCTAAAATTCACATAATGCTAAAAGTACCTGGGGCGCCTGGGTGGCTCGGTCGGTTAAGCGTCCGACTTCGGCTCAGGTCATGATCTCACGGTTCGTGAGTTTGAGCCCCGCGTCGGGCTCTGTGCTGACAGCTCAGAGCCTGGAGCCTGTTTCAGATTCTGTGTCTCCCTCTCTCTCTGCCCCTCCCCTGTTCATGCTCTGTCTCTGTCTCAAAAATAAATAAACGTTAAAAAAATTTTTTTTAAATTAAAGGAAGTGATAAAAAGTTATAATTCTAACTTATAATATCCCAAATTCCCTCCCTAGAGACAACTGCTGTTACTGTTTCTCATGTATCCTTCTAGAGATATGCAGGTGGAGTGTAGCTTAACCATGAGCACCGATGAAATACCTGAAACAAATTTCACTGGCATTAATAACTTTGGGAAAAACCACTCAATCTCCCCTGATCTAGTGTTTCGACACCGCCTCCTATTTGGCTCACATTCTTTCTTTTCTCTTCCTCTTTTAATTAAATTTTAACCCTCTTGTGTCCCTGCGTTAAGAATCCAGGCGAGGGGGAAGGGAGGCAGCTTCGGCCACTACCTTTGGCTCACACAGCAGATTCTGACTGCACAAACCGGTGATTTTGGCAGGATGACGTTTCGGGAAGGGATAGAAGGTGGGTAATAGCATGTATCCAGCACTCCCTGTTGGACAGGCATTTAAAAATATAACCTCACGAGGCGGGAGTTTTATTTCCAGTCTGTAGACAGGCACACAGCAGTGCGGGAGGTTATATAACTTGCCTAAGTCCCAGCTTGTACGGTTCCAGAGCTTTCTCGAATGTGCTTCCTCCTGGAGCAGGAGCTGAGGCAGGTCAGTCCTGTGACTCCCCTGGGGAACAGATGAACATGGTACGGGCACATCTGGTCCCTTGCAGGATGTGCTTTGTCTGCGTCTGTGGTCCTCCTGCTGCCGTACGTCGTCAAGGGATGTGATAAAGGCATACTGAGTGCATGAGTTCAACTCAAAAACATACAGAGTTTGCGGTGCTGGTGGGATTCCCAGGCAACCAGTTTTAGTGGGAAGTAGCCGATTTGGAGCTGACATTTGTGACAGACCCCAGGTGAGGGACTTAGAAGTCATCAGAAAACATGAGATGATCCAACGAGGGGGGGGAGGTGAGAAGAAAGGACAGAAAATCAGGTTATCAGATACATTCAGTGAGTGAAAGCCTGCCGTCGGGGCCTGTGGGATTCAAACCTGAGCCAAGGAGAAAAGAAGTTCGGCAAGGAGGGTGCCCGCATGGAGTGTGCTATCTGGAGCCTGAAGATGGGCTTTGAGAAGACACCATTGGCTCTGATGAGCAGTGACATTCAGGTGAGTGGGGAAAGTGGCAGGAAGGAAGCCAGACTGTGTGTGAGAGAGAGGCGGGCAGAAGGATGAGGGAGCCAGAGAAGCCCAGTTAGTGTTCGTGTTCACCTCGTGTCTCGTTTTTGGCCTGCTGCAACTTTATGAGGTTAGATTTACCAGCCTCTGTTCTGAAGCCTGGCATTTCTCCCAAGTGCACCAGTTCTGCCTAATGAGGGCACCTCAAGTGAATCCACGGGAAAGAAGAAGGAGAGTGATATTTTAATTTTATCCAGCCTGAAACGCAAGGACTGTGCCTGCAGTTCTGAATCATAAATGTATCAATGCATTATGTTACGGAATAGAGACGTGTGCTGCCCAAATTGGCTGTGAAGTGAATAAACATTATTTTTCTACTGAACTCAGCTATAAAGTGACTAGAAATCTTCCCACGGGGATTGGAAGGAAAAAAAAAAAAAAAAAAAGAAAAGAGGAAAAGTAGAAACTTCCTGCCAGAGGGAAGAGAAAAAATGGCCACGGCGCTCTTTGGTGGGCTTGTGAAGCGCAGCGGTGACTCCGTGCTCTCTGGAACGGATTTCTGTTGCCTTCCTCCAAATACCCCAGACTGTAAGGATCGCTCACATTTCCTCCTGCTTTGTTCTCCTTGCTTTCCACTTCAGGGGCTATGAAACCCCACGGAGCTGCATACGATGTTTTGCTTTACCTGGGTTTTGGTTGTATAAACCCAATAATTTCCTACATCATCAACCAGTGAACTTGTAATTACGTACATAATCCAGTTGCCTTGGGAGGCGAGAATTCTACCACTGAACCACCAATGCTTCGCTCTCAACTTGCCTTGGATTGGGAGATCGGATCACACAGTAGTTTAGCCCATGAGCTTTGCAGCCACACTCATCTGGGTTTGAGAGCAGCAAATATGTGTTTGCGTCTATTAAAACCTCTGGGTCTCAATTTCCACGCCCATATGATGAAGATAATACACACTTCAGGGGATTGTAGAAAGGGTTAAATGAGATTATATGTATACACATACATACATATATATTTATATAGTGTGTTCCATGCCCTGTGCTGAATATTTGCACAGTGGTGATTCTGGTAGTGATTATGGTGGTAGTAATAATTACAATGATGATGGTAACAGTAATACAGAATCTTGTCCCAATAGATTACGCTTTTTATTCATTAAACATAAAGCAAAAATAAGCCAACAGAGGAGAAAAAGCAGCCCGAAATATCCTGCCACAGAAATCTACTTTTGTTGCCCAAAGGTACACAGTCTTCAGCTTTCTAGAATTTCAAGCCTCTGACGTTAGTACTTTTAAAACAATTTCACCCCTAATCGCAATGCCAACTGAAAAAAAAAATCTACAAATAAGAAATGTTACCATATTCTTGAGAACCCCGACCTTCAGCAAATCACATCACCACCCAAGAATGTACTGCCCAGGGTTTCTTGTTACTTTGTTAGTTAAACAAAATGTGGCAAGAACCGTGGAACGTGTGTGCTGGGCCGAGTGCACCTGTTTGGACACGTGATCACCAACAAAGTCACTCTTCTTTCAGGGAGAGGCAGGAAGGTGTGAGAGGAAGGGTTCGGAATCCTGACAAGGTTACTTCCTCGCTGGGTGACCTTTGGGCAAGTTACGTAACCATTCTGTGTCTGTTTCCTCACCTGTAAACTGGGGGTGATTATGCCTCTCCTACAGGGCTTATCTTAGGGATAGAGGTGTGAGTAGAACATATACAAAGGAGCTGGCATGCGAGCCAGCACACCGGCAATTCTTCTCCCCTTCGCAGAGCACCTGATGTTATCGTTACCAGTAAACCCAGAATACAGATTACTGCAATTTTCGACACTAGCCGACAGAAAGGGACACACATATCCAAACTGTCCACAAAACGCGAATCACGTGGAAGGCAAACCCCTGCATTCAGAACAGGAGATCTGTTCCAGTTATAGTAACTTGACTCTGTGGTTCATAACTAACCTCAGAGACTGGTCACACGGTGACATGTCTCAGTGCCACGCTGCCCGTTACTAATACGTAATCACCACTTTCCATCCTTCCCTTGCCTTTGACCCCACTGTCAGGATGAATGTCAGGGCCCATCATATAATCAGTTCCCTGTGAGTGCCCTTAAGTCTCTGGCCTTTCTCTTTCCCTCCTGCCTACATGGCCCAGCACAGTCCATCCTTGGTTGCCTGTCTGCCTCCTGTTCCTGAACGGTGCTGGAGAAAGCCATCCGGGCTGGACGACTAGTTGTTTCGGTTTCTTTTAGCTCAGAGCTCCCATCTCTACGTGGGCGGTGCTCCACACTGGTTGGTCACTTTCTTCTTTCTGAGATGACCCTTTCAGGGTTTCTCTCCTCTCAAACCTCCCACGGTCCCTTTCTGCCTCCTAGGTGATTCTGCTTCATTCTCTACTCGGAAAATAGAAGCTGTCAGGTGGGGACTCCCTCACCTCCCCATTGCCAAACCCATGATCTTCCCTCGTCCGCACCAGTCCCTGGGATCCTCCCCCACAATGACCAAGTGCCCTTCCTGCCACAGGCTGTCCCCCTGCGCTCAGCGTTGCTTCTGTTTCAGTGTGCACGTGGACCACGTGGGGAACTTGTCACATCCAGCAGGTCTGGGCCTGAGATTCTGCATATCTCACAAGCTCTCAGGTGCTGCCAGTGCTTGGAGTAGCAAGACTAAATTCTTCTCCTTCATTCTTTTTCTGGTCATTTTCATCATCATAAGGAGGCTCTGTCATCTTTCATTTTCAAATCCCTTCCATTGATCAAACCTCTCTCTCACACTACCATCCCGTTTTTTCTACTTTCTAAATTTTTTTAAACGCGTATTTATTTTTGAGACAGAAAGAGACAGAGCATGAGAGGGGGAGGAGCAGAGAGTGAGGGAGTCACAGAATCCGAACCAGGCTCCAGGCTCTGAGCTGTCGGCACAGAGCCCGACGCGGGGCTCAGATCCACAAACCAAACCATGAGATCATGACCTGAGCTGAGGTCGGACACTCAACCGACTGAGCCACCCGGGTGCCCCTCTTTATCTTTTCAAAACAATTCTCGGGGCGCCTGGGTGGCGCAGTCGGTTAAGCGTCCGACTTCAGCCAGGTCACGATCTCGCGGTCCGTGAGTTCGAGCCCTGCGTCAGGCTCTGGCTGATGGCTCAGAGCCTGGAGCCTGCTTCCGATTCTGTGTCTCCCTCTCTCTCTGCCCCTCCCCCGTTCATGCTCTGTCTCTCTCTGTCCCAAAGAAAATAAATAAACGTTGAAAAAAAAAATTAAAAAAAAAACAAAAAAAAACCACCAATTCTTATTGAAGGGATTTTCTACCTAGGCTGCTGATACCCATTCCAACTCTTATCTCCTTTGTTATGTCTTTATTTTCCTTCTGATTTCAACGGCAATACCGTTATAAAAAACTTAAACTTACCAAAATATATCACACTTATCCCCTCTTATGTAAAGCTTACTTACAATCTGTTTTTCACATTAAATTTTTTAATTCGGAAAAACATTTACATATAGCAAAGTACAGATGATGCTATAACAAACACCCTGTTTTCAACCACCCAACGTGTGTTAACATTTGTCATAGTTATTGGCTTTCTAGCTCCATACAAAAAAGAACCATAACACGAGAAGTAAAACTGAAATCTCGTCTGTCTCCCCAGCGTTGTTCCTTCCCTTCCTCAAAGGCAGCCATCAGCATGAGGTTGGTGTGCATGTTTTTAGGCTCAGATCAGCTGCAAGCATCAGAAACCCCGACACAGCAGGGCTTAAAGAAGATAAAAATTGACTTCTGTCTGCATGAAAGTCTGGCAGGACGTCCACCGTCCTCCAGTGCTCTACGGTACAGGCTCCACCATCCCGTGGCCCCATCCTCTCGTAGGCTATGGTAGCAGCCCCGGTTCTTGCATTTCAGCAGCAGGAAGGAAGTCGAACTCTGGAATGGCTCTTACCCTGTAGAGTTTTCCCTTGTGTGAGTTCTACTTTGCCTATACTTCTGCTTATGGTCCATCAATAATTCCAGCTGCTCTGTCAACCTCGGAATATTTCGTCTGCCAATGGCATTTTTTTTTTCTTTCCACCAATAGTATAGATGTTATTTTAAAAATAAACGTTTTATTTTATTTTTATTTTTTTTTCAGTATATGAAATTTATTGTCAAATTGGTTTCCATACAACACCAGTGCTCATCCCAAAAGGTGTCCTCCTCAATACCCATCACCCACCCTCCCCGGCCTCCCACCCCCCAAAAAATAAACGTTTTATTTAAAAAAAATTTTTTTTTTCAACGTTTATTTATTTTTGGGACAGAGAGAGACAGAGCATGAACGGGGGAGGGGCAGAGAGAGAGGGAGACACAGAATCGGAAACAGGCTCCAGGCTCTGAGCCATCAGCCCAGAGCCTGACGCGGGGCTCGAACTCACAGACCGCGAGATCGTGACCTGGCTGAAGTCAGACGCTTAACCGACTGCACCACCCAGGCGCCCCATAAACGTTTTAAAGTAGATGTGTTAAAATGTCATCTCTGGACATTTGGGTCAGGGCGGTTGGTAAGCCACGTGGTTCATCCACCAAGTTTGTTTCTGGCCGCTTTTATCTTACTTTACACTCACTCTGAGCGGTACCATCCTCTTCTAGAGTCACATACAAGGATTCCCAACTTTATAGCTACATCCGGGACACTCAGCTTTCCTCAATGTGAGCCTCACGTGTCCGCAGGCCAGACATTTCTAGTTGGATGTATCCGAGGCACTCCAGTCTCAACATGTTCCAAACTGAGCTTCTGCTTGTTGCCTGCTCCATACCCTCTTGGGTGTGGCCCTTGTTGACATGGTCACAGCTGGCTCACTAGCACACCTCCATTCCAGACCACAGAAAGTGCAAAGAGGAAGTGGAGGGTGAGCAGCTCCCTCCTACAGGATGAGATCTGGAATTTGTTCCTGTCGCTTCTGCTCACTTCCTTTGGCATTGGCATTAATTACTGCTGTGTAACAGAACACTTCAAAACTAAGTGGCTGGAATCGATACCATTTATTATTGCTCACAAGTAGAAGGATCAGGTGGGCAGCTATCTGGTCTTAGTTGGGTTGATGCATGCAATTGCTGTCAGCCCCGAGTACACGGTTCTGCTGATCTTGCCTGGACAACCTGGGATATTGGTGGATGGGCTGGTCTAGGATTATCTCAGCTCGTCTCCACATGGTCTCTCGTCTTCTGGCGGCCTAGCCTGGGACTTACTCTCAGGGCATGGATGGGTTCCAAGAGAGCTGGGAAGTGCACATGGCTTCTGGAGGCCCAGGCTTGAAACCAGCATAAGATCATTTCCACTAAAGTCTACTGGCCAAAGCAAGTCATGACGCCAGCTCTGATTCAAGCGGTGGAAAAAAAAAAAAAAAAAAAAAGACTCCATTTCTTCATGGAAGAAGCTGTAAAAATGTGGATACTAGAAGGATTGAGAATTGGGACCCTTTTTTATAATGAATCTATCACAGGAAGACTGGGGAATTTAGTTTCTAGTTAGGTGGTCATGTGCCCAGCCAAAACTTGATGGTTCTATTTATGAAGGGAAGAAAGAGAGAATGGGTATTAGGGATAATTTATAGACTCGGTCCCTATTCATCTTCCTTAAATGGAAGCTACACTCTCAATCTCTTGCTATCAATAAGAATATTACCATTCTGACAAAATTTCTGTTCTTAACTAGTGCACACATTTTTTATTTCCCTGGACTCTGTTGACCTAGCAACTTGCTTCTTGACCTCTTAGCCCATAAAACAAATCAAGGAGCTCGCAAACATTATGGAGTTTAATACATATAGTCTTTATGTTACTTTGCAGTGCCCAGGAAGCAGTATTTTTTATCTAAACCTATTTTTTACTCTATTTTATTCAACTATTTAAAAAAATCCCAAACAAGAACATTACCTTTCATCCAAAGTCCAACAGCTCAAATCTGGATTGACAAGTACATCCTGGCATTTTATTACACACCACTAAGAACACACAAGAATTTTGGGATTCGTTAATAGGGACAGATGTTTTACATTTACGTAAAAATGCATAATCACGCTTGAATTTAAAATCATTTCCCCATTATTGTTTAAAGCGAATGGGGTCTCCTGGGGATTCATAATAGCTTCTGGAGTTTCTCATCATAGGTTTTGACTAACTGTCCACAAGCTGCTTTGATTTTTAAGTTGTGGTAGCTGGGAGATGTTTGGTGAACATAAAGTCATGAGCTGTCAGTCTAAAGGACAAAGACGAAAACTGTCCAGTTTCATGGTAGTGGCCATCTTCATTTATTTGTTCGCCAGCAGTTTCGAGTGGGAGACTGAACAATGAAGAATGTTATCATCTTGCTTGTAGACAAGCTCAGCAGAGGGAGGCTGTACCAGGCGAGCATGACCTCTCTCTGCCCCTTTGTACTGTTCTTGCACGACAGATTAAGTAGAAGAATCTGGTGGGGTGCTTCTCGGTGGCACCAACTGTAAAGCATCTGTTACCTTGCTGTTGCATAGCCTGACAGAATTTCTCAGGAGGTCTAAATTTCCTGCAAAGCAGGACGTGATTGTCATCCTGAACTGTGACCTCCCGTCCAATTTTTAAAAAGATGGATGAGACTGCAATGTTGTGCGGGAGGAGGGGGTGATAGGAGGGTGGGATTACGAATCACGCCAGCCCCAAAGGATGCCAAGGTGATTGGGTAAGGTTTTTTTTTTTTTTCTGTAACCAGAACTGAAAGCCCTGATACCTGGAGATGCGGAGCATCTAGGGTTGCCCCCAACTTTGACTATGTGGATTTATAAACAGGTAAGAGAGAGATGATCACGTTATTTCCTCCACTGTCCTGTGGGGCTCTGATACATTAAAAGATTTTAAAATTTAGGAATTTCCCTTTTAAAAAATCCACCCGGGGTGCCTGGGTGGCTCAGTCCTTTAAGCGTCTGACTCAAGGTTTTGGCTCAGGTCATGATCTCATGGTTCGTGGGATTGAGCCCCACATTGGGCTCTTTGCTGACAGTGTGGAGCCTGCTTGGGATTTTCTCTCTCTCCCTCTCTTTGCCCCTTCCCCGCTCGTACATGGTCTCTCAACATAAATAAATAAACTTAAAAAAAATCCTCTCAAAAAGTGTATTATGCAGGAGTACTTCAGAGAAAGGCATACGTACCTTAAGTCATGTCTGAAGATGCAAGGAAGACTGCAGTTGGTTTAAGTCACTCACATGCTTCCACACCAGGGAATGAGTGGAGACGGTTGGGTGTGGAGCCATAGAGAGTGGTGAAGATTCTTCAGACTGTCGAGTGTGCATCTCTTCTAAAAGGACCACTGTATATCAGGGAAAACACTGCTCCCCAAGCCCAACATTTCCATGGGCTAAACTGGCCCTGTGTAATGCCTGAGATCTGCCGCTGAAATTTAGCACGAGCACAAAAGCTCGAATGACCAACAGCCCTGGTTTGCCCTCGACTGCGGGGGTTCCAAGACATGGGACTTTCTGTTTTAAAACAGGGCAAGTCTGGCAAAACTGGGGTAAGTTCTTTACCCCAACCCACATTACCAGTGCACATGGTGGAATGTGAGAGAGAAAGGTATGTAGGGGAGGAGCCATGCTCCAGGTGCGAGGAACCAGTCAGCGCCCCAGGGGTGTCTGGGTGTAGGGAAATGCACGTCTACTAAGGCAGGTCCTCAGAGGCCAGGCTCCCCTGAGTCCCTGAATGTATCGATTCTAAGAGATTCCAAATGTGATGTAACTTACAGAATTATGGTCCAGAATACAGTTATTCTATATTCTGCTCTGGATCTCCTCTGAGGATAGCTGCAGGACTCCTTTAGGACACGAGGTGCGCCCCTATGGCATGAGAGATTCCACCCCACATACCAGAGAGCCTCGTACAGAAGGGACATCTTGACGGTGTTATAAAGTTACCTTGAAATAAAATGCATAGGTAGGTCAGGATCCTCTGGTAGGGCTTTTTGTACAACTGTTGTCAATATCAACTATGGACAGATCTCTTTTTAACACACAACTTATTATAGAGACATTTAAAAATTGCCATGTGTGGATAAAGAAGATGTGGTATACACACACACACACACACACACACACACACACACACACACACACTGGAATATTACTCGGCCATCAAAAAGACTGGAATCTTGCCATTTGCAATGATATGGATGGAGCTAGAGTATAATGCTAAGTGAAATCAGTCAGAGAAAAACAAATACCATATGGTTTCATTCATTAGGTGGAATTTACAAAACAAAATGGATAAATATAAGAGGAGGAAGAAAAAAAGGGAGGGAAGCAAACCATAAAGACTCTAAATGACAGAGAACAAACTGAAGGTTGCTGGAGGGAGGTGGGTGGGAGGATGTGCTAAATGGGTGACGGGCATTAAGGACGGCACTTGTTGGGTTGAGCACTGGGTGCCGTATGTAAGTGATGAATCACCAAATTCTGCTCCTGAAACCAATATTACACACAATATGTTAACTAACTAGAATTTTAAATAAAAACTTGAAACAAAAGAAACAAAAAATACAAATTGCTGTGGAATTTGTTAGGAATAATTAATGGCCCCTTTTACTGCAGTATTGAAATGCAGAGATGTTTAGGGGTCTTCCAAGTGATAGGTTTCCATAGTTGGGTCACGTCTAAGATTAGAAGTGCTGTTTGGTCTCCCATGTAATACCAGGTCCATATTTTCTTCAAATTTTTTCCAATTGTTGAAGATGGCAAAACCCCCACCACCTAGAAATTGTATGGCACCTCAACTCTAAGACTGCATTACGATAATTTGTTTCTACAGTATGATCTGAGTTTGCAGAAAGGTGCATGTGGTCTTCTATATAGCAAGGCTCTGGTGTCACATGCTTGGGTGGGAATCTCACTTTGGTATCTTGTTCATTGCACATGAACAAGGGCCACTGTCTTAGACCACTCAAGCTACTGTAACAAAACACCACAGACTAGGTGTCTTATAAACAACAGAAATTTACTTCTCACCATCCTGGAGAATGGAAGCCCAAGATCCAGGTGCCAGCATGGGTGGGTTCCAACAAAGGTCCTCTTCCTGGCTGCAGACTGCTGACTTCTCACTGTGTCTCCACATGATGGAAAGGAGTCAGGGAGCCCTCTGGGGTCTCTTTTATAAGAGCACTAATCCCAGTATTGAGGGCTCTGCTCTTATAACCTCATCACTTCCCAAAGGCCTCACCTCCTAATACCATCACTGTGGGATTCAGGTTTCAACATATGAATTATGGCAGAGGAGGGGGAGACACAAATGTTTAGACCATGGCAGCCTACACCCTGAGGGACTATGCTGAGGTCTTATTATTAGGTAACTTACGGCCTGATGCACAGTATATTCTGAGTAAATACTTCCTTTCTTCCTAATTCCCAAACCAGTATTGTAGGATGAATTTCTAGGTTGACTCTCTAATCTTAGAATAAGAAGAAAAGATTGACCACTTCTGCACCTGGTGCATTCAATGGATTCTTGTAAAAGAGATGAAGACTGTTCAATTTATTTGTAGTTTTATGGCAAATTAAGGCCACAACCTTCTGAAATACTTAAGATCAATAAGTATCATTTCAAACTACTTTCTCAATGACCAGAAGTCCTGGCTCTCAAGGATCTGCCAACATTTTATTTGACAAATCTGTGAAATACTACAACTAGCAATCGCAACCTTAAAGATTAAGGTTCACAATGACGCCTGAATTTTGGAAATGCTTTCCCCATGATTATTAGTGAAACGACTTAGCTTGCCGAGTGCTAAACTACTCTTAAATCTTACTTTGCAAACATTTTAAGAAACACTGGAATTGTATTGCCTGCTGTGGTTATAGATTTCCAGTAAAATTACTATGTTATCTGGAGTCTAGACTTAACAGGCTCAGCTAAGGATTTGTTGCTCTCTCTGGAGTTTCTCTAGCTTTCACATGTTGAGGCGAGGGTACATTTGTTTGTCATTAAGTATTTAGAGTTCATAAACACAGGGAAAAAATTTTAGAGATTTCCTATCAAATTGACATAAAATCTAAAGATGACTCATGGGAAAGCAAACACAGATTTGTGACAGGAATTCCTACTAGAACTGTTATCGTCTCTGGCTCCCAAATAACACATATTTTTAAATGATCTGAAGTACAACCAGATAGGAGATGTACATGTAATATATGGGATACATCATTTAAAAAATGTCCAACGGAGTTGACATTTTAAAAGAAGAAAAGCAAAGTGAATTTAGAGATTTTCAATAAAAGTCAGTTGTAATATCGCAAGTCTAGTTTAATCAGTCAAAAGCAAAATAAAAATCGGTTTAATAAGACTGCATATTAATAGGGCTAAGTGCTTTTAAGATTGACTTTTTAAATCTAAAGTATTAAAGTAAATATAAAAACCTATGGTGAGAAAATCTGTGGATAAAAACACATTATGAGTAATTTCCTAAAAATTAGTCTTGTATTATATTAATTAGATTAATTTTATTTTAGGGGCACCTGGGTGGCTAAGTTGGTTAAGCATCCAACTATTGATTTTGGCTCAGGTCATGATGTCACGGGTTTGAGTGATCAAGTCCGGAGTCAGGCTCCTCACTGACAAAGCCTGCTTGGGATTCTCTCCTTCCTGCTCTCCCCTTTCCTGCTTGAGTGTGTGCACTCTGTCTCTCAAAACCAACAACAGCAAAACCCCCCCACAAAACTAAAAAAAATTAATTTTATTTTAAAGAAAGAGATGTTACAATAAAAAAGAATGAAATCTTGCCATTTGCAACTACGTGGATAGAACTAGAGGGTATTATGCTAAGCGAAATTAGTCAGAGAAAGACAAATATCATATGACTTCACTCATATGAGGACTTTAAGACATAAAACAGATGAACATAAGGGAAGGGAAGCAAAAATAATATAAAAACAGGGAGGAGGACAAAACATAAGAGACTCATAATTATGGGGAACAAACTGAGGGTTACTGGAGGGGGTGTGGGAGGGGGGATGGGCTAAATGGGGAAGAGGCATTAAGGAATCTACTCCTGAAATCATTGTTGCACTATAGGCTAACTTGGATGTAAATTAAAAAAAATAAATTAAAATTAAAAAAAAAAAAGAAAAGAAAGAGATGTTAAACACACAGTTATCTGACTCCCACCCCACCCCCACCCCTGTCTGTTTAGGTCTATATATCAGGGACTGGTATATACAACTTATGGGCCAAATTTGGCTACTGATTATTTTGATAAATAAAGCTTTATTGGAATACAGCTATGCCCATTCACACATATGGTCTGTAGGAAAATGTTTTCAAATAAAATGAGTGGTAAAATCATTATTAGAAGGACAAAAAATACCCTATGTACTCTGGTTTAAAACTTACCTTTTCGATGTTTAAACAATATTTTCTTTAGGATTTCTTTTTAACCACAAAAACCTGCATCTTTTGAATCAGATATTTAAATCTGTTCCAAATAAAGATTTTAAATCTGAATCAGAAATATTTAAGAGGTAAATGACTTCCATTTGTAAATCCCACTATTTAGCAGTAAAGATGTTCCTCAAATGAGACCAAGCTTTATGGTGGGCTTATAACTGTGATTAGTGAGAGCAGGACTTTCCAATATGCCTTGTAACACAGAGAGCCCTGAATTTCAGTCAGCAGGTCAGTATGTTCTTCTTTTTTTTCAAAATATTTTATTTATTTTTAAAATTTTATTTATTTATTTTTAAATTTTCTTTATTTTTTTGAGAGAGAGGGCCCAAGTGAGTGAGGGGCAGAGAGAGAGAGAGAAAGGGAGAGAGAATCCTATGAGGGGCAGATAGAGAGAGAGAGAGAGAGAAGTGGGTCTCACCCCAAGTGGGGCTTTTGCTCATTGAACACGGGGCATGGGCTCACCCAGTGCAGAGCTCGGACTCACAAACTGTGAGATCATGACCTGAGCCAAAGTCAGATGCTTAACCGACTGAGCCACCCAGGCGCCCCATCGGTATGTTTTTCAAACTGCACCACACGCAAGTTTCTTCTGCCTCTATAGCTGCATACCTAAAATAGTCTGAAGGTCAAAGCGAGACAGACATACCCTTGTCACAAATGTATTGACCATGAATGATACAGTTGAGTTTATTTCTTCCACTAAAATTATGCGAGAAAACAAAACATACCTAAAATAGTCTGAAGGTTAAAGCCAGATATACATACCCTTGTCAGTGAATGTGTTGACCATGACTGACACAGTTTACTTCTCCCACCATAGCTATAGAGAAAAAACAAAACCCAAACTCAAGGGTAATCACGACAACAATCTTCAGAGGAAAAAGGGAGAGAAATAAATTCAACAGTGGTTAAACACAATGATCAGTCTGACTTGACTTCCACTAGAAGGCTGTTTTTGGAGTCCCGTATTTTAATTGTCAAGTAAAGAAGGTTGTAACAGAAAGGAGGTCTATGACAAAGTAATGTGTGGCCAATATGTAAAGTGACAGTGACCTGGAACAACCATAAAATCATCAGGTTATTGACAGCTGGAGAAATTCCACATGGTAAGCAACTTAGCTACAAAGAAATATTAGAGGTCTGAGATGAAAAATACACTTGAATCTGTAATTGAATTAGACAAGCCTCGCTGCACGTAGGGCTATGCTGGTCACCAGGATACAAAGCAAACGCTGGGTTACCAGAAGTGCATTTATCAGCCACAGTGATTTATTGAGTGCTTAATAATACAAGTGTACATCAACTGATCCACAGTCAAAAGTGGCAGGTCCCTAAGAAATTTACAAGCACTTTAAGTAAATCAAAATACATATTATTTTGTTCAATCCAACAGTCTTCTGTGTGGGAGACAGAAGGCTAGTGATAAACAGAGTCTCAGTAATGCACAGTGATTCTGATTGAAGCTTTTGTACAAAAAACTTGTTCCCAGTAGCATGCACCCACCAATAAAGACTTCAGTACAAAAAATTAATCCTAAGCACTACATTTAAGTAGAAATGAGATATAATTCTGAATTCGTGTTTTCCCAAAGATCACATAAAAGGAAAAAAAAACAAAATAAAACAAACACCAACAAAAACCAAAACCACACAGTAATACGAAGCTTTGTAAGAAAGCTCTTACTATTACAGATCTGACATTGTTTGCACTGAAAACAAAAGTTCCCATCCATGTTGAGGTGGGAAAAAAAAAACCCCAAATCTTTCAAGTTAATAGAAATCAAAAAAAGGGAATAAATTGAGAAGGCAGGGGTGGAGGGAAGAGAGAGAGAAGAGGAGGAAGAGGAGGAAGAGGAGGAAGAGGAGGAAGAGGAGGAAGGGACAAGGGACAGGGGATGGATGACACACCATCAGAAAAAGGTTCAAAATGTAATAAAAATAAGAAGATCAGAACCGAGGTCCGGAGGGGTGGGTAGGGCTATTGATGCACTTGGTGAATGTGCTTGCACAGGTCCGGCGGGGGCAGCAGCCAGCAGGCCCCTATGTGGCATACCGCTTGGTCCACTGTCTGGCCATCCGGTCGTGCTCTGCTCTGTTGGTCATGTACTGTGTGGCGATGCTGCCCACCAGAGGGTCAGCTGGAAGGGAAGCAGAGCCGGGAGTCAGTAAACAGCAGCAGCACCTCCTCTTTCAGAGCTGGGGAAAAGGAGTGTCTGGAAAGCTAGGCCTCGTTCAAGGAGCAGACGGGGAGGTGGTGGAAAGCGGCTCTCTACCCTGGAACCACGTTGCTTTAGCAAGACCTGTAAATGCCCTGCCAGTGATAGATCACATCTCACACCAGTTGCCCAAAGAGTCGTCTGCTTGTGCCTTTACTGATGGCTCCTGTCATGTTTCCTGACAGGTCTCATTCTCTCTCCCTGTGCCCACCGCACGTCTCCCATCCTCCTCCCCTCGTTTTCAGATAGACTCTTCACTGAGAACTCTTCGGGAAGTGGTTGCGATGGCCTGGCTAAGTCCTCCACCCGGAGGCTTAGCCCCCCTGGTGGCCTGCACTGAGGGAGCCTTCAAGAGCCTCAGCCAAACACAATCAAGCAGCAGCCCCGAGTGAGACCCACTGACACAGGGGAAGATGGACTACCTCTCCCTCCAAACTGGGGAATGTCAAAATCCATATAGCTCTTTATTACAAAAATACTGGTAGATATTAAATAATAGCTAATATTCAGATACACCACGTCCTAACGCAAACATACTAATTCCATAAAACTCGGAGGAGCTGACACACCAGGAAAGTGAAACACAGGAGGGTAAGTCGCTTGCTCCAGACGGAGTAAGTGGAGGTGCCAGGCTCTGAGCCTGGAGCCCCCACACTTACTACACACTGCTCGGGAGCCTGCTCTCCACCCAGACAGGACCCCCCAAAATCAGAGCAATTAAGAAAAAGTAATTTAGGTTTCTGGGGACCCCAGAATGCACCCCCTTTTCCTCCATTCTCGTCTGATTTTTATTTCCTCTATTTTTGGTGTTGAGAATTTGGGTGTATTAGAGCAAGTGGATAAGAAAGAACCAAAAGGGAAAAGGAGAAAAATTAGCAAACACTATGTTAAAGACAAGAAAAGAGTAAGGAAGTGTGCCCATGCTCTAATACAACTGATAAATGGGGAAGATTCTGAAATTCTAGCCTAGTAAGACATTCATGGTGATAGCTTCTTAATATTAGAGGTCCAAGAGAAACACCACCTTTTAATGATCTGGTGAGGGTGCTGCTGCTGAAGCTTTTGAAAGCCTTCTTGACAAGACACTGCTTACAACCTTGCTTATGTTTTCTTGGATTTGTGTTCAGCTTGTTATGATTATTCTAGGCAGAGGCCAGTGTCTTATGCTCACTTATATCACAAACAAATTCATAGACTACCCACTATTTGGGTTTGTTCAGAACTTCTGCCTCTCTTCACTTGCCCAAATCCTATAACTGAAACCATTGCCTAAACCAACCAGGTTCAAGAAGATGAAAACTAGGAATACCAAATGCTTGGAAACTGGCTAAGATACTGTAAAAAAAAATGCAGTCTTGCAGTTCAGATTAAGTAATGACTTTAGAGTCTAAAGGGACGAAGAGAGGTCTGAGTCACAAAAAAATCATCTTGCTCCAATTTCTCAGTCTAGAATGCAAAACCTTAGTGAAAACATAGGTATTCTTAAGAGCTGAGATCTACATCACTGAAGACAGGTGTTTAATTGAACAGAATGTCCATTAGTGAAATGCACTAAAGACCCATCTGTGCTTCCTAACTCAATGGTCACGGTAAAGGACAGGTTTAATGTCAGAATGACCAGTGATGTTAATGTTCTGCCTCAAATCATATCCTCACAGTGTGGGCATACGGGAACAAGATAAGTCTGTCATTGCAGCTGAAAGGAAGAAGAAGGGGACAGATGAAGGATACGGAACAGGAAGCTGTGGGAGGGAAAGGTTTTGTATCAAGTGTTAATACTATTTTAGTAGGGGAAGAAAGGAAAATCTCACAAGGCGGAGAACTGATAAAATTAACATGCATTGTGCAAAATTTCTTTGTATGCTTAAACAATTTAACATTACATTTCTTTCAGAGATCCTTTTACCTTTTCAAGTCTGATTTTAAAAAGACCATTTTTTTCCACCTGTAAAATTATACATGCTAACTGTAAAAGCAATAATTAATAATAAAAACTACCTGCAACAATACATATAAGACAGAAAGTTGTAAGTGAAGACCATCTCCAAATTTACTCAGAAAGAAGTATTGTTAACATTCATAGATCTTCCTGAACTTCTTCTCTACACACACAATTAAAAAAAGATTAATGTAGAGACTGCTTTTATCATCTTAAAACATCATGATATGGTAAATAAGTTTTTATGTCAATAATCACAAATTGATTTCATCATTTTTAACATTTACCTGAATAACCAACTTCTGGTCTAGAGACATTTGGGCTCTTTTCAATTTCTGCTTTTATAAACAATGCTGTGAGGAACATTACTGTGCATACACTTTCACAAATTTATGCAAATCTGAAATTTGTTTAATGTACAAATGAAGGAATAACATAAAGGTATAAAATGAGGGAATTTAAACATCGAGTGTTGTTAACCACGTAGTTCTCAATGTTAAAATGTTTTTGATGAATAGAAGAAAATTAAGATTGTAGGTTAGTGAGTCAAAACTATGCAATACATAAGCAGCAAATTACTATCACAGAGAATTTAATGGAATGAGACCCACTCTTTGTAGTGTATTTATAATTACGATCCTTGGGGCGCCTGGGTGGCGCAGTCGGTTGAGCGTCCGACTTCAGCCAGGTCACGATCTCGCGGTCCGTGAGTTCGAGCCCCGCGTCGGGCTCTGGGCTGATGGCTCGGAGCCTGGAGCCTGTTTCGGATTCTGTGTCTCCCTCTCTCTCTGCCCCTCCCCCATTCACGCTCTGTCTCTCTCTGTCCCAAAAATAAATAAACGTTGAAAAAAAAATTAAAAAAAATATATAATTACGATCCTAAGTAAAAACAAATCTCCTTACAAAGGTTTCCTATTTCATGGATACAGATATGTCAGGGACGTAATAACAGTTTCCAAACATGCATTACTTGTTTCTCTAACAATTTCTTTCTAAAAAAGAAGAAAAAATTCCCATCACTTTAGGTTTCTACATTGTTACTATTTTCCCAAATCTTCATCCGTCTTTGGTATTATCCTCTATTGGTCTTCCTCCTCTTACTAAAGAAGATCCACAAAATTTATCAGTGGATAAGTAAATTAAATTTTAAGTCTTCTACACTTTTTGCCTTGTTCACAGCAAAAATTTGAATTTTTGAGAAGAGGAGCATGTTTATGCTTACAGCACAGGGCTGGATGATTTTAAGCACTTAACTCTCCCAAATACCATTGATGCATCTATTAGAGGTTCCCTGAGGCTGAGGAACAGGATTTACAGGGTGGGGTCAATGGAAAATAATGGGGGTGAGAGTTGGTTTATAATGCTCTTCATTAACTAGACCTCTAAACCACATCATCTCGTCTGTTTAATAAAAATGTCATCACTTTTTTTGACACAATACTAGCTATGAAATACTAGCCTGAATGAAAGTGCAAGACTGAAAGACCATTGATTGGCAAGGGGCAGTACAACTTCCTCTTCTCCCAGCTCTACCTCCTGGCCTCACCTCTGCCTCCCAACACAGTTTCAGGAGCAAAGAGAAGCTATTCACTAAATGCTTGTTGACTGAACAGCCATCATGATTATTTACAAGTGAGTGAAAGGTGATCATATTGAGTACTCTGCCCCCTGTCCCATTTTTTTTTTGAGATCTGTGGTCTGTGCACCTTTGATTCTGGAAGGTGAAGTCTCAGACAACTCCTCCTGCAACTTCATTGCCCAGCTGGCCTCTCTCTCTTGGCTGGGGCTACACTGGGTACCCTGGAAGCCAAATGGGTTAAAGCTTATCCAGAAAGGGAGGGGAGGGAGACAAGAAGCAAGACTAAAGGAGATAAAGAAGCAGCTGTATGGTAAGAGGGGACTGGAAAAGACAGGCAGACTACTAAACTGCTGAATGATTCTATTTGCAAGGTCAAAGAACATTCTATCTTGGTTGGTAGGCGATACGGGAAAAATTACATGGAAAAAAATTTTGATTCCCTTTTCTTAAGAAAACAAGTATGTTCTTAAACAACACAAACAAAAGTAGTACAGAACACAGGAAAAGGGCATGGGCTTTGGATACAGACTGCTTGAGTTTATATATCAGTTCCACCAATAACCGAGTCACCTTGGGTGAATTACTTAACTTCTCTGTGCCTCAGTTTCCTCAACTACAAAATGGAGACAATAACAGTAATGACTCCATAGATTGTTATAAGAATTAAATGAATTAATTCTTGTAATGCACATACAAAATTGTTATTACTTTCAAAATAAAGACTGGCAACTAAGTGTTCTTGTGCATCTTTTAAAATACAAATCTGCTGGGGTGCCTGTGCGGCTCAGTTGGTTAAGCATTGGACTCTTGATTTCTGCTCAGGTCATAATCTCATGGTTGTGGGATCAAGTCCCGCGTTGGGCTCTGTGCTGAGTGTGGAGCCTGCTTGGAATTCTCTCTCTCCCTCTATGCTCCTCCCCCATACACACACACACACACTCTCTCTCTCTCTCTCAAAATAAAATAAAAATAAATTTTAAAATCTAAATCTGATTGTCTTCATGAAGACACTCTCTTCAGATAAAATCTAAAAGTCCTTAGTAGGGCTCCCAAGATCTTTGATCTAGACCTAGTCTTTCTAGCCTCCTCTGCTCATGCTTGAAGCCAGAAAAAACAGCTTGCAGCTTCTTCAATAAGCCCTGCTCTTCCTTAAGTCTGAACTTTTGCCTCTGCCACCTCCTTGGCCTGGAAAGCTTCTATTCATTCTCAACATTTAGCTCAAGCATAGCATCCTTGGGGATGTCTTCTAGGAGCTTTCTTGCAGTCTTAGGCGTCCCATTTCTGTTTCGAGTGTTCCCATCCCTATTACTGCACGGAGAATACTGTCTTTTCGTTGGCTGTTTACTAATCTGTATTCCCCCCTGGACTAGAACCTATGCATTCATTCGACAAATATTTATTGAGTCCCTACTCTGTACTGGGTACTGGAGAACGAGAGCTAAACAAAATCCTGCCTCATGGGGCTCTGCCTGTCACTCCGCTTCCCTCTTGCTAAGTCTGTTTACTGAGTGAATATAAGTATGGATGGAAACACATGAGACAATAAGTGAGAAGCACACACAAAATAGCAACCATATCACTCCATATGGCGGGTATCCCTGTGTGGTAGTACCATTATAAGTTGGTTCATCACAGACGTTTCTTCTCTAGATGTGAATTATCGGCAAGTCAGAGAAGGGGACCTGATGGTGACTGTGACAGCTTTCTTTCACTTTTCTGTTTTTTTTTAACTTAATTATTTTATTATTGAAATCTGTGCTCTGCACTTTGCCATTTCTTCGATTCTTCGAGGTTATAAACGACTGCCTTGCCAGCCGTTTCATAATACCTGTGATAACATGATTCTTTTAGCTCCCATCAAGTCACTGGAGGCTTTCTGTATGTCTGCCTTGAAATGATGTCAAGTAGCTCATTTTTGTGTCTTTCGTGGAATCTTTCTTCTGTGGTTCGGTCTAACCTAGTTTTATTTAAGTCTTATATAAAATGAATAAGTAATAGATTCTCATTATAATAAACTCAAGTAACAAAGAAGTACGTATGATATCAAAAACATTACCTTCTTCCCTCTATTTCCTCCATCCCTATACTCCTTCCATCTCAAGGTAACCACTGTTAACGGTTCGAAACTCATCCCTCCATACTTTTTTAAATTTATGTTTACATCAAATGGGAATCACATAAAAACATTCTGCAACTTGCATTTTCCTCTGTAACAATACACCGTGCTTGCATTTATATGGCAGTACGAATACACCTAGCTCATTATTTCTAATAATTGTAGGGCATTTCTTCATGGTTCTTCAGCATTCAATTCTCCGTTCCTCTACAGATGCACACTTAAATTTGATCTCATGTTTTGTTATAGCAACTAGTATTACAGTTTTGTATAAATCTCTGAGCACATGGCTGGAAGTACTTCTGGAGGGTAGATTCCTGTTAAGTAACAGTGCTGGACAAGAGAGTACACATCTCAAACTTTTGGGGAATACTGCTGAGAACTGCCTTCACTACAAGGAATTTACCTTGTTTCTAGGCATTCTCAGCAACACTGCATTACCTATCTTTGTAATTTTTTTTGTTAACCAAAAAAGCCTGTTATTGTTATAACTGCCTTTAACTTGATGCCTAACGTTTCACATTTGCTCAGTTTTGTTCACTATTTATATTTCTTTCTCTGTGAGTTGTTTGCCTTTGTCCATTTTTTCTTACCAATATGAAGGAGCACTTTATATACTACAAATATCAGGCATACACTGAAATTCAGCTTGGGCCTCAGTATTTAGCCAAAATCTGCATTAGTGTTTGGAAGACCGAACAGACAGATGCCTCCTTTGATGCCATTTCTAGCTTTAATGAACTTGTGGAGCTCACAGATCATGTAAGTTGCCATCATCTTTAATAAGCACAATACCATCATTCGTACTCAATGCTACTATGTGAACAGTGGCTTTAAAAGTATTGGTAAGCGATACGAGTGTCACTTTGGACGGAAAATCTCTTTCAGCCAAAGACAAACACTGTGACACGCAGGGGAATAATTTGGACCTGCCTCCTCAGGTATTCAAACATGTTCCAAGTGAGATAGAAGAGCAGCTACCACATGTGAAGAGGCTGCTGGAACAAAATGGTTTGTAATACTGTCTGCTGTTAAACACCGGCACTGACAGGAAAGGACTTGGGAAAGACCAACGGCTGCTGGCAGGGAAGGCAGCATATCCAGTGACTGTGGGAAGCAGCAAGCATGTAAAAATATGAGAAATTAAAATGTGAGGGGAAAAAACCTTATGTTTGCTTCGTCAATATTCAGAAAGTGATTTCTTTCAGCACCGCACAGAGCTTCTGCTCACGGGAGCACTTCAAAGACCCTGTGCCTCCACCATCAGCCAAATCCTCAGGGTCTGGGAGTCGAGAAGGCAAGTCTTTACCTTTCTGTAACTATTAGAGGAAAAGGAAGCTTACCGACCTCAGAGCAAAATCTTCATTACCAGTAACCTACACTGGCATAAATAACCTCTCCTCCCAATTCATGCTTTTCATTAAATGAAAACATCTATTTAAGTATTGCAAATATGCACAGGAGCCATCTAGTAGCTGGCAGTGCTGAGAAATTACATTGGTACATCATAATGACAAACTTTAAAAACATACTGAATTTTTAATAATGAAATTATAATATTACTTAAATTCTTAAAATTTCATATTTACTGCTGTATCTCAGAGGATCATTTTACGATGGGAATATTCAGCCTTGCCTTAGGCTGCTCATTGATTTTAACACTGGCTTTTCAGTATTCAGCCAAAATAAATTCAGTGCACCTCTAACAATAACACTATTTATCTATTATGTGTGGAGAAAATATTTTCTCTCAGTGTATCATTTGCCATTTCACCTAATTTATGATGCCCCGTGCCATACCTAAGTTTAAATTTTTTAGTAAGTCTATTTCTCCTTAATATTTTCCAGTTTCATGTCATGCTTATTTATAAAGGCCCCCTTCGTTCACTCCAGTATTTTAGAAATATCCCCCTCTATTTACATATAGTAACCTTTATGTGCAACGCTAGCTTTATCATTCCTAAGATTCCTATACATATCTGGATTTGATTCTGTACTTGATGTTCTTTCAGTAGATTAATTTGTCTTTTGATTTATTTGTTCATCCTGCTTTTCTCACTATAGTTTTATAGTGTGTTTTGATATCTGGTAGGGTAAGTTTTTACCCTTTCCCATTTTTTTTTTCTTCACTAAAATTTTACTTAAAGAACCCTAATCTTGATGAGGTTAAGACTCGGAGCATTTAAAGCAATTTCACCCATGGGTATAGGAATCTTCTGTTTCTTTTGAAGACTGTTATCAAGATTTAGGAATATCTGAGATATTCCTCTGGATCTGCTAATTAAATCAAGTGAGTAGGACAGAGTTAAAGTTTTTGTATTTTGGAATGTGGGGAAACAAGACTACTAATTATAGGCCTAGCCCAAACCAGAAAGATTGTTAAATACCCTGAGAAGATACATTTGATTTAAACCAAATGGTGAATATTATCCATAACATAAACTAGATTTAAATTTGAGAATGCTAAATAGAACTGCATACAAGTCTAGCAAGATACGCTGTTACTTCCGAATTAATAACCAGTGATGGTAAAAGGCGCTGAGTATCCCAAATTCTAAAGAGACCATGAGTACCTTCCATAAGACTTATTAAGAGAAGATGAGCTGGCTTGGACAGCCCCAGTCCCGTCATAAAATATGGGAAAGGAGAGAAAGAAGTTTTGTGGGAGTACGGAGCTATTATCTTGGGAGTGTGGAACTTCCCTGTCTCCCTTCTCCCACCACCACAAAAATGGGGAGAGGATGACTTTTCCCTCTCAAAGGCAGGTGAAGAGGGTACCAAGAGACCCGACAGTAAAGACTGGGGTGCCTGTAAGAAGCAGACTGGAGTGTGATCCCCGGCCCGAGATTTGCCCCTTGACTGAGTAGCGAGAGGGAGCACCAAGGAAATGGTCTATACTGTCTCTGCTAGCTCATGAGTGTCCTATCAAGAAGGCAGCTCCCCAAAAGAGGGGACCATAGTAGCTAAGAGGCTCTTAGGAGAATGCTATGAGAGGGGCAGTGGGATTCTGGAACCAGCTTGCCAGCCAATTTTTAAATTTTTAGGAATTTAAACACCACCATTATTAAAAATTAACACTACAATTAAATTATTTACAAACAAGGGGAATCCTTAAAACTCATCATTTCTTAATTATTTTACTGCTATGATTACTATTCTCATAAAATTTTTTTTATGCCTACTCCATCTGTATGGTGGAAAAAAACAATGTGCTGCCATGCATCTTGCCCCACTTATGCATCCAATAAGGTCATGCATGTAGCCTGAATTGGCAAACGCTACAAATTAGGACTTGGTTTATTGTTTTATTGATTGTCTGTGGAGCTAAGAAAGCGATGGAAAAAATGCAAATAATACACATTAAACCTAAAAGTGTAGTATGTCTAGAGTCCTTACATTGTCAAAAGCATAAAAACTGGAGGGTATATTCTTCCAGTATTGAACCTATTATCTCAATTCAGCAAAGGAGTTGCTCATGACACCAATAAGTGAAATTCCAAAATCCTTCTTTATTTCACTTTGGTCTTAGTTTTTTTAAAATTGTTTTTAATGTTTATTTATTTTTGAGAGAGATAGAGCATGAGTAGGGGAGGAACAGAGATAGAGGGAGACCCAGAATCCAAAACAGGCTCCAGGCTCTGAGCTGTCAGCACAGAGCCCGACGCAGGGCTCGAACCCACGAACCATGAGATCATAACCTGAGCTGAAGTCGGATGCCTAACCGACTGAGCCACCTAGGCATCCCACTTTGTCTTAGTTCTTAAATGAAAATATCATCCGTTCATGTTAGAATTCCACTCATTTGTCAGCTGCGACCACAGGATGGAAAAAAATCACTGACTCACTGCTGGGAGAGTCTACTGACTACATGGCATTTACATTAATGAGTATTGTATATTTCATTACTTGTAAGTTGTGTACTACACATTCTTTACATCAGTAAAATATGTAATAAACTTATGTACACCACCCCACTCCCACCCCTAGCCCGTTGTTAAATATTTACCAGGACACCACAGGAGAAGGGGTTATTAAGAGGCTGAGCCAGGGCTGGGTCTTCCACATCAGGGAATCAGGCAGTGAGCTCTCCCAACTACCCATGAGAGGCAGCATTTTGACACCTGTCACCTGTCACCTAGAAGGCATGGATGGCAAGATGATGCTTGCCAAGAAACAGTGAAGATAATAACCACATGAAATTAGGTAAAGGGACACCGTCTTCATTCATTACCTAGCCTCCATATGCTTAGGAGTTAGGCCTTGAAGAGGGAGGAGAAGGTGGTATCTGAGAGGCAGACCATGTTCCATCCACCCTGATGGGAGTGGAGGAAGAAATTAGATTTAAATCAGGTATGAGGTGGGAGTTTAAAAATGGACCAGACTGGCTAACTGAAAGTGACCTGGATGGTATGAGATCTGCTAAATATTATTAAGGAATAGGAAAAGCAAGATCAACAAAATAAGGCCTAAGGCAGTGACGGGAGAAAATTAAAACCATTCCATATTAACGCCCACTGAACTGAGACTGCTCAATAAACACAAAATACACTGGCTCTGATCTAAAGTACACGGTTGAGAAAATATTTTTAAAAATTTAAAAGCTCATCCTATAAGTCTAACACTGTAGTGCTAATGTACATTAAATCAATGTGTTCTGAAATATAAAGTGTTCTGTTAGAATAGACTCATCTAAAGAACAGCACAGATGGTGCGTTCCTACTGAGAAGCTATTGGATTACAATGCCAGGCTTAGTTAAGCAATAATTCCTAATGAACTCTAGGAAAAGAGCCTTACAGTAGAGGACTTGCTTAAGACACCAGAAATTCACACACTGCTTTCCCCAAAAGACCACTGCAAAGAGCTGTTGCGGAAGCAAGCAGGAGTCAAAGATGCCAAGATGTTGAAACTGGGTTGTGTTTTTTTTTTTTTTTTTTAAAGCAGCTTCAACGAGATACAATTCATACAATTTACCCAATTAAAGTGTACACTTCCATGGTTTTTAGTACATTCACAGTTATGCAACTATTACCATAATCCATTTTAGAACATTTTCATCACCCCCAAAAGAAACCCGGGACCCCGTGGCAGTCACTCATCCTCCCAAATTCTCCAGCCTGTGGTATCCAGTAATCTACTTTCTATCTGTATATATTTGTTCTGGACATTTCATATAAATGGAATCACACACATAGGGTCTTTTGAGATTGGCTTCTTTCACAAAACATAGTATTTTCAAGGTTTTATCCATGTGATAGCATGCATCAAATCAGACCTCATTCATTTTGTTTTAATTTAACGCTTATTTATTTTTGAGAGGGAGACAGACAGAGTGCAAGCTGGGGAGGGGCAGAGAGAGAGGGAGACACAGAATCTGAAGCAGGCTTGAGGCTCCGAGCTGTCAGCACAGAGCCCAACGAGGGGCTTGAACCCATGAACCGTGAGATGATGACCTGAGCCGAAGTTGGATGCGCAACTGACTGACCCACCCAGGCACCCCACATTCATTTTTTATTGCCAAATAATATTCTGTTGTATGAATATACCACACTATGTTTATCCATTCATTAGCCGATGGACCTGTGGGCTATTTGCACTTTTTGGCTATTAGAAATAATGCTACTATGAACATTTTGCTTGAACATGTTTTCATTCCTCTTGGTATATACCTACATGTAGAACAGCTTGGTCATATGGTAACTCTTTGTGTAACTGTTATAGGAATTGCCAAAGTGCTGTCCAAAGAGATTGCAGCATTGTACATCCCTACTAGCAATGTGTGAGGGTTCCAATTCTCCACATGCTCATCAATACTTATTATTATCTGAGGATGGGAGATTATAGTGAGAGAATAGCTTATTGGCCCATGTGTACCAGGTATCCAGTTATTAAAAAATATATACTCTTTATAAACACTTGTTACTGCCAACCATGGGAAACAAATGATCTTCAAAAGGGTATTTTTCTCATGGTCTCTAGCTGCAAGAGACTGCAGATTATCTTGGATCCGCTCTTCCCTCTACTTCCAACCCCAAATATAAGTAAAAATGACAACAGCAATCTAATGAGACTTGTTTGTAATGTACATCTTTTCTTCAAAATAAAAAGTTTTATTTTTATTCCATAGTCCTCGAATGTAGTCCACTCTCTACAAACAACTAGTGTAATTTATCAATTTTCCCATTGCACAGTGTTTTCTAGTTGCACTATTCAGTAGCTAAGAGTGGTACAGGAGATGGCTTTCAAGGGTGAGTGTGAATACAGCAATTGTGTCCTACATACTATCATACGTGTCCACAGTCTCCGTTGCATCTGGGAATCTGGACTTGAGTCCAGGGATATAAATAACCCAGCTCAGAGCCAGAGACGGACAAGAATCTCAAGGGTTTCAGTTTACCAGATCATTCTGACTGCCTTCAAGTGCCAGACATCTGTAATTGAAGCAGCTCTAAGGATGCTGTCCCTGTTGAGGAATAACACTGAGGGTGTAGGCTTTGATTAGGGCGCAGGCCTTGCTCTTATCCTCTCCTCCGAAAGGGATCTTGTTGAGTTCTATGCTAAAGCTAGAACCCAACCATTCCCTCTGTCTATCCCTGTGCTTGCTAACTCCTATCTCTTGGTGACGGTAGGCAGTATTTCTTTCTCAGTCTTGTATCACAAAACCAGTAGTGTTTGGGCACTTTGGGTGACCAGTCAATAAGTATTTGTTTAATGAGTGAATTAATGGGTAATCAGACCCACTGATGAGGATGAAATTTAGCATGTAGATGTTATCAAGTTCCTGGCATCTTCCTCCTTCTCATGCATAAGCCTAAATGACATTTATACCTGTAGGATCAGCAGCTCTCCAAGTTGCTGACTTGAGATAGTAAACATTTGGGCAGCCCTAGTGTCATTATTTTGTGGTTTAATATTTAGTTATCTCTGCTCCGAATCTAAAGCAGACAATATGATCTATTTCCTTTAATTGAACTCTTGCTTTCTTCAAGCTTCCCTATCTTCTTTTCTCAGTCCTTGAAGATTTCAATTCTCATAATTCATATAGTCTTTTTTTAAGTTTTTTAAAAAAGTTTATTTTTATTTATTTTGAGAGAGAGACAGAGAATAAGTGGGGGAAGGCCAGAGAGAGAGGTTAGACAGAATCCCAAGCAGGCTCCATGCTGTGAAGGAAGAGCCTGACGTGGGACTTGAACTTATGAACTGTGACATGACCTGAGCCCAAATCAAGAGCCGGATGCTTAGCTGACTGAGCCACGCAGGTGACTGAAATTTGTATATTTAGTCTCTGTTCAGTATTTTCTTGTTTTATGGTATCTTGCCTGAACTCGAACCGGTTGTTTTAACCCGGTGGGCAAAATGTTCTCCCCTACTTCTGCTTCAGCCAAGTGGGCAGGTCTAATTCTAGGACTCAAACTATTATTGTACTCTTCTAATATAGGTAAAGAACCAGGTCCAAACAAATTCTAATATATCATAAGTGGCAAACTGTTTCTCATTTTTCTGCTAGCAACATGGGGTGACAGGAGGGTTAACCCACTGGGTACCATAAACTAAGTAATATTCACTGGTCTTAGAATGCATCCGTCTTGTTCAACAGGATTGGTTTAGAAATCTGTGGGAGATCAGGCATAGCCAAGTTTACACAGGTGCTAGGGATGTTGTCATAGTGGCCAGGAAGCCAAATCCTGGCGATTCTGATCCCCAAATATCTCTTGGCCCTTCTCTTCCTCTTCCCTCTTCATGGTCTCTGTCATCTCTTACCTGGATCATCAAAATACATTCTTAAACCTCTCTGCCTTCAGTTTATTCTCAGGTGAACTAAACCTTAGTTTTTAAAGTCACAAACCTGGTCATGTAAGGTCTCTCTTTCAAAACTTTCTATTCCTGCCCAACTTCACCACCATGCCCATCCCACACGAGATCCCCAATAGCAAGGCTAACTATGCATAAAGATGTACTTTTGCTAGTAACCTGTTTGATGTTCCTGATGATTTTCACCCATTAAATTTTTTTTTTCCGTGGTGCCTGGGTGGCTTACTTGGTTAAGCATCTGACTTTGGCTCAGGTCATGATCTCATGGCTCATGGGTTTGAGCTCTGCGTTGGGGCTCTGTGCTGACAGCTCAGAGTGGGAAGCCTGCTTCAGATTCTCTCTCTCTCTCTCTCTCTCTCTCTCTGCACTTCCCCCACTCACTCTCTCTCTCTCTCTCTCAAAAATAAACATTAACAAATTATTTTTTCAGTACATTAAAAAAATATTTTCTTTATCTCCTTTTAAAAAATATTTATTTTTGAGAGAGAGAGAGATAGGGGCAGAGGGAGAGAGAGGAGAGAGAGAATCCCAAGCAGGCCCTGCACTGACAGTGCAGAGCCTGATGCAGAGCTCAAAGTCACAAACTTTGAGATCATGGCCTGAGCCGAAATCAAGAGTGGGTCACTTAACCGACTGAGCCAGGTACCCCTGTTTTTTCAATATCTTAATCATACTTTTATCTTCAATAAGGGCTGTTCTGTTTTCCCTTCTCTTTAGACAACTATTTAGTGTTTACTGTTTCTGGAGGAAATATGTTTTCAAAAGAGGTAAACATATTAATGTGACAGAACGCTGTAACATAGATTAGTGTGAAATCATTCAAAAAGGAAAATTCAGCCCAGAACAACAACTCCTGACAACAATTTGGTCAGTCTACATTGTCCTTGTCTTCCCCAGGGGGATCAATCTGTGCAGAAGAGGAAGAAAATACAAACCATGATCTCATGGTAGAGACTGGGGTGTGTGTTATGAAACGCAGAAAGGAAGAAAGAAAAGAGGTGAGACAAAACAAAAAAAAAGCCTTTATCAAAGTTATCTGTCTACATATTAACTCCTTAGAAATAATGAACTATTGTTTCTGATTTTATTTTTAAGTAATCTCTACACCCAATGTGGGGCTCGAGCTTACAACTCCTGAGGTCAAGAGCTGTATGCTCTACTGACTAGTGCCCTAATAATGCTGAACTATTTAGTCACAGTCATTTTGTCCTGTATGTGAGAAAGAGAAAAAAAAGATCAAACTGCTTGTTGTGGGATTTTTCTGATCAGCGTTTTAAACTGGATTTTAAACCTTTTCAGAATGAAGCTAACTTTTCTCTAGCCAGCTGGCCCCTGTAACTGGTGGAAATCCCACCTCTTCGCTTCCTGCTGCTTCCCTAAGGAGGTCTTTGATTACTCCTAACAAGCCCTGTTGCACCGGCCTCTCTAACCTGCTGACCTTTCTTCACCTTAATACTTCTCAGCCCAGCTGCAAGCCTCTCTTACTTTGAAAAAAAATGCCAGGCCTACTTTGGGACAAGGACATACATAAAAACTCTCCACCTTTCCCACTCTTCACCTGAGTGTAGTAATTCAGAGTTGGGCCTCTCTCTAATTGACTGCATAGCAACTTTGTAAAGTAGGGGAAATCCAGCTTGTGTCTGGTTGGCTCCCTCCCCATTTGGCTGATTTCCTGGCACATTTCCCCCTCCTGACATGCACAGACCTTTCTCTCCCAGAGGAAATGTTCATATGCCTGATCATAATGTGACCCTCCTCTAAGGCGCCATCTTTTCTACAGGTATGCACATTTTCAAAGAGAAATACAGAGACCACATGTAGCACCAAGTAATGAAACTAATGAAACGTGATTGGAACAAAAGAGAGTGTGCGTAATTCAGTTGTTTTTTGACTAGGAGGAATCTGGGGTTCTTCAGATCACACAGCTGAAAGCTACCATCCACTCTGCCACTAAGGCACCCACCCAGCACAGTGTCTGACACACAGTTGTATCTTTTGCATCCTCTCTCATAAGCCTGGTTTTGATTACTACTTTTCAGGTAGCTAGCTGTGCTAGTCATTCTTCATGGAAATCTGACCCTCATTGACGCTTTAACTTTTCAAATGACATTTTAGCATTCATATTCCACTACTTTAATTCTTTTTCCAAAACACATCATTAAAAGTGAGAAGATAGGTTATAGAAAACTACCTTCTTGGCTGTGATCATATAGATCATTTAATGGGTGGGAGGGACCATGCTTTTTAACCCTGTGGATGATGCTAACAGGGGTTCACCTACAGGGGTTTTAACCCACCACTATATTTATTCAAGATTGGTCAAACTATGGCATTCTTTTTGGAAACTCAAAGGCCACCCTTGATTCAACAAGAAATAGGACATGATGAGGCCCTAATTTTTAAATACTGTGTGGTGGGCACAGTCATAGGTCCCTAGATGCAAGGCTTCATGTGGAGTATTTTTTTGAAACTAAATTTCGGTGTTAAAATTCAATCTGGTAACAACCACTAAATTATACAAGCATATTTAAATTCTAAAATAGTTATTTTTACAGCAGCCTTATAAAGTTTAATTTACCCCCTTGCCCTGAGAGATTTAATGAATGCTTAAAACAGATCCACCTATTTTTCTATAATTGGCTACATTTGTTCCCAGTATAAACATTCTGACTAGATTTGCATAGTGATTATATGTCTGGAGCTATATTTTTTGGTGGTGGTGGTGGTGGGGGGGGGGGATGAACAGACCTACTGCCCCTAAATGAGAATGAACTCATATCTGCATAAACAATTATATTTTCACTTGCAAATTAGGTACCGTTTGTATCTATAAGGTTTTCCTTGCTTAAACAGCCATTCTTCAGACATACACACAGTGAATATTCTTAGGAATGATGGTTTTAAAAATATACATTTTTTGCAAGGTTAAATCAACCCTCTAGACCTGTTAGTTTTGCTCTATTTTGTTAGAGGTCATGAGAACAAATTTTTGGTACTGACACATTACTATAGTGTCTTACTTAGGTTTAAAGACACACACACACACACACACACACACACACACACACACACACACACACAAATACACCCCTATGGAAAATATACTCCTCAAAGACTATTTGTGATGAGAAAAATTAATAGAGTGGATGTCTTTTTAAATTTTCTCTATTTGTTACATTTCACTTATAGAATACTTTTAGTGAGGATTCTTGTTTACATCCCTAAATTGTCAGTTTGAAATTTACGGACATCAAAAATATTTTTATTCTTCCAGATAAAACACTAAGTCAAAAGCTTCAAAGAGAAAATCATTAGAGAAAACATGACCTGCTCAGCACACCAGGAGAGCCTTCCAGTTCCATAGTAATAAACAGATAATAGAGGGATAACTGAACAGCTTCTTGGCCTCTAAATGAGAATACGGCCACTATTTGTGTGAACAATGACTATATTTTCAATTGCAAATTAGGTCCAGCAGGTACTATAGGGCTTTCCATATTTAAATTTCTCAGTCCAGGATGATCAAAAAAATTAGTAATCAATCAAAATAATATTGGAGAACTATTCCTGTAAAGATAACAGAAGAATTAATTATCAGCATTTAACTTGGTTAGAGGTTATTTCTAATGTACATGCCACCAAGCCACTGTTGTGTCAACTCATGCAAAATATTTCAACCAAACTTCAAAATTCTTATCGAAGGGACAAGTAGAAGTTTGTGTCCTTTATTCAGTATCGTTAAAGAAAAAGGAAAGAAGGACGGATATATAAGGATATATAAACTGCTCATGGCAGGACAGTCAGGCTCTACTGGTATTTTTTTTTTTTTTAAGTTTTTATTTATTTTGAGAGAGACAGAGACAGAGTGCCTGGAAAACGCAGAAAGAGAGGGAGAGAATCCTAAGCAGGCTCCTCACAGTCAGCTCAGAGCCTGACAAGGGGCTCGAACTCATGAACTGTGAGATCATGACCTGAGCCAAAATCAAGAGTCAGAGCTCAGCCAACTGAGCCACCCAGGCGCCCCTAGGCTGCTGGTGTTAAACATGACTATATCTTATTTCTGGAGACAGTAAGTTTTGCTTAAAATCGGACATGAAAATCAGCTTAGTAATTTAAATCTAATTCTCATTTGTACTAAGTTCAAGTCTCTGGTATGTGATATCTGACACGGAAAGACCCTCAGGTAAACTAGTGTGGGGGTGACAGGTCATGGTTAAGGCTGACTGAAAGGCAGAGAAATGAATGTTTAATGTTTTCCATGCTCAATGGCTCGTTGGGATTGCCTGTCCCTGGGAGTGATGTTAAATGCTGAATGAAATGCACTTGGATTCCTTAAAAGGTGCCTGGCTGTACAAACAAGGCAACCCTCAAATTTACAACCAAGTTTTAAACCAAAATAAAAATGAGTAATTGTTTCTCCAGAGACAACATAAAAATAAAACTTTAGTGCTTAATTTCATTAGCTGGTTATTTTTAATCTGTCAAAACTAAAGTCCATGAGTTGTAATGTTTAGCCCAAATCTATAGCAAATCATTACATTACACTTGTGTTGAGACTTCAGTTTTCTGATGATTTATTTGACTGATCTCATTAGAATTTCTTAGGAAATTGTACTTAATTTATATCATGGGAATGAAGGTGTTGTAAAAATTTGGTTTAAGAACTTGAATTGGTCAATAAATACCATTTAGATGAGCAGATTTTAGTGAACACAAGTGTGGAAACAGGCAAACCAATACGCCCATCCTGGATCGGGATTATCCAACTGATGGATCCTAAGAAACTATGTCATATTTTAAAAGCTGGTACACATTACCCCTCACATTCACTTAAAATATGCCACAAGTTAAAGGAAGGATGAAATTCTGTAAACTAACCACAAGTGAGTCCACTTTGGGAAAATCTGCTGAGATGGTACCTTGAAATTCCTTTTCTTTGGAGACTGATTTCAGGATGGTCCAAACATCAATGCTACTTTTAAATGGGTCTGAGATTCAGGCATCAAACGGAGAAGAGATGTGTGTATACTTACAGACAAGTCTGTGTATGTGTCCTCTTAGGTGTATAAAAGTGAGGGGCAAAGGAGAAGCTATAATGAAATGAAATACTGATTGTGTATACTTGCACTTATTTGGGTTTTCACCCTATACTTACAGAATAGAAGATATTAAGCAATGTACTTTTGAGTTCTGAGAATGAATGTGCAGATCAGACATGGTTAAGTCTGAGACGAGCCCGAAGTCATGGTGAAGTATTCAGGCAACCAGGTTTTGTTAGGGCATCAAGCCATTAGTGGCTTTGGAGGACATATCTCATTAGGCGGAACCAACGCTTGCCCAGCCACTATTGTTGGTGTGTCTTTGATAAAATGATCTATAATATAACCTTCAAGGGATATCAACCCAGAGTATAACAATGAGAAATGCAGTAAGACAGCCATTTTGACATGCTCGTCTCAGACATAGGCTGACCTAGTGTGTTGATGTCAAGAGACACAAAAAACTAGAATGACTTTCTAATGGAATTTGTCATTCCCTATAAACTCCAAGGAAGCCTACTTAAGCCTCATTGGTGGACAAGAGGGTAGAGAAACAGAATAACAGAGTACCTCGCTAATAAAGAACTGAGAATTTACCTTTGAAAAAAGTTACAGATGAGGTCTGCCAGGCTTCTTTGAAAAACTGAGTAAATGACTAGGAAGTTGAATCTCATCAGTTGTATGAAATACATCATACATTACTGATAGGTAAAGAAAGGAATAATGTTACATAACAGACCAATTCTGTGTGCACGATTTCAGAATGTTAGTATTTGTTAAAAAATTTTTTTTTAATGTTTATTTATTTTTGAAAGAGACAGAGACAGAGTGCAAGCAGAGGAGGAGCAGACAGAGAGGGAGACAGAATCTGAAGCAGGCTCCAGGCTCTGAGCTGTCAGCACAGAGCCCGATGCAGGGCTCAAACTCATGAACCGTGAGATTATGACCTGAGCCGAAAGCTCCCCACAAAATGTTAGTATTTGTTTTAAAGTTGTGTAGGATTTTAATGAGTTAATTTACAATATAAATTTTAGGGGTGCCTGGGTGGCTCAGTCGGTTAAGCGTCCAACTTCGGCTCAGGTCATGATCTCATGGTTCATGAGTTCGAGCCCCGCATTGGGCTCTGTGCTGACAGCTCAGAGCCTGGAGCCTGCTTCAGAGTCCGTCTCCATCTCTCTGCCCCTCTCCTGCTTGTGCACTCTCTCAAATATAAATAAGCATTAAAAAAAAATTTTTTTAAATAGAAACTTTCATGGGATTGAAGAAATGCTGGGTTCCTGAGATATATGGTTTAGCCACTTGAGAGGCATAAAGGACAAAATTCTAAACCATGAATTTGTATTATATATTTTAAGGATGAATCTTTAACTTCATATAAACTTAATGAATGTACGTAACACTGGTGTTAAAAAAGAAACAACAGGCCCCAAATGGAATCTCGGGTGCTAAACCCCGTGTCAGCAAACCAAGACTTAATACCTAACCCAACGGCTGTTTTAGCCCCTCCCAGGAATGGAATCTTAACTGGTCAGTCTGGAATTTCCGGGTCAGCACTAGTGACGTAATCCACCTAATAGACCCCTTCCTTCCCCCAAAGAAAGATGAGGTAATCTGTTGTTGCTTTTTTTTTTTACTCCCTGCCCACTCCTGCCTGAGAGCCTTCCATTTTGTACAGCTCCTTGGAGCTCCTTTCTGTCTGCTGGATGGGATGCTGCTCAATCCATGAATCGTTGAACAAAGCCAACTGGACCTTTAACTTCACTCAGTTGAATTCTATTTTTAACACTGATTTCACCTTAAATCCAAGATCAGCTAGTTTTTAACAGTGATAGAATATCAACAATTCTAATCTGCTTTCTTTTCTTGTTTCTTTCTGAGGTTTTGCTGGGTACAGCTTTTGAGAAAGCCTTCTCATGTCTAAAAAAATCTGAGGAACTTACTGTTAATGATTGGAAAAAAATAAGAACGGAACAGAGGCGTTTAGAAAACCAAACCATTTCTTCCAGAAACAGATGTCCAATTTTGGATGGCTATGTATAATCCATTTTAAGAGCTGTGTCAGTTTATTCATGTAAATGGGAGGTTAAAAATCACTGACCAAAACAAAGGCGCCATAATTACGGCTCTAAGCATGCTGAAGTATGCTTTGACAAGACATTAAAAAAAACTTAAGACACTGTGATGGTAAACGGCTTCACTCCACGCCCACAAGTCATGCTTCTTTGTAGTTATCCTCTTTTTCCCTCAAAAGGTTATAAACTTCATAGTATCATTGATTCTTATTTTAGCATTTTATTTGACTAAAGTGTGACCAAAGGTTTCTATTATTCTATAAAAAGAGGAAATGCAGAACATTTTGGGCTATGTTAACAATGGAAACCTGTCAATTTATTGATTTTGTTACCTTACTAAAACACCATAGAACAATTTTATGATTTATATAAAGGCAAAAATTTTTCCCCCTGAAATAATCTTCAACTTTGATATGAAGACCTTAGTTTAGATATAATCAAGGTGATTATGAATCGATAAGAAAATGTTTATTAAAATTCAGAAAATAGGGGCACCTGGGTGTCTCAGTTGGTTAAGCGTCCGACTTCAGCTCAGGTCATGATCTCATGGTTCGTGAGTTCAAGCCCCATGTCGGGCTCTGTGCTGACAGCTCAGAGCCTGGTGCCTGCTTCAGATTCTGTGTTTCCCTCTCTCTCTGCCCCTCCTCCACTCATGCTATGTCTCTCTCTCTCTCTCAAAAAAAAATTTTTTTTACAAAATTAAATAAATAAAATTCAGAAAATAAAGGACTTTTTTAACATTAAAAATTTATATGGTAAATACTACTAACATGTTTTGGAAAATTCATTTTGTTATAAAATGACTAACTCTTATGGCAACATGTAAATGTATTAGTAGTTCAGACAACTGGCTGAAAATAGCAGGAAAAGGGGGAAAACAGGCTTCCAGAATTTTCATCATCCTAGAAGTCAATGTTTTTCTGGATGATCTATGGCCATGGCTACATGTTCAAAGGTTTGAATGGTAGTTGAAGAGCATTTCAGACTGTGCCTCCTTCATGTGGTAAAAACTGTTGGAGAGATGAGGTTAGCTAGCTGAGATGCCTCAAAACCGTATATTCTTAAAATTTCACAAGTACAATCTGTAAAAAAAGTCATTACAAAAGAAGAAACAGTGACTATTCCTAATGACGAGAACCAGGATTCCTGATCGTGCAGACACTGAGCTGCAGGGGCGACCTCTCTAAGGGTTACCTCCTAACTATTTAGCTCTTGGGACTGCAGAAAGGCTCAAACCCAAAACTTCTCTGTGGGGACATCCTTGTGTAGGTTCTTTTTACCTAGTGCCTCAATAATATCAACATCTGAATTCAGTGAAGTAGACATTTACCATGAGCCTTTTACAATGCGGGACATCTTGCTAAGGAGTAAGCAAGACGGGGAGGAGGATCAATTCCTGCCCTTATGTCTAAAATTTTGGAATTGACCCAAGGGATATAGGAGAGCTGCTGCATAGGGGCACTCGCAGCCCAATGTTTATAGCAGCACTTTCAACAATAGCCAAAAGATGGAAAGAGCCTAAATGTCCATCAACTGACGAATGGATAAAGAAATTGTAGTTTATATATGCAATGGAGTACTACGTGGCAATGAGAAAGAATTAAATATGGCCCTTTGTAGCAATGTGGATGGAACTGGAGAGTGTGATGCTAAGTGAAATAAGTCATACAGAGAAAGACAGATACCATATGTTTTCACTCTTATGTGGATCCTGAGAAACTTAGCAGAAGACCATGGGGGAGGGAAAGGGGGAAAAAAAAAGTTAGAGAGGGAGGGAGGCAAACCATAAGAGACTCTTAAAAACTAAGAACAAACTGAGGGTTGATGGGGGGTGGGGGGGGGTGGGTGATGGACACTGAGAAGGGCACCTGTTGGGATGAGCCCTGGGTGTTGTATGGAAACCAATTTGACAATAAATTTCATTAAAAAAATAAAAAAAAATAAAATTTTGGATAAAATACCAGGTCCTCCTTCGAGGCCAGTGGGTAGTGTTGTATCTTAAATAAATCGAGGAAATTCTGGTCTAGTCAACCTCCAAAGTCCCCTAGGAACTGGTGCGCAAGGCAGAATATTTTTATCAGCATTGATATTTTTATCTGACTGAAACTTGATATATACCCTGTACTGGTGGGCTTAGGCTGTCACAACAAAATACCGGAAACTGGGTGGTTTGAACAACAGAAACTTATTTCCCGTAGTTCTGGAGGCTGGGAAGTCCAAGATCAAGGTGTGGGCCAATTCGGTTTCTAGTGAGGATTCTCTCTGCCTTGCAGGGGGCTACTTTCTCCCTGTGTGCTCACAAAGCAGGGAAGAAGAGAGGGGGCTTTCTGGTGTCTCCTCCTGTAAGGACACTAATCCTATTAGCAAGGGCTCCATCCTCATGACCTCATTTAACCTTAATTACCACTTTATTGTGCCCATCTCCAAATACAGTCATGTTGGTGGTTAGGGCTTTAACATGTGAATTTTGAGGGGATACAGTTTGGTGCTCAGCACCCCCTCAGAGGCTGCTTTCTCTGGGCCTGGGGGCCAAGTGTAGCAAGCCATGTTTCATATCTCCATCCTCCTTTTCTGACACACAAGTCCTCTGGTCAGCCATCCTCACATTATCATCTACACATTTGTTTGTCCTATACTTCTTCAGGATAATGGCTCTCTCAGCTGTCCCAATCCTTGCTGACCACACTCTCTCCAAGCTCCACTGTGGCAATACGCTATTTATGTGCTTCTTTTATTCTCAACCCACCGTCCGTTAGATTGTAATAGCTAGACGAATATTTCCCATAGTTGTAGTGATCATAGGCCTCGTAGAATCTCCTGTAGTGTCTAGTGTAGTTCCTCCAACATTTTGCGCTAAAAATAAACGTGTTTGTTGAATTGAGCGCCTGAGGATTCTCTGAAATTATAGTAATTAATAATTGTTGCAATGGCTATTTATTAATTGGCCAATTTTAAATGAGTACTTTTATAGGGAAGAGGAAAATTATTTTACATTTAGAAATCTGTGAGAATAGTTTGTGTAAAGGCAAGTGTGTAAAGAGAATACTGTGAAAAAATTGGGGTAGATGAAGAATACTTTGAAAAGACTAACCCCTAGACATTCATTCAGAGAGAGACTTATAGAGTGCTGTTACCATGCCAAGAGCAAGACATCCAGTAGCTAGAGGTGCCCTGGAAAAGATACTGGAACCTTATAATCACCAGATGTCAACACTGGCAGATATTCTAAAGACAGAGAAAAATGGATGCTACACAGAATATATGCAGGCAGCATTGACACATCGCTCCTTTCTGTACACAGGTTCTGAAGTCTTTCAGAACTACAAAGGTAGTTTCTTCTACCTCACCCTACGCTGGGCAATCCCGAACCCAGAATTAAAATTGTGTTCCTGCAGGCGACTTTGAGCCATGTGTACATTATAAAATGTGAATGTGAGTGTGCTACGATGAACTCTGGTGATAAATAAATCAGTGAATTACAATGGCACGTTTGAGGGTGATCTACTCTTAATCCAGCTTCCGGAATCTTGACCATGCAGAGCTCTCCTCTTTCTCTTCATGATCTCTTTGTACAGATTGCTAGGGTCCTCTGAATAGGGCAGTTCAAGGAGACAAGGCACCCTTGGAGCAGATGGAAGGGCAGTGGAATGTGTTGTGTTCACCTCTAGGGTCTAATGTGTTAGACTATTAAGGACCCACCCTGTAAGGGAGTCTGATGACTGAGAGAGTGGGGTTCCTGTAGTATCATGCCCCACTCTATGCCTCTACCCCTTGAATTAATGGTGTTGTGAGTCTCTTAACTAGCCAAAGGGCTGGACACTGAAGAAATGCTGACCGAAAGCATTCTGGATTCCTTAAAGGGGAGCACTGCGTATCCTAGCCACAGAACTGTGTGGGCCATGATGAGTGGTTTCTGAGTGTCGGACATTCTGGTGGAGCAGGTATCCTGAGGCAGAGGGCTTCCATCATTGGTCACGGTGGCCTTCACAGTGAACACAAGTCCTGGCCCCAACTTCTGGTTTTAAGTGATGATTTGAGTACTGTCAGACTCTTGTACTTTAATCTCCTCAAAAGCAGGGACTTTGATCCAAGTAATTTAACTACTGCCTGCTTTATTCCCTGGCCTTGGGCCTGAACCAGAGCTTGGTAAATGTTTGCTGAACAACCAAGTGACTGAGCTTAAGGCATCCATGTGGTGTCCACGCACAGATGCTACAGCTCAGCTGTGTCACACAGAGATCGTGGTTGGGGCCATGTAACCCAGCTGGTAAGAGCTCAGGTTCGGGAGTCAAACTCCTTACATGGAAATCCTGGTTTTGACCACTCTTACCTGGTCACATCACTTAACCTCTCTGAGCTTGTTTTCTCATCTGCAAAAAGCAGGTAACATCAGTGTCTACCTCGTAAGGTGGTGGAGAGGATTAAATGAGAAAACTAATGAGAAGCACTGAATACAGTGCCTGGTACTCTGTAGGCTCAAAATTAGCCAGCTGTTACCGCATTCACGATCACATTCATTATCATGACCATAGCCACGCCTGGCGAAAGAATAGTAGAGAAGTTACCAGCCACTACTTACCCTCACAGCTGCCTGGGTGTTAATGCTGCTGCATTCATTCCATTCCAGCTGCCTCTGCAGAGAGGGCTTGCTTCTCAACATTCCTGTCTTTGCCATGCTGGGTCAAACTGTCACTCAACAGGTTAACCTTTGGGGTAAGCTGTTTGGAGTCCCTAGGAAGCTGCTTTTAGAAAGGGGATGGTGATTCTTTAAATCTGTTTTATTGTGGTAAAATATACATAAAATTTACCATTTTAACCATTTTCAGGGGTGCAAGTCAGTGGCATTAAGTACATGCACATTGTTGTTGGATGGTGATTCTTGAAGGGCAATATTTTATGGCTTCCCTGGGAACAACCTGCAGGGCATTTTCCTTTCTCCTTGAGTCTAGTGATGACCCTGACAGTGACCAGGGGCCTCCTGGGTGATGCCTAAGCGTCTGCTTCAGTTCAGGCACTGTAGCACATGCAGTGTCCATGCCTTGGCACTGAGATTTACTAAGACCTTGGTCTAAGTTTCTTCTGATCAGAACAACATTTGTTTTCATGGGCAGTGAAGTCATCACACAGTGGTTGGTGAGAATCAACTGTGGTCACGTGATGCATAATTAAGACAAGAAGTCAGACCTAATTTTCATCTCCTGGGCCACAAATAGAAAACCTACACTGTAAATAGATTGTCTGGGGGTGGGATGACAGCATGGGGGATAATAATGTTATCACTTATTTGACTACTTAAATTGCATAACACCTACTGCCTCTAGAACTATTTAAAGAATGTTAGACTTAGAGAACATTTAAGAAGAAAACGTCCCAGCCATTTAAGAACTTCCTTCCTGGTGTTAAAAATTTTTTTCCATCTTATCTTTTGGTTAATTATTACAAAGGCAAAGGACATATTACAGTAAACATATAATACACATTTTAAAAGTAAAAATTAGAATTACTCAAAAAAAGCATTCTAATTCTCTATTGGGAAGACCACGGTAGAAATAAGAGGGCTACGTTTTTTCCCTGACACTCAGGAAGATGATGCCTATTCCTATGCTCTCTAGTTCTCAAGAGGGGACACCTCTACAAAACCCTTCGCTGACATCAAAGTGGAGCTGAAGCAACACTTCTTTACTAAAACCTCTTGAAAAAAGTGGAAATTAATTCTCTGTTAATTCTGAAATGTGTTTTTATTTCCTGATGAGTTTCTAAGGCTCTGTAAATTAATATAGTACAAGTAAGCAGTAAATACACACATTACTAATTGTTCATAAAAACAGTCATTTCTCACGACAAAGAGAAGAAACTTCCTAATTTTAGGAATGAGTCATCAGCGACTTGAGTGGATGGAACAGGTTGATGCTTTGAAACTATAAAGAGGTGCAGACAGCATTCATAAAGTACAGTACTGCTAACAGCAACTTACTGCAAATTTGAATAGAATAGTTACTTGCACATTTCTACCACAACACAAGTTTCTGCCTGGCTTAACATATGGTATTTTGGTTCTAAATAAGCAAAAGACATACTAGTCAATTCTCGGGGCGCCTGGGTGGTTTAGTCGGTTAAGCGTCCAACTTCGGCTCAGGTCATGATCTCATGGCTTGTGAATTTGAGCCCTGCGTTGGACTCTGCCGACAGCTTAGAGCCTGGAGCCTGCTTCGGATTCTGTGTCTTTCTCTCTCTCTCTCTGCCCCTCCCCTGCCCACGCTCTGTTTCTCTCTGTCTCTCAAAAATAAATAAACATTAAAAACAAATTTAAAAAAGACTTTCTAGTCAATTCTCAAGCATTTACTTGAAGGTAAGACCTGAATAAATTTGAAAATATTAATTAAAAACTAATAATGCTTCAGAAACTAACTTAAAAAGCTTGCCCTTTCATCAGCTGAAATTTAACTTTAGGCATTCTCATTTTAATTTACTAATACTTATTTTAAAAAAATTAAGTTATATAAACATTTAAAATTATTTACTAACCCTTAAAAATCTAAACCATAAAACAAATATAGAAGTAAATCATGAAAATCCTTCTTTCCTACCTTACACCTTCAAATTCTAACTCCCCAGAGGGTAACTGCTTTTTAACAGTTTTGTGTGCCCCTTTATACAATTTTTCTATGCATTTTATAGTCAAATACATGTGTGAGGGTGTTTATGGCCAATTTTATTTTATTTTTTAATAGATCAAACTACATAATATTGTGGATTTTCCTTCTTCTCTTTTAGGACTGTACAGCTCTATTTAACCATTCCCTAGTGATGCACAGTAAGAACTTTTCCAGTTCTTTACTATTATAAATAATGTTGTGAAAAACGTATGGCCAACTAATCTTTGACAAAGCAAGAAAGAATATCCAATGGAAAAAAAGACAGTCTCTTTAGCAAATGGTGCTGAGAGAACTGGACAGCGACATGCAGAAGAATGAAACTGGACCACTTTCTTACATCATACACAAAAATAAACTCAAAATGGGTGCAAGACCTAAATGTGAGACAGAAAACCATCAAAACCCTACAGGAAAAAGCAGGCAACAACCTCTTTGACCTCAGCCGCAGCAATTTCTTACTTGACACATCTCCAAAGGCAAGGGAATTAAAAGCAAAAATGAACTACTGGGACTTCATCAAAATAAAAAGCGTCTGCACTGCAAAGAAAAAGATCAACAAAACTAAAAGGCAACCTACAGAATGGGAAAAGATATTTGCAAATGACATATTGGATAAAGGGTTAGTGTCCAAAATCTATAAAGAACTTACCAAGCTCAACATCTGAAAAACAATCCAGTGAAAAAATGAGAAGACATGAATAGACACTTTTCCAAAGAAGACATCCAGATGGCCAACAGACATTTGAAAAGATGCTCAACGTCACTCATCATCAGGGAAATACAAATCAAAGCCACACTGAGATACCACCTCACACCAGTCAGAGGGGCTAAAATTAACAACTCAAGAAACAACAGATGCAGGCGAGGATGTGGAGAAAAGGGAATCCTCCTGCACTGTTGGTGGGAATGCAAACTGGTGCAGCCACTCTGGAAAACAATGTGGAGGTTCCTCAAAAAAATTAAAAATAGAACTGCCCTACGACCCAGCAATAGCACTACTAGGAATTTATCCAAAGGATACAGGAGTGTTGATTCATAGGGGCACATGTACCCCAATGTTTACAGCAGTGCTTTCAACAATACCTAAATTATAGAAAAAGCCTGAATGTCCATCAATAGATGAATGGATAAAGAAGATGTGGTTTATATAGACAATGGAATATTATTTGGCAATGAGAAAGAATGAAATCACGCCATTCGCAGCAATGTGGATAGAACTGGAAGGTATTATGCTAAGTGAAATAAGTCAGTCAGAGAAAGACAGATATCATATGTTTTCACTCATATGTGGTTCTTGAGAAACTTAAGACCATGGGGCAAGGGAAGGGGAAAAAAATTGTTACAAACAGAGAGGGAGGGAGGCAAACCATAAGAGACTCTTAAATACAGAGAACAAACTGAGGGTGGATGGGGGTTTGGAGGAGAGGGGACATTGAGGAGGGTACTTGTTGGGATGAGCACTGGGTGTTGTATGTAAGTGATGAACCATGGGAATCTACCCAATAACCAACAGCACACTTTACACACTATATGTTAGCCAATTTAACAATAAATTATATAAAAAAATAATGTTGTGGAGTATTCCTTGAGCATATACCCATGAACACTTGTGAGTATTTTTACAGGATGGATTCCCAGAAGTGAGACTGCTGGTCAGGGGTTATGTGCATTTTACATTTTGACAGGTGCCTCAAAATTGTCCTTGAAAAACGTAGTACCAATCTATATTCCTAAAAACTGTGTAAAAGTGTCTTTCCCAGCACTCTCCCTATATCAGATGTTATTAATCTTTTGATTTTTGTCAACTGATTAAAAAGAGAAATCTCATTTTAGTTGGTGTTTACTAGAGTCTGAAGATCTTTTCCTATGTTTCTCAGTTATACTTTGCTGTTCTATGCATTGAGTGCTTAGATCACGTTCCCAATTTTTTACTGAGTTATTGGTTTTTCACTTCTTGATTTATAGTTCTTCCTACATTAGGCATATTAACTCTCTGCCCACTATATATGTTACAAGGCTGCAATCTGTGAACAACTTATGGTATTTTTGCCATATAGAATTTAAAAATTTTTAGGTAGTCAAATCTGTTGGTGCTTTTTCTTTATGCTTTTTGGATTTTATCTTGCTTATAAAGACCTTCTTCTAATGCCAATTTTTTTAAAAATTTTTTTTTTCAACGTTTATTTATTTTTGGGACAGAGAGAGACAGAGCATGAACGGGGGAGGGGCAGAGAGAGAGGGAGACACAGAATCGGAAACAGGCTCCAGGCTCTGAGCCATCCGCCCAGAGCCTGACGCGGGGCTCGAACTCACGGACCGCGAGATCGTGACCTGGCTGAAGTCGGACGCTTAACCGACTGCGCCACCCAGGCGCCCCATTCTAATGCCAATTTTTACTTCAGAATGTGCATAAGCTTTGGTATGTTTTCTTGGAAATAACCTGTTTTGAAATATATTACTACTGGGTATAGAATTCTGGGCTGACAGTTTTTCCTTTAGTACTTTAAAGATGTAGTTCCACCATCTTCTGGTTAGCAGTTTCTAAACAGATGTTTGCAGTCATGACTATCTTTGCTTCTCTCTAATAATATAACCACTTTTGGCGGGGCTGCTTTTAAGAATTTCTCTATCATTCTTCAGCAATTTGATATGATGTACCTGGGTGTGAGTTTTCTTCATGTTTCTTCTGCTTGGGGTTCATAAAGCTTCTTTGATACATGTGTTTAAAGTTCTCATCAAATTCAGAAAATTATCAACCATTATTTAGTCTAATTCTAACGTCTGTGTCAGTTCTGGGTCTGTTTCCAGTAAGTGGTTATGCTCCTTATCGTGTGTCATGTTTTCCTGCTTCTTTGCATCCTGGTAATCTTTGGAGGCCAGACCTTGTGGGTTCTACCATGTTGGTTGATAGATTATTTTTGTATTCTTTTTTAAAAAAATTTAAAAAATTAAAATTAAAAAAAATTTAAAATTTATTAAGTTTTTACTTTTTGTGTTCTTATATTCTTGAGCTTTGTTCTTGCAGACACTTGGATCCTGTCTGGTTTTGCTTTTATGACTAGGTAGGTAGGCTGAAGCAGTGCTTAGTCTAGGGCTAATTATTTTCCACAAGCTAAGGCAACCCCTTCCTGTGTATCCAAATGTCCCAAGAATTATGAATTTTTCTAGTCTGGCTGGTGGGAAAAGGCACTGTTTCTTTTAACCCTCTAAGATGGTTCTTGTAGTATAAGACCTAAAATTAAGGTTCAGCATTATGTGCTGCCTTAACATCTCAGGAAAACTGGGAAGGCTTCAAATGGCCTAACCACAAATTCCCTTCCTGACTCTGCTCCCACGGATAAGGGTCACTAGTTGAAAAATGCTCTTTACCATGGACAGGGGGAATAGTTCCTGCTTATCACTGAATAGTGTTACTCAATTTCTTGCCAGCCTGTGGAATTATTCAAATAAGCCAATCACATCTTCCTGCAGGAACCAGGGAGCATTCTGCCCTCTTGAGACTACAATGCCTGTCTCCCACAGCCCTTGATTGCTCCCTCTGTTCCTGAGTGCAATCCCCATGTGGCCCTGCAAGATGTGTGATGTCCTCCCCACAAGGCTAAGAATGTAAGTGATTAATAAACAGTTGTCACCCTCATTTGTCCAGTGTTGGGTGTTGTGTGTTTGGCCACTCCTCATAACCCTAGGGTGGGAATCCATCTTTCACCAATGTGGCAAAGAGGTGGAACACACCAGTTCTTTCCCAGACTTGGGTAGTTTCCTTGCATGAATGTGCAAGGGGCACCTTCTGCTAAATACTCGAGGGGTACCTTCTGCAGATATTTAGGGTTCCCTCTGTGTGTGCAGCTCTCTCCTCTCTGTACTCCGTCTTTGGAACTGTAGCGCCTCAACTTCCTTGGACTCAGTTCTTTTTGCTCAACTTAGAGAGTCTGCTGGGCTTCCCCTGGGTTCCTTTCCTCACACTATGGATGGAAACTCTCACAGGGCAGTAGTCCAGGGTTCACTTTGTTTCCCACGTATCAGGGATCACTGACCTTTACTGTCTGAGCTCCATGTCTTGAAAACCATTGTTTTATGTATTTTGTCTGTCTTTTGGTTGTTTCAGGAGGGAGGGCAAATATGGTTATCCCTGTTACTGGAAGTGGAAGTTCCTCTCATTATTTTTTATAATATTTTTTCTTTCCTGACTTCCTTTTCTGGGACTCCCAGTTACAGGTATGTTAAGTAGCCTGAGGTCATCCCATGGATCACTTAGGCTCTGTTCATTTTATTTTTTAAACTTTCATTTCTCTTGCTTCTTTATGGATAGTGTCTATTACTACGTTCAATTTCATTTCCAACTTTCTTCCACTGTATGCAATCTGTTGTTAATCCTACAATATGTACTTTTAATGGCAGAGACTGCATTTTGTTACCCTACAAGTTTCATTTCTATCTTTTTAATATTTTTTCTCCTCATCATGTTTGCATTTTCCTCTACTTTCTTAAGCATATGGAATTTATAATAACTGTTTTAGCATTCTTGCCTACTAATTCCATCATCTCTGTCCTTTCAGGGTCTGGAACTATGGATTAATTGCTCTCCTGGTTATGGGTTCTATTTTCCTGCTTTTAAAATGCCCAGTAATATTTTATTTGAGGTACAAAAGTGAATTTTACACTGTTGAGTTTTGGAATTTGTTATATTCCCTTAAAGAATGTTGTACTTTGTCCTAGCATGTATTTATTTAAGCAAGGTTTGATGCTTCCAAGCTTTCTTTAAAATTTTTTTTAGGGTAGGTAGGTCCAGTGGAGCCTTTGGTGTAGAGCTAATTTACCCCTACTATTAAGACAGTATCTTATGAGGACAACATGGATTCCTGCATAATGTGAGGTCACTCACAGCCTTGTGTGAGCTCTAGGAACTGTCTGGCCTACTGCTTTGTGCAGGTTCTCTCCCTGGCCCCAGGTGGCTTCTTCTGACATATGAAGAATTCTAAACGTAGCCAAAGACTTGAGGGGATCCCTTTTCGGATCTCTGGAGCATTCTCTCTGTGTGGTCCCTCTTCTCTGGATCTCTGCCCCACAAACGCCAGCACGTGGGTCTTCCTAAACCCCTATCTCTGTCTCCTCAACTCAGGGAGACTGCTGGGTGCTCTCTTTGTTTTTTTCCTCTCTATAATGTAGCCTGGAAACTGCCTCTAAGCAGTGAGCTGGGGCAAGTGTGGTGCTCACTTCGTGTGTTTCTCTTCTCTTCTCTCAGGGATCTTGGTCTTGGGCTGCCTGTTCTTCAGTGTCTGTTTTTCTAGTTGGTTAAGGGAAGAGTATAAATCTAATTCCTGTTATTTCTTCATGGCCAGAAGCTGAAGTCCACTCTGATGTGTTGTGAAAACATCACAGACAATGCAGAGAGGACAGTATATCTAGTTCGGTAAAATTAAATTTACTTAAACCTGCCTAAAAATAGCTAGCTTTCACTTCTATCTTAGCTAGACAGTCTCCGAACTTCAGGAGTCTGTCATGTGATATAATATCTTGAGAAATTTTAAGCTGCCTTTGGGCTTGAGACATATTTTATACAGGGCAAGAGCAAAGGAACAATAGGGGTGTGAGTAAAGATTTTAAAAGGCTTGGCTGGACTTGAAATAAGGCAAAGTTTCCTAGGAAGTTCTTTGGCCAAATGGGGGTGCCTATGGGCATACAGTTTGTGCATGATGTGTGCTGGGAATAAAGAAGGAGACTTCATTTTATAGATGACAAAAAATAACATTAAATACTTAAAGTTTTTTAGACTATAAAGATAGAAGCCTAAAGCAAATTGAAATCGTTAAGCCAAGTTTGAATTTCAATTCATTTTTCCTATTAGTTTTCCTTCTGAAAGGTAAATTCCATCACATATGAAACTCCGAACTCATCAAACTATGAATAAGCCACTTAAAGATTTTATGCAAGAAACAAAATGGCTCTTTTGACATCTCAAAGGACAGGTTAACTGCACCTTGCAGAGGTAATGTAGGCCTTCAGTACAATACATTCCATACAATGATACTCACAGCTTTCAAAGTGTTTACAGAGGTCTACACACACAACTTTATCTTCACAGCAATGCTGCAAGATAGTCAGGGTCATAAGTACTGTCTTCAATTCACAAATGAAGGCACCAATGTATCTAGTAAGGGAAAGAGCTGGGCAACACTCTAGTTTTCTTGACATCTTCAAAACTCAGTATAATTTAGCTCCTCTGACTTAATCTTTTTTTAACATGGCAAACTATAACCTTCATTGTGCTCATGCTCTGACACTGGTGAATCTAGCAAGGGGCATCATAAGGTTTGCTGAAAAGATGCATGCATGCAAAGGTATGCCACTGTTACTTAGAGAAGTCAGGCATAAATACAGTGAGGGGCAACAGCTTAGAGCTATATAACACGAGCCATCTTACACTATAGACTAACTCCCGTGTTTTTCACTTAAAGCCCTGCCATCCGGATGTACACAGGACAATCAATTCAAAATGTCAAAATGAGATTATCTTCCTACACGTGTGACACTGCTTTAGCAACGCTACTTACAGAGCATAGGACTTTAATATATTTTCCAAACTAGATTTAAAAAAGCAACTGTTTAACTGGAAGAAGAGGCCATGGAATTAAGAAGGTATGTACTGGCTAAGACTGGCAACAACTCGAGCATTACTCACAATGTTCAGCCAATTTTCTGAGTTGACACCATACCCCTTTTGAGAGCTGATGGGGCCATTCCTGCCCTGGCACACAAGATGGACAAGAGCCATCAGCTGGCATGTGAAGTGAAATGGAATATTCCAAGGTTATACTAGGCCAATAGATGCTACAAGCTAAGTCATATGGTTATAGAGATAATACTAAATAAAGCTCTTTTAAATAAAAACAAATAAAAAGACAGTTTGGATATCCCTTAAAATTTTTTTTTTCCCTTGGTGAAAGAAAGGTTAAAGGAAATTAAGAGGGAGAGCAGAAATTAGGGTAAGAAAAAAAAAAGAAAGAGAAGCAGTAGCAGAAAAACAAAAAAAAGCTAGAAATACAGATAAAAAAGAAAAGACTGGATAACAGGAAAAGGGAGAAAGGAGGACTAACCAAGGATACACCACAGAGCTCTGTCCTGAGGAAATAAATGTGTGTGGGTCCATTTCCCTTTGCCATTAGCTCCAGCTCAGTGATTCTTATGGAGAATAGGGATATGCTTCAGGCGGGAGGGAGGAGTCAAATCAGAGCCTGGGGTGAAGCTGGAATTTGTACATATGTACTATGAAAACACATGCAATAGATCAATTGCCTTTACATTACAGACTCCAGAGGGTAAAGCACAAAAGAGTCCCTAGGCTAATGTGGACAAGCCAAAGATGAGTAAGAAAGCACTGGAGGGTCACCAAAGGCTGGGAAACGGCTATTCATGAAGTTCCAGTACCTATCTCTTTCAAAGATGATGTGGGTTATATTACTCTATAGATGACCTCTGATGTGGTTCATTCTCTTTCTCTTAATTGCTTTTTCTATTAGTATTTGTGAAAGAGACAGTCTGTAGGAGGCAGTAATGAACAAGCTGATGTGAGAATGTAAGCAAAAGCCCAGTGGTTTACACTGCTTTGGCTATTTCTTTTTGTGGGCAGAAGGAAAAATCTAATGCTTCACCTTAAGAGTATCACTATTCCCTCCAGTCTCCAGACCTGGTCTCTGAGGACATTAGCCAACTACTAACAACATACAGAATAGTTTCATTAAAAATTCCTCTGTACATAAAGATCTGTTAGGGGTGCCTGGGTAGCTCAATTGGTTAAGCATCTGACTCCTGATTTTGGCTCAGGTCATGATCTCACAGTCTTGAGATCGAACCCCATGTTGAACCCCACATTCGGCTCTTGAGCTGGGCGTGCAGCCTGCTTGAGATTCTCTCTCCCTTTCCCTTTGCCCTCCCCTGCTTGCATGCCCTTGCACATGCTATCAAAATAAATAAATAAACTTAAAAAAAAAGTCAGTGTGATCACAGAGGGATCTCTTTAGTGCTGGATGGGTGGTCTCAGTAGTTTCAGAAGATGGTATTCTCTGAAAGGTCGCCAGAAAAGGGAATGTGACAGCCACATGGCAAATCATACTAAGACAAAAAGGAGATCAGGGCACCATGGCCTCTAGACTAAGGGATCCTTCTGAGTGCCGAATGGGCAGTCAACATCCTGTACAGCGTTTTATGCTGTTATCAAGTTTAAAAAATGTATTCACTTTTAAAATTTACATAAAGTAAAATCCATGCTATATCATTTACTAACCAGGTACAGGTGTTTCTGGCAATAAATATTAGAACTGTTTGATTTACCAATAACAAGCCTATGGTATTAACAAACCACCACATTACAGATATGAACTGAATGAGGACAGAAGTCTAAATTGCAAAATAAATTAACCAACAAAGAAAGAGCACTTAAGAGTTTCAAAAGCACTTAAGATCTGAAAGAACGACATGAACCACAGTCAGCTACTTAATAATCTCATCATTTCTACATATATTTTAAGTGATAAAAAAGACACCTGTGGCAGATGCTTGCCTGGGAATAACACTGGAAACCTTTCTGTTCATGTGGAGAGCAAGAGACTACAGAACAGACACAGGAAAAGTAAGTCTTGTTGTTGGAACTAAACTGTTTAGTGAAGCCTGACACAGTCAAGTCTCTCCTGACAGAAGCTGTAAATAAACCCAAATAGTGAGTGCTATGGTAAAAAAAAAAAAAAAAAAAAAAAAAAAAAAAAAAAGTAGACTACATGTAGAAGAAAAGAAGACTAATTTCAGAGAGTGACAAACTTATTACTGGTCCTCAACTGTAAAGAATGAAAAACGGAAAACAAACACTGGGAGAGGTTATCCAGGGGAATAGGAAAGACCTTGGACCTAAAACATACAATTTTTGCATAATTCTTTCCCTATGATCAAAAAACCCCTCTTTTTACTCTAGAATGAGAAAAATTAATCTTGTAATTCTTTCTCAATTATTTTCATTCCAGAAATCATAAAGAAAAAGTTAATTAAAATCTAGACTAAATATTCTGGACTTGCCAGAAATTCCTCAAGTAAGGGAAAGAAAAAAAGTCTTTGAATCATTCCTTGGGTAAACTCTTCTGAGTAAGAGACACACTCCCATGTGAGTAAAGAATGGTGTTTGTTTATACTGAGGGTCTGCTTCACTTTTCAATTTCTTATTTGTGTTTTCTGAGCTTTTCACTGGCAACAACAGAACACATGCATTGCTTCAACAGCTTTCCCCAATTCCCTAAACAGCATCAGATGCCAAAACTTGCTTTACGGGAGAAAAATACCTCTAATACAATTTGCTATATTCTAAACTCAGAAAGACATTAACTGATTTTAGTGGAGGAAGAGGTCAGTTTTGGGAGAATGTAGAAATTGAGAAGTACTGATCTACACCATGTCATTTTCTTATTAGTGTTTCCCTAGAACAACAACAACAACAACAACAACAACAACAACAAATCACTGGTGATCTCTAAAAAGGAAAACCTCAAAATGCCATTTTCTAAAAAGTAAATTGAAGGGAATTTTCATCATGGCTTAATATATACAATAGCTTTATAATGAGATCAACTTCCAAACCAGTAAATTAGAGGTTATTATTGCAGGGACAGCAATAGACTTTACAGCAGAAAACTTGTAGCAACAGCTAATACCCATGTCCAGATTTATATTAATTAAGGGGCAATAAATATGCACAGGGAAATGCTAAGTAGAAGCAGGTCAAAGCCAGGGCTACACATTGAGGTCATGTGTTTAAATTTACACCAAAATTATAATGAGGCATACTTAACTGACAAATATACTTTGCTAAGTCCCATCAATTTTGAGTTTGCAGAGCAAGGAGCCTCAAATGAAAACTAAACACTTATCTTTAAAGGATAGTTGATTTAAGAGAAATTTAATAAGAAAAAAACTGAAGATATTTCCATTTTGAAAAAAAGAAAAGCCAATACTGAGACATTATCAAGGAGTACATCTAGACCTTTTCTTCACCTTTAAGATATCCTAGCTCCACCATGAAACCTACGAATATGAAAACTACAAATATGCAACATAGCCAGAGTTCCCTAAATGCAAATCAATACCATATACAAATCAATGGCTTCTTTGTCTAGTATAACTATGAATTTAAATAGCCTTTCCAGAGAATTAAACAAGCTAATGGAGAGCTCCATTAACAGTAAACTTTCACTTAAAAACTTTCACCAAATTGGACACAAGATTATTTTGAACTCAGATATGAATCCCAACTCTAAGCTATCCACAATCCTATGAATGCGAATCCACCAAGAGGATGCTTTTCCTGTAGGAACGGAACCATTCTGAGTAAGGCTAAAATTAAAATACACCAGCCCTATCAGAGCCTTGATTCAATAAAAATGTATATATTCCTCAGGTAGAGGAATCCTTTATAGAGGACAAGGGGTGGCTGGTGCCTCTTCCCCAGTGTAGCTGAGTGATCTTTTCTAGAGCTT
>NW_024412400.1:18901111-18984596 GCF_014898765.1 Herpailurus yagouaroundi
GCCCCTAGAGCTTTTCTTATAAAAATCTAATGGTGGTACCCAACGCTAGATAAAGACATCTCCTCTAGGTGTCCATTTGTCCTAACTTGCCTTATGTATTTGAATTAGACTGTGTATGACCATGCTTCCATCACGGGAGCCAGTCTAGACAAGAAAGTCAGTCACTGGAGTACGTGTGTGGGCACAGTTCTCTGAATAAAAGGTGATGCACACCTCACTAACGTGAGCGGCTGCCCCATAAGGTACTACCTACCCTGCCTACAGGCACACAGCTATGTAGGCTTTTTATAGGCTGTGCTAGGTATGTGAGTATCGCAAAAAATATAGCTTATTTGGGGGAAATGCTCTCAGAGGGAAGGCAGTGCTGAATTAGGGGGAAAATATCCTTGTATTTTCAAGAAAAGATAAATTTAAAAAACTGATTTTTATTAAAAAATAAATTCATTATTCAAACTTATAAATGCTTTATTTGGCAACAGGTTTCTCCATAGGCTACTCGTTTAAGTAGGAAGTTCTTCAAATATATCTAAAGCATTGTGATTTATGATTGCTTTCCAGGAACACTACGTATTGTGGAAAGAAATATGCCTGTAGTTTAAAGGTACTCCTATACTGCTTATTATGCAAATTCCTCACCAATATGACATAACCAAAAATTCAACACCCATAAGCCCAGGATCTCTTAAAGGACAAAAATAAGAAGGAAAAAAGAAAGAAGTTATTGCTGTTGTGTAGGAATAATTAGTCTGACATGTCAGAAGCATCCTTTTTTTAAAAATAAGAATTACTGTGGGGTGCCTGAGTGGCTCAGTCAGTTAAGCATCTGTCTTGATTTCGGCTCAGGTCTGATTTCACGGTTCCTGAGTCCCACGCTGGGCTCTGTGCTGGCAGCATGGAGTCTGCTTGGGATTCTCTCTTTTCCCCCTCACTCTACCCCTGTCCTCCCCTCTCTCTCAAAATAAATAAATACACTTAAAAAAATAATTAAGAATTATTTTGAGTGCTGTTACTGGAAGCACTTTACCCAGGCCAAATACAGAATGGAAGGCTGTAAGTAAGGAAAGTAAGGAAATATAAAGATAACTGCCTGGTAATTGAGGGTCTCAGACTCAGACACTGGTAGGATTACATTAATTCTTCGTATTTTCATAATTATAACATTTCTCCCAAGACACAATATGATCTCAAATATCTAAATTAAAAAGGCAACATGTTATTCAATCATCCAGATTTTTTGTCCATGCAAATAAAAAATTTCTGGACAGTTAGAGGATTTTTATTATGCTGTTTCAGAACTCTTAAATTTCCATATTAAAACGCTACAGTGCATTGTTATAATTTCAAATACATATTATTTAACTGTTTTGTTTAAAATCATTTCTCCTTAAAAAGAAAACCAAACTTTACCAGTAACCTACTTTCCAAAAAACACATATTATACCCTTGAGTAACAAATATTAACAGTAATTCGAATGCAGAGACCTATTCTGAAGTTTACTGTATTATCTCTTTTAAAAAGGGTTGCCAAGAAAATTAAGTGTCAAGCAATATTATCTAAGAATATTTAGCCTGTCTGAAAGAAGGCCTAGATAACCTGTAAAAAATACCTAAACCCTAAATAAAGGTAAGTTTTGAGGCTGAGTGAGGAATACATTAGGGCTCCTTATAACCATTTTCTCTATTTTATTTATGTGAAAAACCCACTTCATTCCTGTCCTTGGTAAAGCAGAGTCTAAGGCCATGTAGTTTAAACATTTCACTAGTATTTCCTACATGTGCTTAATAGGTCTTCACTCATTTAAAATTTCCTACAATTATCAAAAAATTTTATCTGACATCCTAATTATACTGAATTGGTGAGATTTTACTCCTGTTATAGGACAAGCCAATCAGAATCTCACAAAGGATAAGTGGACAGCTCTATAATGGTAAAAAAACAAAACAAAACCAGGGAAGATATTATAGATTGCTACCCTAGGGATTCATCTTCCTGCTTTAACCATGCTGGAAGCACAGTTATTACCTGGTTCAGAGCTACTTTCTGGGTCAGAGGTAAGGAAACAAGTGAGAAAAACGAACATAGGCATCATAAATACACGGTTGTATTTTCTTCTTTACTCAAGGAGAGTGATTTCTCCAATGGGTCTTTCCTTTAGATCAGATATGAAAGTAAAACTTTACAGGCATATTTTGAATGCAACTCAGATATCTGCAAATAAGGTATAGTTTTTACCATCTTTAAAAGAATCAAACCTACCAAGCAGATACATTTAACTGAGAAAAGTAATAAAGTTTTTGTAAAGGTCAGCATTTCTGGACAACATGTCAAAAAAATAATAAACAGGTAATATTCCTTTTTTTTTTTTGGTAATATTCTTTTAGACTAGGCAAACTGGATGTTCAGGAAGGATATAAAACTGATGGCTATGTTAAATAAAGATTTGCCTACACAAAGCAAAAATATCAAGGGCTGATTAGGACACTTGCTTTGTCATGGAATCATCACTCCCCTACATAGTGAAGCCAGCAATCCTTTCCAGACAACTCTGACTCAAGTTCTCTTTCCTTGTTTCACTACCTGGCAATCTAAAACCTAAACCCATGATCAAATAATTTTAGCTTTCTTTTCTCATTCTGTATTTTTTAGAAAATCATTCTTTTTTTTTTAAAGTTTTAAATGTTTATTCACTTTTGAGAGACAGAGAGAGACAGAGCATGAGTGGGGGAGGGACAGAGAGACCCAGAATCCAAAGCAGGCTCCAGGCTCTGAGTCGTCAGCAAAGAGCCCTACGTGGGGCTCGAACTCATGGACTGCGAGATCATGACCGGAGCAATAGTCCGATGCTTAACCGACTGAGCCACTCAGGTGCCCCTCATTTTTTTTTTTAAATGTTAATTACTTATTTTGAGAGAGACAGAGAGAGACAAGGTGAGCAGGGGAGGGGCAGAGAGAGAGAATCCCAAGCAGGCTCCATGTTCAGTGCTGCTCACAAACTCAGCTGAAATCAAGAATCGTATGCTAACTGACAGAGCCACGCAGGTGCTCCTTGAAAATCATTTTTGATAAAGGACCATAAAATAGGATCTTTTAGTTTACATTGTTATACACTAGTATCCCTTGTAACACAACTAAAAAGTTCCTTTTTACAGAATGACAAGGTAAGGAAACACATTTATAAATATACAGGTAAACAGAATTGATACTTTTTTTTTTAAAAAAAAAACCCAAATTTTTGATGGTACAGAATCACTTCTGTGAAATTTTTTTTGGAAATGTTTATTTATTTTGGAGAGTGAGTGAGTGAGCATGAGTGGGGGAGGGGCAGAGAGACAGGGAGACACAGAATCCAAAGCAGGCTCCAGGCTCTGAGCTGTCTGCAAAGAGCTCGACATGGGGCTTGAACTTACGAACCATGAGATCGTGACCTGAGCCAAAGCTGGACACAACTGACTGAGCCACCCAGGTACCCAAAAACTTCTTTAATGCACAAAACAGAAATGTTCTTCTCCGTTTAATGATGTGTATTCCTGCTTTTATTCATCCTTGCAACGAATCCTCGGTTCTTCTAGGACCTTCACACCATGGAAGGCCTATTTCCAAACAGATCCGAGGGAGTCTATGGGAACCTGTAGTGCATGAGGGGCCAGTGTCCCAGGATTCTGTAGATAATATGGAGTTGGAACCCAAAGTCCTTTATACATTTCTTGGACTTTATGTACCCTCCTGGTTTTTAAAATACCAGGTAGATTGACTATCTACATAGAGCTATAGCTTTCCTTTACATAAGGTGTCAGAGAAGTTACAGGACTATGGATTACAGCCTATCTATATCCATATTTGGAAGTACCAATTACAAGGACTTTTGGAATTTATCATGTGACATTCTAGAGGAGAGCCAATTCTTCACAAAGAAAACAGCTTCAAGTTAGCTGTATGTCGTACCGTATATTTCTACTTTATAAATTTTCTCACTTTTAAAAAAAGTCATAGGCATTAGGAGAAACCTTAGGTCTATGTATCCATAGTTAATACCTCCTACAGAAAAAAAAAATTTTTTTTGCATTCCTGCTAAGATAGCTTGCCTTGAAAACAGGTAGGCTTATCATTTTTACAGCTTTATCTTAATTTCAGTTAAAGAAATTGTTCTTTGCCAGTTCTCAAGTGTAGCAGAGTAGAATGTGTAGAAGCCAAGTTCACGCTGCTATAGTAGGCAGTAGAATCCTTTTAAAAGTCTGTTTATATACCTTTCATCAGTGTAATAGCTCACAAACTTAGTGTAAATAATCTACACAAATATACCTGTGTTGAAACAATTAATTCTACTTTATGGTCCCCACCCTCTAGTAGTCATTACCAATTATAACATTTTAATGGTTAGTAACACAATTTATTATCCAATCATAACCAGGTCAAAGACAAGCGATTAATAACAATCAAAGTTAAGGTATATGAGACAATTTATGGATAAGGATTGTATTTATCAGTTGTTTGAAAACTGGGCTGTAAGTGATCTGAAACAAAGGGCTATGAAGTTGGAGAATAAGGAAGGAGCCATTCTCCGACCTTTTATAGAACACTATAAAAGAGCCACCGGGAGCAAATTCCTCTTTCCATTTGCTCAGTCCATTTGAGAAGAATAAAGCTCTTACCAATGACACTGCAGCTGTGCTCACCCTCGACTTAATCACTGTGTAAGGCTGAGGGTTAATTAGAGCCATTCTTAGTTCTATTTGTTGTTTTAATAAAAGATACACATAAATCTAAGACGGGGAGTAACTGATACTTGATTTTTATTTGGAAGGTGCTGGGGGGAGGGGGAAGAGCTCATCCATCTTGGGCATTGATGTTTGTGGGTGTGCTCAGAGCATTTTCATTTGACCTGGCCTATACGGTTCTGCCTGTTTGAAGAGTGGCGGACAAAGACTTCATGGTTGTGTGAATGCAGGACCCTGATGGCCCAGGCTGAACCATAAGGCAGTCTTTAGTTGGAAGGCAAATGATAGGGAATGAAATACAGAGGGTGAGGGTCAGGGCCCAAACGATTCTCCCACAGAGCAAAAGGGCCAAATCACACGCCTTTTACAGACTACACTGCTGCTCATCTTCGGCAGTTACGAGGAAATCCTTATCATGGAAAACTTCAGACATATTCAAAAGTAGACAAACGAGTATAAGGAAGCCCTGCCCCCCCCAGTGTGCTCATCACTCATCATTCAACGATTACAATGGTCGATCTCGTATCCTCCACATCCTTATCTACTTCCACTCTAATCTTTCTGGATTATTTTGAAGCAAATTCTAGATACCAAAGGACTTTATTGCAAGTAGTTCCATATCTCTAAAAGGTAAGGATATGTAAAAAATTCATGACAGTTCTGTTTTACCATGTCTAAAAATTTCTGGCAGTAATTCCTTAATATCAAAAGCTCATTTTCAAATTTCTAATTATCCCATAAAAGCCATACATTTGGGGGATAATTTTTAAATGATACAGTATCAGAATTACACTCCAAATAAAACAAGCTTATAACACTTTAGATAGCAACAGCAATAGAGCAGGAAAGTCGAACTGAGGTTAAAAAAAATAATGCCAGATAACATCCATATTGATATACTTTTAAGGAAAAAAAAAGAGGAAAAAAAGATTAGAAATACTTCTGAAAGTTACTCTGTAAATAAAGCATCTGATACAGGAAAACCGTTGACCTCCTTGTTTTATTTCATAATTGTCAGTGTTCTCAGGATAGTTCATTTTTTATGAGGGAAAACACCCATTATTTTTAGGTCTGAAGACCATAAGATAAGCATATTTGAAACCATAACCAGACTTCATATAAAGAATATGATAAACATCTAAGAGTTTCAAAAAACAACCACAAAATAGCACAAACTTCAAAAGACACAATCAAACAGAACAGAGCTTAAATTTTGTATATGCTTGAGAAGAGAGTATTGACAGATAAGAGCATTCCATGAAAGATGGAAATCTGATTAGTACTCTAAATGACAGCAATTCCTGGGTTAAATCATGTTCACCAAGGAGGACTAAACTCCGGGAGCTTGGAAGGCCAGTGTGGGCCTTTGGAGCTTATCAACTTCTACTCCTTTCTGCTGCCATTCTGTTCCTCAGCAGTGTGACACAGACACACTGGCAGCCAGGTAGAGTCTGACAAATAAGAGTGCTCTGGCAGGCTCAATGAACACCACTGTGAAGTGCGAACAGCCCTATCAAGGCCAGCAGTTAGACCTACCTAGACCGTTGCACTGGGAACAGAATGATTATCACCGGTGCACCCGTCAACTGGCTGGTGACTGTTGGACATTTTGCCACCCGCGAGATAATCCTTCCTAGGAAATAATGCAATAGGGACTACTAATTCAAGGTTAGGCTTTTTCCAGAGTTTAAACCCAAGAGTGTCAGTGCTAAGGTGGTGGTGTTTAGAGATTATTCAATACTCTCTTCTCTCAGTTAAACTCAACTGAGTAGGTATTTGTCAGCCATTGAATGTATGCCCATTTGGAGTCCTAAGTACCCTGGGAAATGACATGAACAACAGCCCATGACTGTTTACAGAGGGCTTGCATGTGTGCCTCACAGGAATCCCGTGATTTAGGTAGGGCTGATGGTTATCTCTGTTTTGTAAATGAAACGGAGTCTGAGGAAAGTGAAGCGCCCAGAACAAGTCGCACAACTAATTAACAGTGGAGCTGGTATTAAAATCTGTATCTGTGGACTATAAATACCATGCTGTAAGGATGTACAGCCCCACCCTCGAACATTTAAAATTTACTTCTGAATAGACCAAAAATTCTTTAAGTAAGAGACAAATGTAAATTATGAGAAGAGTATGAAAAAGATTAAAAAAGTAAGTTTATGTGGAGAGAAGACTGAGAAAAGCACTTTGAAAATTGGCGCAAAACCTTATGCAAAACCTACTTCAGAGCTGACAGCATTTCTGGTGTTAAACTAGCTCTACAGATTTAGTATAGGAAAATCGTATTTATTTGTATTCTATCAAACTTATAATTGTGGTAATTTGAAGATAGGTTAGGTTGAAGTTTAACTTAAATCTGGGGGGAAAAAAATCTACACATTGGAAGTGTACCAGAAAAGGGTGTGAAGTAAACCCATTAAACAAAAGAAAGGCCATTTTGACTTAAAAACTCTTTTTAAGACTCTAGAAGTGTGAACACACGTATCGATGATGTGCCAATTAGGAAATTTTTGTATATGTCTTAAAGTACAAACATTTAGTTTGTTGCCACGTATTTTACAAACAGTAGTCTATTCTTAGATCAGATGAGCTGTATCTAGTTGATCAAACTTAAGGCTTAATCTTTAGGCTTATTCTTTACTTTTTCTTTATCCCTTACACTTATCCTTACTACCAATATTATTGTTTTCAAAATCTATTTATTTTATTTATGTGATTTTGCTTTAGCCAGGGGTGATTTTACTTTTCTTGTTTTGTAGCATATATCTGTAACTTTCTGAGACACAGCAAAAGAAAACTCTAGTGAAGAGAAATATTTTTGATTGCTGAGAAAAGGCTTTGGTGGGATGAATGTATTCCTCTAAGCAGCGATTACCTGTACAGAGAAGAGCTTCCCACATACAAGCTGATTCAGGGGGATAGGACCATTTCAACTGACTGGGAGATGGAACAGGCCTGGCTATGGCTGAGTAAGGAACGCCTCTCAGCACGGAGCTTTCTCTCTAAGTGTGCAGTTACGTCTTACCCATGTGGAAGAAGGAAGGACTTCTTACTCGTCTAGTGTTCAGAAGGGCCTCATGAATAGTATGGCCTCAAAAGTTTCTTCTCTCCCCCTAGTTTTACTGAGATATAACTGACACCTAACACTACAAGTTTAAGGTGTAATGATCTCATGTCAAAAGTTTCTTGTATGGGTGACTTACTTCTCAAGATAAGTTTTTTTTTTTCTTAAAAAAACACTCCCTCTAAATTTCAGCAAAGCCCAGAAGTACTCTGTTGGGAGAGGGGAGACAGATATAGTTCCCTGTTCCAACATTTCCAGGAGGACCACTGGGCTTAAGCCTCTATCACACAAAAAATGTCTTCTTATGACATTACCTCCAAATGAAGTTACACACAGTCATACAGACAAATGGGATTGAAATAGTAATAAGGAGAAAAAACACAGTATTTGTCATTCAGTTTTAAATTAGTGCAGCATTAATGAACTTCGCTATCTGGTGTAAAAGTATGAAATAATTTAAAAAGTATTTTATAATGATCTTGCATAATTATATTTTATGTTTCTTTTGGTGGAAGTATTTTTATACATCCTTATTTTTAAAAGTTTTAAAAATTGAACAGATTGTAAATTCTTCATGTTTTATAAACCAGACAGGAGCTTAAGAGAGACCCTGATTCCCCTTTGTCATTTCTCTCTTGTCTAAAACTTCAATTATCTAGTGAATAAAGTTTATTCCTGAATGTGGAAGATAGAATCTTATAAAATATTAACACTACTAATTAAATACTCAAAGAAGAATTTCTCATTAAAAACATAAATGAAAGCTCTGTAGCTACTTTAGATTTTTGTAGTTTCCAAAATAAACCCAGATACATAAAAATTTGGCAGTTGGGTTTGTCTGTTAGTTAAAAGGAGTTGGTCAAACACATAATCATACATCTGCGACGACACTGAAAGTAAAAACTTTCAGCATTAAGCACACCAGCAAGCCACAAAGGCTTCGTCATAAACTCTCTTCAGTTTTCCTGGGAAGTTGTATTTCCTAGTTGAGGACCATTCAGCTTTTTTGTTCTATTAGCTTGAAAGGACGCATGGTTATTAAAATGCCAACAAGGTCATGTCTGCGTGGTGCTGCTTGGTTGTTATCAGATTTTAATAGCCCACATTTCTCAAATTAACATCTTCTGGTAGGCATCTAATTAAAGATTAAGCTATTCAATTTGAATTTTTATTATTATTTGCCAGCAGAATGTAATGCATTCTGTAAAAGCACTTCCCTATCCAAAATGATTTTTCATTAATTTTTATCACATTGTGCTTTTTCCTTCTCGGCAAATAATAGGTCTCAAAAAGACTAATGAGAAGACCCAATTTAAAAAGAAAGCAGTTAGATATTATGGAAATTTAAAATCAATAGTAGTAACAGTAGTTACAGTGGTGGTGGTGGTAGTAAAGTAAACAATTTCCTAAGGTCTGACATTGAAGTCGTTAATAGACTTGAATTCAATATTGGATTAAGTCTCTTACCAGGGTTGCAATCGGTAAGAAGTGAGCAGATGGAGAGGAGAACTTTAGAAATGGTTAGGGCTGGACTCCAGTTGTCCTTTAGGATGTCCAGACAGATGACGCCCTGGCTGTTAATATTACAGTGATAGATTCTTGTCCGGAAAGTAACCTAGAAGAAAATGTAATGTTATTATAAATAGACATACTTTTTATTAGACAAAATAATCCAAGGGTCACTGGTAGAACCATATACTTAATTATTCCTTAGGCACCTGAGAAGCATCAAGAAACAAAATCATTATTTTAGAACTTGTTATTCTGGGCACAGAGAACTAAATAACCCCCAACAGCAAAATCATATCCTTTTGCTTTTGATGAAGAGTCCTATCGATTAGCTAGTGTTCTGGGGACTGAATTTGCTCTTGGTATAAGTGTAGGAATGTTCGTAAGAGAAAAACTAGCTGTGGCTTCTAAAAACATTTCTTTTTTTTTTTTTTATTTAAAAAAAATTTTTTTTTCAACGTTTATTTATTTTTGGGACAGAGAGAGACAGAGCATGAACGGGTGAGGGGCAGAGAGAGAGGGAGACACAGAATCGGAAACAGGCTCCAGGCTCTGAGCCATCAGCCCAGAGCCTGACGTGGGGCTCGAACTCACGGACCGCGAGATCGTGACCTGGCTGAAGTCGGACGCTTAACTGACTGCGCCACCCAGGCGCCCCCTAAAAACATTTCAAAGGGGTGCCTGGGTGGCTCAGTCAATTGAGCATAGGACTCTTGATTTCGGCTCAGGTCATGATCCCAGGGTCATGGGATCGAGCCTCACGTTGGGCTCTGTGCTGAGTGTGGAGCCTGCTTCAGATTCTCTCTCTCCCTCTGTCCCTCTCCCCCACTCATGCATGCCTGCTCTCTCTCTCTAAAATAAAAGTAACATTTCAAAGAAGAAATAAATTTCAAAAATAAAAATTTCAAAAGAAACTTGTTGGAGTCCAGTTGTTTTAAGGATTTTGTGTATTTTAAAGTTCAAAATAGCATGGGAATACTATAAAAAGGACATAAATATTCTTTTCTGTCATGGTTTAAAAACACAAATTAGGCATGCATGTAAATAATATACCTAGTTTATAAAAAACTGTATTAGTTACAATTTATGAACCTTTTTCTCCTTAAATTCTATATTTTAATGTAATATTAGTGTAGTCTCCCTTCCCTATAATAGCTACATCACCACTGCGCGTCGTTTAGGTATAATTTTGAAACATGTTTATAACATTTTTCAAGAACTTAATTAAAAAGCTAAGTCTAAATCAGTTTTGTAACTCTGGTAAAACTCTGTTTTCTAAAAGTCTTATGTAAGCAACAATAAGATCTTAATGTTATTCATTAATATCATGTTTATAAACGTTCTCAAATTTATAAGTGAAATATAAAAAAAAAACCCTTAGTGTTTTAAAGACCAATCTTTTGGTCCCCTAAATTAAAAATGGCTCTGAACCAAAAACTACGTGGCAGATTTCTGTATGTGTTGCTACTTCCCAGGGTATCCAGCATCTGCTCAAACATCGCATTTACTTAATTCATATAGTATCAAGACTCAGAAAGGACAGATCCAGTCTTCTGTAATTATTAGACAACACAGTACCATTTTCAGGCTAGATCAGTATTCCTAATAAGAACTGTCCTAGTAACATGCTGGACCCTATAGATAACCTTGACATCCCTTCCACACAAACACATTCCAAACACCTACCAGTGCTGAAGAAAATGTAAGTAACATTTAAAAAAATACATAGCTGAATTTTCACAGAAATCCCCAGAGGCCAGAACTGAAAACCAAAAATTACAGTAAGCACATGAGCTGACAGTGTCGTTGCCAGGGGCAGGACTTGGGTAAGAGGGGGGGGGGGGGAAGGACAGTACCCAGTCTAGATTAAAATGGAGGCTTGGGTTTTGATGCCCTCATGGAAAAAGGTGAAAACTAAGGTCTGCATGTGGCAAGAGGTTGGGATTGAGAGCCCTTACATAGATTAGAACACTTGGGCAGCTAGTCTTTTAGTGAGTGGATGGACTTGAAAAGATAATGCCTTCTGGGAGACACAGCAAAGACACTTGCTGGAGAAAGCCTGGGCTCTGGTGGGGAGAAAAATGTATCCCCTGAGAATTCTAAATCCTCAGCACATAAACTATGCAAACACGAACCGAAAGAGAGCCTAAATGGCTATATTACTATCAGATCAAATATATGTTTAAGGTAAAATGCAGAAAGATAATCAATGCATTAGGATAAAATGAACAATTCATCAGAAAAACGTAACAATTCTGGATCTGCTGTACCTAACAAGACACCCAAAAATATAAGAAGTGAAACTGTAGAATCGTAAGGAGAAAAATGAGACATCTACAATCAGAGGGGCATTTCGCTGCAGGAATTGAGGTCACGCAGATGAAAGAAAATGTAGTAAGGATGCTGAAAATATGAAAACCAATTTAACAAAATCAAAATTTCACACTCAACAAAGACTATATATTCTTTTCCAAGCATATAAGAAACATTTATAAATACTGATCACATGCTAAGCCACAAAGGAAGCTTAACATATCTCAAAGAATTATTAAGACCATAAAGATCCCCTATCAAATGTTTGGGAAACTGAAAAGCACATTTTTCAAATAATTCTTGGATCAAAAAAAAAATAAGTTACATTTATAACTAAATGACAATGAAATGTTGGACTATCAATACAAACTTTGTGATTTGGCTAAAACAGTTATCAAAGGGAAATCTATAGTTTCAAATACACAAATTAGAAAGGAAGAAAGACATTTAGTAAGTGTTTAAGGAAGGAAAAAGAACAGAGTTAATCCCATAAAAGTAGAAAGAAATAAAGACATGAGCAGAATTGAATGAAATAGAGAATACCTGATAATAAAATTCTGCAGAGGCGTATCCCTTTAAGTGCTAGATGAAAATACAGACTATTTTTATGATCCAATGTAAATGATGAGTGGCTTTTATATACAATGTTTTAAAAACCTATCAGATACTGACTGGCTATTCGGAGCCAGTTAATTCTCAAAATAACACAAAGAGGTAAGTAGTATTACTGTAGCCACTTTTAAAATAAAGAAACTGTAATTCTGTGAGGTGAGGGATGTTAACTAAATTTATTGTGGTAATCATTTTGCAGTACATACATATATCAAATCATTATGCTGTGCACCTAAAATAAATACAGTGCTAAATTTAATTATATCTCAATAAAACTGGAGGAAAACAATAAATGAAGGCCCAGAAGGGTTAAAGGACTGGCATGTAGTTGCACAGTTGTAAGTGGGGGAGCCAGAATTTAAACACAGCTTTGTTGACCTAAAAGCTCACACTCTCCTAGTCAGCCTCAATGCCTGTTTTTTTTTTTTTTTTTAAACTTTTAATTTGGAGATTATTATAGATTCACACTAGGTTGTAAGAAACAATACTGACTGGGGCCCCTGGGTGGCTCAGTCAGTTAAGCGTCCAACTTCAGCTTACATCATGATCTCATGGTCCTGAGTTTGAGGCTCTGTGTGGGTAGGGCAGAGCCTGGAGCCTGCTTCGGATTCTGTGTCTCCCTCCCTCCCTCCCTCTCTCCCTCTCTCCCTCTCTCTCTCTGTGCCCCTCCCCTGCTCATGCTCTGATTCTCTCTCAAAAAGTAAATAAACATTTAAAAAAAAACACACAAAACAATACCAATGGATCACACTATGTTCCTCATCCACTTTTCCCCAATGGTAACATCCTGCATAACTGTAATATCACATCACAGGAAACTCACACTGATACAGTCCATTGACCTTTTCCATTTATCATCAGTTTTATATGCACTCATGTACACGTGTTTTTATGCAATTTTATCACATGTAGATCTGTATGACCACCATCACAGCCAAGATACAGAACAGTTCCTTCACAAACACTCTTTGTGCTACCATTTAAAGGTCACTTTCCAAACGCTTTCCTTCCTTAATTCTTGACAGCCACTACTCTGTTCCTCATCTCTGTGATTTTGTCATTCAAGAATGTCATATAAGTGATATCATATAGGATGTAACTTTTTGAAATTGGCTCTTTTTACTCGCACATTTCCCATGAGATCCATCTAAGTTGTTGTGTGTATCAATAGTTTGTTCCTTCATATTGCAGGGTAGTATTCCATGGTATGGATGTGCCAGTTTGTTGAGCCATTTATCTACTGAAGGACAAATGGATTGTTTCCAGTTTTCAGCTATCACAAGCAAAGCTGTCATGAACATGTGTGTATTTGTGTGAATGTAAGTTTTCATTTCTCTGAGATAAGATGCCCAAGAGTGTGATCGTTGGGTTATATGATAAGCTCATATTTAGTTTTATAAGAAACTGCCATACTTTTTTCCAGGGCAGTTGAACCATCTTACATTCTTACCAGCAGTTTCTCAGCATCCTGGCCAGCATTTAGTGTAAGATGCTTTATTTCAGTCATTCTGATTAGGTGAAGTGGTACCATTGTGGTTTTAATTTGCATTTCCCTAATTGCTAATGATGTTGAGCACTTTTTCACGTGCTTTTTTTTTTTTTTTTTTTTTTTTTTTTTTGCTATCCGGCTACCCTCTTTTTTGAGAGAGGATCTTCAGGTTTTTTGCCTGTTTTCTAATTAGGTTGTTTTTACTGTTGACTCTGTTTTAAGTGGAGATAGTAAAAGTGAAGTACGGTTGGAAGAAAAATAAAGCATGAGTTTGCAAAGAATCTTGCAGATTTTTTGGACAGAGAATGCTTTACATTTCAATATTTTGTAATACTGATTAAAGGATCTACTTTAGTGATGTTTGTTAGCTTTTGTCCCAACAGATATTCATAAAGAAACCACACTGAATCAAACAGGTAGGCTGATCGTTCCTACATGTGCTAATGCTGCAGGCTCCCACAAATAGCACCTTAAAATATTTTTTGTGTGTGTATAGTTGACGATGTCACATTTCTTTCAGGTGTACAACACAGTGATTCAACACATCTATACATTATGCTCTGCTCACAAGTGTAGCTACCACACAGTGCTGTTACAACTGTCACCATACAACGCTATTTCAGTATCATTGATGACATTCCCTACGCTGTGCCTTTTATTCTGGTGACTTATTCACTCCACAGCTGGAAGCCTGGATCTCCCACTCCCCTTCACCCATTTTGCCTGTCCCCCAACCCCTTTCCTCTGTTAACCATCAATCAGTCTATTCTCTGTATTTATAGGTCTGATTCTGCCTTTTGTTTATTCATTTATTTTTTTAGATTGTGCATGTAAGTGAAATCATATGATATTTGTCTTTCTCGGTCTGACTTCCTTCACTAAGCATAATAGCCTCCAGGTCCATCCATGTTGCTGCAAATGCAAGATTGTATCCTTTTTTATGATTAATATTCTATTGTGTGTATCTCTGTGTGTGTGTGTGTGTGTGTGTGTGTGTGCGCGTGTATGTATATATACATCGCATCTTCTTTATCCATTCATCTATTAAAAATTTTTTTTTCAACGTTTATTTATTTTTGGGACAGAGAGAGACAGAGCATGAACGGGCGAGGGGCAGAGAGAGAGGGAGACACAGAATCGGAAACAGGCTCCAGGCTCTGAGCCATCAGCCCAGAGCCCGACGCGGGGCTCGAACTCACGGAGCGCGAGATCGTGACCTGGCTGAAGTCGGACGCTTAACTGACTGCGCCACCCAGGCGCCCCTATCCATTCATCTATTAATGGACACTTGGGTTGCATGTATTTTTTCAAATTAGTGCTTTCATTTTCTTTGGGTTAATACCCAGTAGTTATTATTAAATCATAAGTATTTCTATTTTTAATTTTTGGAGGAACTTCCATACTGTTTTCCACAGTGGCTGATGATTAGTGATGCTGAGCATCTTGCCACCTGTATGCTTCTTTAGGAAACGTGTCTACTCAGGTCCTCTGCCCATATTTTAATCAGACTGTGTTTTCTGGTTTGTTTTGCTGTTGAGTTATATACATTCTTTATACATTTTGAATATTAACCCTTTATGAGATATATCATTTGCAAATATCTTCTCCCATTCAGTAGGCTGCCTTTTTGTTGGTTGATGGTTTCCTTTACTGTGCAAAAGCTTTTTGTTTTGGTGTAGTCCCAACAGTTTATTTTCCCTTGCCTTAGGAGACGTATCTAGAAAAATGTTGCTGCAGCCAATGTCAATGGAATTACCGCTGTGTTCTCTTCTAGGAGTTTTATGGTTTGGGGTCTCACATTTGGGTCTTTATCTACGAGTTTTACAGTTTCAGGTCTCACATTTGTGTTTTTATTCTATTTTGAGTTTATTTTTCACAAATACCACTATTTGAATTGGATAAAAAAACTGATGATCCCAGAGTTTTAAGAAGTGTTACATATTTACCTATTGTAAAGTAAACAATAACTTCTTCAGGGTTCCCTTATCATACTCCTACTTCTGCTACCACACTTGCCACAGGACCTCCTGGACCTCCTCATCAAACCGGGAATTACCCATGAAAGTCTCTTCTTTCAACTGATGTCCAGTGCAGTGCTTGGCACATAGAAAGAGTCCATTGTTTGCTGAACAAATGCTAACAAATCACTGGCTAGTGCTCAAAGAGACAAGTATCTTTCTGAGAGGTTGTAATATCTTATTGTTCTTTAGATACAAGAAGATTTTAGAACCATAACTTACAGTAGACTGAAAACTGGAAAACTGTGGAGAATAATCTGAGAAAGCAGGATATACTTTTAATATTTTTGTACCCAAATGTTACTTTACTAAATTGTCCTATAGATTAAAATATTAGTTCAGAAAAGATTTCATGTAGGTTAAACCAATAATAAAAAATAATAAATATTTAGTAAGTATTCAATACGTGCCAGGTACTCCAACATAAACATTTTTATTGTTGTTATTGCCTATTTAAATAATAAAGAAAATTTAAAAATATGTGGCCTGGTCAGATCAGCAAAAGTGTTCCATTATCGAGGCAAAACCTTGCTAATGACAGCTCTTGAAACAGTCAGCATGGTCTTCCAGACCCTATCAACAAAACCAGGGGAAATGAGAGACAAGAACACATGCAAACTGATAAAGAATTGTCTGCAGTCCTTTTAGACATTAGTGATGCAGAAATAAAAAATGGTATTTTGAATACTGACAAATATCAAGGGATGTGCACATGTTAGACGATTTTTAGAGGCTAAGAAAGCACTCATCTCCCACCCTCATCCTACAGAAGGCTGCTCGTAACTGACTCAATTTTATAGAAAGCCCATCATGTTATCTTGTTCAGGGGGCTGGACAACAGTACATCCTTCACTTCACCCTTCTGACAAAAAAAACCAGATGATAAAAAAATGACCATGAAGGAATTTCCAGCTCTACTGCAGGGCTTAATTCTCAATGAGTTCTGTGTATCACATAACCTACACCTGCATTTGCATTTATTGCTGTTTTGGAAGCATAGTTCAATACTGATGTTTATAATGATAGCTATCATTCATCAAGGAGAGGTAAAATTATATTGAGAATACTGTTTTCAAAGGCTGGGAAGATAGTACATTTTAGAACATTTTCCATATATTAAGGACAATTTTAGAACGATTTGGTTATAGTGATACCGAAAACTTATTTGTCCAGAATGTCTAATTCCAAGATGACTCTGGACAAGAGCGTTTTAATTTTTTTTAAGTTTATTTACTTATTTTGAGAGAGAGAGAGAGCGTGGGAGGAGCAGAGAGAGAAGGAAAGAGAGAATCCCAAGCAGTTTCCGCAATGTCAGCACAGAGCCTGATGCAGAGCTTGAACCCATGAATCGTGACATCATGACCCGAGCCGAAACCAAGAGTTGGACACTCAACCCACTGAGCCACCCAGGTGCTTCAAGAAGTGTTTTAATTTATGTGTGATATCTAAATGCACACAGAGGCAGGTAGGTGTGTATGTGTGTGGTGGACAGGATACTGGCCTATTCCTCTAAAGATGTCCACATCTCAATCCCTGGAACCTGTGAATATGTTCTTATATGGTAAAAGGGACTTTGCAGGTGTGATTAAGTTAAGGCTCTTGAGATGGGGTGATTATATGGGTGGGCTGGATATAATCACAGGGGCTTTACAAGAGGGAAGCAGGAAGATCAGTAGGGATGTCAAGGAGTCAGAGTGATGGGGCCATGATCCAAGGAACATAGTCGGCCTCAAGAAGACAGAAAAGGCAATGAAATAAATTTCCCCTTAAAACCTCAAGAAGGAACGCAACTCTGCTGACACCTTGGTTTTAGTTTGCTGACATCCAGAACTGAAGGACAGGAAATTCACATTGTTTTAAGCCACCAAATTTGCGTTAACCTGTTATAACAGCAACAGGAAACAATACATGTAAGTATATTTCTCAGTTGCATTATTACTTTATCTTAAAAGGTAAATGCAGCTGCGCTATTTCTATACTTCACAGGATCACTCTTAAAAAGTAATTTTAGAAAGAATTAACACAATTTTTTATGTTGACTACAGCATAAAAGAATGCTACTAAGTAGTGAATGATCTATGGGAAGTTACTTTGCTACTTTGAGCCCCTATATCCTGACAAAATGAGACTTAAATTAGATTATTTCTAAGGCCCACTCTAGTTCCAAGATCCAAGAGTTATATTATGAAATGAATATGTGGTTTTGGGAGCTAGCTGGACTTGAGCTGGAATTCTGACTTTGGATGAATCAAATTAGCCTGTTTGAGATTCAGTTTCCTCATCTTAAAATGGGAAAAATACTAGCTATACCCACTGTGGCTGTGAAGACTGAAGCACCCGAGAAGTTCTAACACCACACTTGGCACTCAGCACGGATTCAAGCAGTGCCAGTCTCCCTTCCCCTCTTCATGTCTCCCGGCTTTACAGGGCAATTTCAGAATGCATGTGTTCACATAATAATTGCCCTATCGCCGGAGTTTTAGACGTGTTTTCTTTATACCACTCCCTTGCTCTAGAGTATGGACAACATTTCACACAGAGACAGAAAGTATTTTTGTAAAGGGAGAGAAATCACGTAGGGCATGAGTATAGACAAAGAAGAAAATATTTTAATAGATTATTTCTGCCAAATTGATTCAAGACATAATTTAGGAAAATGTTTTAAAGTAAAGAAATACCTCCAGCTGGAAAGCTGATAAATGATATTAAAAATGATCATTTAAAATAATATTTCAGTAATAACCTCTATTTTTCACATAGCTTACATTTTTCAAGAAACTTCTCATCAGGAGATACATGACACGGTGATTTTACTGAGGAAGTATGAGATCAGTGAGAAATACATTCCTCTTAAAAATACTTTTCCATGGAGACCCAGAGAGGAAATATTTGGAGCTCCTGTGCCATAAATCAGTGAATCATGTAACAAAAGTCCAAAAATAGCAGGGTTAACATCATTCAAATGGATCTTGGCTCTAAGCTCACTATGAAACTAGTTTATATGAATAGGTTGTTAATACACATTTTAAAAATGTCAGTACTACCATACTTTCTGAAATTTCAAGTGCTCTTAAAATGGACTTAAGAGCACTGCACCAACAATTAACACATCCTAAGACAAAATAAAAACTGGAAAAACTCATTATAAGTGAGGGGAATCACAAATCTTAAAGAAACTCTAAGAAATACACATTAGTAGAACACAACAAAACCCCTTCCCAAATTAAAAAACAACAACCCTGGAAATATGTTTCTCCTATCCTAAGTGACAGTAAAGGAATTAAAATTAAACGTTACTTAGAAACCATCAAGTGGAAAGATGACACTCACCCTGCTGTGAATGAGGCTGGGTAGCATGCTACATTTGACTGCAGGCTAGAGGTTTTTTTTTTTTTTTTTTTTTTTTTTTTTTTAAGATTTCAAATACTATTTAAATGATGAAGAATGAAAGATATTTACAGTAGAGGTATTTAAATTTTAAGTCTTTCTCAGTTCCTTGTAAGTACAGATGTAGAACAGCACACAACTAGAAAATGTCCCCTCTCGTGAGAAGTAAATCTCTTAGAAGATGGGAGCATCACACTCAATCCCCAGGGCCCTTTCTGACCATGCAGCACCTGATTACACCCAAGCCCTGCAAGGGGAAGATACTTGGTATGACTTGATTAGGAACCAATAATTAGATTCCTTCTTATCTAACTTATAAAAATTCAATTTATATAGAATGTTTCAGGAACGTATCTATATTGAATGAGGTTCAATTTAGTTTTTTTCAAATTTGTGTGCTCTTTTTTATTAGTGACTTGTTCTCTATATTTTCTATTCTCTTTCTCTTTAGATGACTATCTCATCTCTTTTTTTGACTTGTTCTACTGCCTCCAGTTTTAGAAATGGTACTTCAGCTGATTCTCCTTTAGGGTAGCATCGTATCATAGAGTGGATTTTAATCTGAGTATGAGCTCATCCTCAGTGCACATTATTTTCCTGTAGAAGTTCTGTGGGCCTTGGACTGTAGAATGTTCTGCATTTGCTTCTTCATGGGCCTCAAGGACAACACTAGTTTGAGAACAGATTGTATCATATATGCCAAAATATAAGGCCCTATAGACTCATCCCTTAGGAAGAGCTGATTTATACTTAAATCTTTATAAAAATCTCTTATAGATGATGTCTCAATTACTTTATTTTGAACAAAATACTATTAAAGACACAGTAGCTTGAAACCAGATCAACCAATGCTTGTTTGGCATGCATATACAGGTTTTCTTCCCCAGTCAGTTAAAAAAGAAAGAAAACAAAATAAACAAATTTAACAAAACTTCGAGGAATGGCACATTCCTAGGAGTACAATTTTACCATCTGAAGGCTTGTATTTTAACAGTCTCTCAAAGGCTATTTATTTACTTTTTAAATTTATTTTTGAGAGAGGGAGACAGAGCGAGTCAGGGAAGGGCAGAGAGAGAGGGAGAGAGAGAGAACCCCAAGCAGGCTCCACACTGTCAACACAGAGCCCGATGTGGGGCTCGAACTCACAAACTGTGAGGATCATGACCTGAGCTGAAACCAAAAGTCAGACGCTTAACCAACTGAGCCACACAGGTGCCCCTTAAAGGCTATTTAAAAAAGCAACATGGTACTTTAAAACAATTAAGTTTTTTTTTCCTTAAAGCTGGCTGTATGACTTTTCTACAAATGGGTTTTCAGGGCTTGGACAATTTCTCCAGTAACATAATCACATATGGATTAAAATACTGCTGAATCCCCAACAATTGAGGAAGAAATGATCTGGTATCTAAACTTAACCATGTACACAAAATATCACTTAAGCAATTCCCATTATCTTCATTCATTGAGCATACACACAATGGGGGATCAATCAATGCCTGAGGGTCCATCAAAACCAAAACCCAAAGCTCTGTGAGTTTAATATTTCCACCAGACGCATCACCCTCCAACCCCCACCCCCATCAGATACTAGAACAGCTGCTCTTGAACAGTGAACTTAAAACTATTATGTGGGGCTATGTTGATCCAACAACACTTACTTATTAATTAGTATTGCATAGAGAAAACATAATTTAACAGATGTCCAATGAACCCACATTTCTAAGACAAGATGATTCATTTCTGCTTTATAACTGCAAAAGTGTCTCATACATAACGACAATTAATTACGAAGCACAACAGCTGAGATACTTAATGGATTAATGGATAATAAATGGCCAACCATATGACACTTTCTATTAAATTAGAGGCAGTGACATAAACATAAACATAAGGAGAATGCCCTCCTTTTTATTTTGTTTACATTTTTTATAGGTCTCACACTACCCAAAGCGATTATATAAAATGTAGCATATTTACAGGTTTCCTAAATGTAAAATGGAAATAATATACAGGCTTCCTTTATCCTTTGGGAAAGAAGTAATACATTTTATGTTTGTAGACATACGAAGTGGCAGTTATTTATTTAAGAGATTAATAATTCAATATACATACCACACAATACAAAGTATTCATCATAACTAGCTGGAAATGACAATTTGATTTTTCATACAGGCAACAGTGTTGAAGTAAACTATATTTTAACACACAGTAAAATGAAACAATGACTAATTCTGTTAATGATACAGTAAATTAACAGCAATTACAGAGTTGGCTTAATGCCCACTCTCTCAGTGAGTGCTATAATACACACAAAAGAGACATTCTTTGAATGTGGTAGTGTTCACAAGTACCACAAAAGTTTCTAAACTTTGCATGTATACCAGAGAGGGAAAGGTACTGGTTTCTCTATGTTTATACCATGAAATAAGAAAATACAGCATGTATAACACGGAAGTGTAACCAAAAAAATAATAAAAATTAAGAACTGTGGACGATTATGCAATGTTTACGTGCTGAGCACTGCTCTAAGTGATCTGCTTACTACATAAGTTAATCTTCACAATCACCCCGTGAGGTAGATATGGTTATTATTCTCATTTATGGATAAAGAAACCGACACACAAGTTCAGAGGAATTCAAATGTGGATAGTTGAAGCAATTTCAATAGCAAATAGAGAAGTTATATAGGGGTGCTTGGGTGGTTCAGTCAGTTAAGCCTTCGACTCTCTGTTTCAGCTCATATCATGATCTCACAGTTCATGAGATCAAGCCCTGTGTGGCGCTCTTCGTTGACAGTGCAAAGCTACTTGGGATTCTCTCTCTACGTCTCTTTGTCCCTCCCCCAGCTCGTGCACACACGCGCACACACACACACACACACACTCTCTCTCTCTCTCTCAAAATAAATACATAAAAAATGTTATGAGGAAGGAAACAAAAACAAACCAACACACACAGGGAAACAACCTACAGCCCCACAGAGTTTTTTGAAAACTACCTACAGGAAAGCAAACGGGAAGAGAATAAAGAAATTTATATGATTTCTAGGTTTCAACAGTTGGGGGCAACAGAAAAGGTAACGATATAGGGATTTAGTAGCTTTTTCAAATCGAGTCTGGTAAAATGAGAATTCATATAAAGTTTAGCAAAGAGAAAAAAATGTTTAATGATATTCACTATTATTATCGTTCTTATGCCAAATGACCTGTCATTGCTAAGATTACTGAAGGCAAGAAAAATCAAGTCAGTTTAAAAAAAAATAAACAAGTAATATTTTAATATGACTTGAAAATCGTCACTTAAGATTTATCTAATCTCTGAATAATTAAAAAAATCTCAGCATGTAGAATATCCTAGTGAAGAATCTTTTTAAAAAAATATTTATTTTGAGACAGAGAGAGAGAGAGGGAGAGGGAGAGAGAGAGTGCAAGCAGGGGAGGGGCAGAGAGAGAAGGATTTGAAGCAGGCTCTGTGCTGACAGTAGCAAGCCCTATGAAGGGCTGAAACTCACCAACTGTGAGATCATGACCTGAGCCAAAGTCGGACACTCAACCTACTGAGCCACCCAGGTGCTGCTATCCTAGTAAAGAATCTTTAAACATCTGTGGAGAAGAGATATGATGAACTAATCTGATACTCATGATACTGTATACTATTGACAGATAGCTAACCAGGTAGTTTACTTAAAAAGTAAAATAAGGCTGAGGTCAGACTGAGAGAATGAAGGAGTGGGTGTTGAATGCTAAAGGAGCTGGTCTGTTATTCTGTAGTTTTCGATCATGAGAGTGCAGTGATGAAAGGGGTATTTAGGAATTTATAACACGGTTGTTATATAGCATTCCTTCTTAAACTAAACCCTCAAGCATGGAATGAATCTTTTATGATTGACGACACTACGTATTCCTAAATTCACAAAATGGCTTTTCTATGATCAATACAGTGGAAGCTTTTTTTTGTACATGTAAGAGCTGATCAAACCAAGAGATAAATGAATAGAGGTGAAACAAACAAAAATAGAAAGAGAGGGGAAATGGAGAAAAGATGGGCAATTCAAACCACAATATGAAGCAGGTGTGTAGGCAAAGAACAACCAGAAATGGCTAAAGAACCATTTCTGACTGTGGCCCTCACCCCCTGGAAAAGGTAAATGGTAAATATATAATAGAATAGTCCAAGGTAACCACTCTTACCTTGGGTGATTCTTTGGATTGAGGTATCCTTATACGGAAGGATATTTATTTCCCTCCTCATCACAAAAAAGAGGTACAAAGACTTTTACCTCATGCCAAGAACTACTGCTAATGTATCTTTTTGTCGTCCAGTAAAGTATTCAAGAATTACTAGTTAGTTTTGCTGAAGGAGTATTTGATATTAAAAGGGATTTTTAAAATTTTATTTTTATCTCATGATAACAGCATGGGTTTGTTTTCCTTTTAAAATTTCCTTTTTCTATTATCCCAGGGAATTTCTTTCCTTCTTTTCCTCTCCCATTCTTCACTTGTCTACAATCTAATCTCTGCTACCATTCTGTGATTTTGAACATTATTTCTTTAGTCTCTATTTCCACCTTCTAGGTTATCTTGTGTCATTCACATCTCAGAGCTTCTGAAGCCTATTGTTCTGGGCTTACCTTTTTCCTTCCAGTATTCTCTGTAGGACTACTACCCTAAAAATACTCAGAGGCTAGTTTTCCCTAAGGCTTTGTGAAAATGCATCTGATAGAAACAAGGAGAAAGAAATGTCAAATAGGTATGATTCAAAATTGTGTGGAAAAAATACACTCCCATTCCCAATGATCTATTCCTGCTGCGTGAATCTCTTAACCCTAAAAAAAAAACCATCTGAAGTAGCATCGTAAAAACTCTGAGCTGCTTTTTACTTTTCCCTATAATCTGAAATTGAAAAAAATTGAAAAAAAAACATTCAATTTTGTGCAATGAATATTTATTTATAAAGGGAACAAATTTATACAGAGTTCTTAAGAACAAGGATTTTATCTGATACTGATTTTTATCCGTTATAGGGGAGAGTAGGATGTCAACGTATTTGTTCAGTAAACAGATGAACTGGAAAAATATAGAATATTTACATTTGAAAAGAGGTCATACATACCATAATTAAAAATGACAACCGGGGTGCCTGGGTGGCTCAGTCGGTTAAGTGTTCGACTTTGGTTCAGGTCATGACCTCACAATTCATGAGCTGGAGCCCCCACATTGGGCTCTGTGCCGACAGTTTGGAGCCTGGAGCCTGTTTCAGGTTCTGTGTCTCCCACTCTCCCTGTCCCTCCTGTGCTCACACTCTGTCTCTCTCTCTCTCTCTCTCTCAAAAATAAATAAACATTAAAAAAATTTAAAAAAGGGGCGCCTGGGTGGCTCAGTCGGTTAAGAGTCCGACTTCGGCTCAGGTCATGATCTCGCGGTCCGTGGGTTCGAGCCCTGCGTCGGGCTCTGTGCTGATGGCTCAGAGCCTGGAGCCTGCTTCCGATTCTGTGTCTCCCTCTTTCTCTGACCCTCCCCTGTTAATGCTCTTTCTCTGTCTCAAAAATAAATAAACGTTAAAAAAAATTAAAAAAAAAAATGACAACCAACTGAAAACTTCTGATGTTCTAACAGGTTTACAGTGACATTGTGGGGGGGGGGGCGGTAGGGGAGAATAACTAAACTATGTATAAAGTTTATAAAGGGATATGTGTTTTTTTGTTATTCAAATTTTGCTGTGGGGCAACTTCCAAAGTCTTGTAATTTTGTCAGTAGAGATTATGAATCTCAAATACTGAATTGCAGAGTTGGGATTAAGAATATTTCATAGATCCTTCAAAGTAGAAAACAGAGGGGTGTCTGGGTGGCTCAGTTGGTTGAGCGTCCAACTTTGACTCAGGTCATGATCTCATGGTTCATGATTCGAGCCCCACATTGGGCACTGTGCTGACAGCTCGGAGCCTGGAGCCTGCTTCAGATTCTGTGTCTCCCTCTCTCTCTGCCCCTTCCCTGCTCACGCTCTGCCTCTCTCTCAAAAGTAAATAAACATTAAAAAAATAAATAAAAATAAATAAAAAAACCCCAACAAAGTAGAAAACAGAAATGATAGACATTCCAGAAGTAGGACATATGGTACTACATTGTACACTTCAAATAAACAGAATGGAGAATTTAAAAATTGGAGATATCTGGGTAAAAATGACTAACAAACTGCCTTTTTTTCCCATCATAAGAATATTCACCTATTGTTATCCTGACAATATTAGAATAATACACTTTTCTTCAAAGGTCTAACCTAGTCAGTTTTTCATTACTTTTGTCCTTTTTTTGGTCAGAATTATTTCGTGACATACAAAGGAAAAAGACATCAACCTCTTGTTTGAGGTAGGAACTAATATAAGTGGTTATGCTGACCATTGCATTGACCAGTTCTAAGGTGTTCAAAGACATATGTATTCAGAGGCCCCAAAACTCTTAACATATAGATGGTTTGACCTTGGATGTCATAAAACTATAAAAATTAGTAACATTCATTTCTCAGGTATGTACTTAAAATCTGCATCACTACTTTATGGTCACATTATGGAATATTTTTGGTCTGGTTGGGAGTAACTAGTCTTCACGGAGCATAAAAATTCATGAAAGATGTTAAGAATAGAAGATATATGAATAAACTGAACATTTTATCCAAATTTCTAATTATTAGTACATTTTCACAATCAAAGGAATTTTTTTTCTAAATGTTTATTTTTGAGAGAAAGACAGCAAGTGGGGGAGGTGCAGAGAGGGGGACAGAGGACCCGAAATAGGCTCTATGTCTCACACACTGTGAGATCTTGACATGATCTGAAGTCGGACACTCAACTGACTGAGCCACCCAGGTCCCACCCCCCTGTGAAAAATTTTTAATTCTTCAGTTTGATATTATAGTGGAGGAATAGCATTTTATTGAACACTGTTGATTGTTAAAAATACACATTTGCTGGGGCGCCTGGGTGGCTTGGTCGGTTAAGCGTCCAACTTCGGCTCAGGTCATGATCTCACGGTCCGTGAGTTCGAGCCCCACGTTGGGCTCTGTGCTGACAGCTCAGAGCCTGGAGCCTGTTTCAGATTCTGTGTCTCCCTCTCTCTCTGCCCCTCCCCTGTTCATGCTCTGTCTCTCTCTGTCTCAAAAATAAATAAACGTTAAAAAAAAATACACATTTGCTTACTTTATACCTAGCTTAGTGGAGGAACAAATATACTATTGCTTACAGATACTGCTGATATAACATACTGTTGCTATAGTTATTAAGCTTTTCTTCCCTCTAATAGTAACTGAGGAAGATTGAAATGGAGCTCCCCTTCAACAATTTGCCTCACGGATTTGGTCCATGGTGATAATGCACTTTGACTTAACTAATCTCACAAACGAAGTTTTATGTACTGTTTTAAGAAGATGTTTTGGAATATTTTTAAGAGCAGACTTAATGCTTTTGCCCTGATTTATATTTATTTATATATATGCACACATATACACACAATATTTATCACACATATAAATATTAAAATATATATTATATTCTAAAATGTAAGAATATAATATATATAAGAATATAGTATATATAATATTCACAAATAAATGATGTACTCTAACACTTTTGCCTGCACTTGTTGCTTCACACAGTCGCTTGAGGAAAAGAAAAGTTGCTCTTAAATCTTGGGTCTCGAGATGTGGTGGTGTAGCAATGTGTTGCCATTGACAGGATACAAAGGTCTCTGAACGCCCATCTACATTTCAGGTTTCAAAGCACGCATGCCAACATCAGCATCTTTTTTGGGGGGTAGAATGATACAAAGAAGTATACTTTTGAGAAAAATTAATCTGGTTACTTCTTTTTAATTTAACATTCTTATCTCTCATTAATAAGAATATCTTACAATTGCAAACGTGTCTTTCTACATGTGCGAGTCTGTGTGTGTGTATACGCACGTGTGTTTTACAGTGAGTATAAGGTGTTGGCCAGACAATTCCCAGCAAGAGATGGTGTTCGTTTCTGATGAAGAGGGAAAGCTTGCACTTTCCATACTTCAAAACACTGGTATTCTATACCTTGATAAACCTACATTGTTTTTTCTCCTTATTGACACTTATCATCTATTATGGACTAAGCAGTATTTCCTTTAGGAAAATTTCCCCTGCTATTCCCAGTTTGTCTGATAATAGTATTCCAAAATGTTGGGTATGTACGTGTGTGTGCCTTTGTGAGGAAATACTTCCTAGCTCATTGAGTTTTACATTATTCTTTCCAAATTTTTATAAAAAAATTCAAACCGACAAGGAATATATTCACTAACTGTTAATGCTGAGATTTTTCCTATTATAAAAGTTTCAAATGAGACCCAAGTATCCTGTTCTAGATGTGATGTTTCTCTAAATTCAAGTTCCATATATGGAATAGATAACTATGCTTAGGACATGCTTGGTAGAACGAGCTTGCTTTTTCCACACTTCAAGTTCTGCCATCCTACATCTTGATAACTTGATATTTTCTTTTACTTATGGAAATGCTATCCATCTTTCATGGATAGTTTTTTTTATGAAGCATTTCCTTGCCATTTCCAATCATAGTACTCACTCCTTTTTCTAAATCTCTTCCATTTAAGCTTACCCTTGCATGTGTATGTATATTTCTTTCTTCCTACCTAGACTGAAGGGTGTCTGAGGGTGAGGCATGTGGGAGATTGTTTGCAATAGCCATGATATCCAGTACTGCCACACATCTAAATGGGGCGTGGATATATATTTATTGAGTGGATAAATAAACAGTAATTCTCTATAAAAAGCCTTCAACTATCAAATGCTTGTTTCTCCTCAACCACCAAACAGGAGCAGGAGTAAGTGGGGAAGAAGAGAAGTTTTCTCTGAATGTATTTACTGATTTTGTACTTGATTTGTATTTAAATTTTAATTTGATTTGGATATTTTAGGATATTTAATCTCAGGAGTATGCCTGACATGACTAGATGGTGTTTTTTTTTTTAATAGTGATTAGAGTCAACTATTTTGGATAGTTACCAGTCCCCCTTGCAGGTCCGCCAAACTTGCTCAAATATAACTCAACTCACCCGAGCGAGCATTTATACAAGTAAATACAACCTAGTAGGTGAGAATCTTTCTCTGAGAAGATGCATCAGTGAATATGCCATGAATTTTATTTCTTTCTTCTTTGTCCTTACCGTCAAAAATTTCAAAATAATCAAATCTAAAATAATAAACCAAGAAGGTATTTATTGATGCCTAAAGTCTAAACAGTCTACATTAGGTTCTAGGGAAGATACAAAAGTATAAATACTGGTCTGAGGAACATTCTGAGGAATGTTTGCTGCAAATTATAAAAAAAAAGTTTGATTTAGAACAAAGAACACAAAGGATAAATTTTTATTTATTCAACAAATATTCATTGACTCTGTACTACCTTCAAAGCACTGGGTGGAATTGAGAAGCATAAGGCTAATGGGTGGGAGAGGAAGCCCAGATGCAGAAGTCAGGTCCTGACCCTCACATGCCCGACCATCTACCAGAGAGAGAAAAGGATCATAGAGAGAACTATGAAGAAATAAATGTCCTATGAGAGGACACAGGGCTCTAGGGTTCAGATAGAACAGACGATGTCTGGCTGGGAAAAATCCCAGGAAGTATCAGAGAAGAGGTAGGCACAAACTGAATTCTGAAGGATTGGGGTAACAAGGGTTTGATGATTATCTTTTTTTCCCTTTTATTTTCCTGAATTGCTCACCAAGAAGAAGAGAGTAAACTTCAAATATGTCTACATCAAAAATTCTTGCTGTGTCATGACATACTGATCTGCAGTTACTGACTTCATATACTCTCAGCTTCATAGCAATGATTGTGCACAAAAGCTTAGATCTTCAGAAAAAATACACAGGGATATTAATACATCCTGCAAGAAATGTAAAGAACTGACATGAGAGAAATGTATGAGTAGACACTACCTCCTCGATTTCTCTTATCTCTTCATTCTCCTTGTCACTACTTTAGTTCAGGCATTCATCATTACTGGATGAAATTATTACAACAGTCTCCTTCACGGCAGTATTTCTCTTTGGTCTCTTCTTTCCACCACCACGCACCATACTGCTTCAAGGGTGATCTGTCCAGCACGCAAATATGTTCACCTGTTTATTGCTTGCAGGATAAATCCTTTAAGGTGGCACATCTGCCTATCCTGGTCCTCCATGGACCACACTGCCCTGAAAAGGTCACACACGTGCAATCTTCTGTGTGTGCTATTCGTTTTGTCAGAAATACAGCTTCTTTTCACTGGGGGGGAACTCTGCCATCCTTCAAGAGCTCGTTCTCCAACGTTCCCACTGGATTGTTACCTTTGGTGCCGTTACTGGTATGTCTGTCCCCACCACTGGTCTGTAAGTTTCATCAGGGCTAAGGCTGGGTCTCGTTTCTTCCAGGGAAGGTACTATCTCCTGGCTTTAACGTTTAATTCTCATAAAATCCTACCATTACAATCAATTCACGGATTTAGACATATCTAGTAAAAGCACATCACCAACAAAACAAAACAAAACAAAACAACGAAAGAAAACAAAAGCAACTAAAGAAAAGAAGGCTTATCCAAGCAATTATGTAGCAAATGAAGAAAGGGAATCACTCCTTGGAGTAGATAAAAGTGAATTGTAACAAATGGTAGAGTGAAGGCACAGTTTTCAATTCTATTCAATTCTATTAAATTTTGTTTTTTTTTGTTAACAAGGAGAATGATGTAGTTTTAAACAAATCTCTAGAAAGGATTATTAAACAGAAGATTTGTTAGTATTGAGAAAATGATGTGATGATCAATGGGATTAAGCATGGATATACCAAAAACAAACTGTGCCATGGGTCACTCTATTTCCTTCTCAACGTGGCTATTATAATTACAAATTAAGGGAATAAAGCAGACATATTTGAACTCCTGCATGGTTTATGATGAGGTCTTTTGAAAGTTGTTAAAAAAACTTATTAAGTCAAGGCATAAATTGAGGGTATACGCAGATTCTCTTTGAATGCCAAGTGCTGTGCCAACCAGTTGTATCTCTGAGGTGACCGCATCATTCTTTGTTCATACCCATTAACAGCTTCTTCCTATTCTGGTCAGGAATATATACAATCAAAACTCTTCAAAGTCTTCTTCCTTTATTATTGTCAATGGTACTGGCTCAGTGCCAAAATAAACACAGTAGCCTGGCAGTTATAAATTTGACTTCTATTTATGTAGGGAAGTATAATTTATGACCAATGAGACTGTCAACAGTAGAGTACAAAGGCAAACTGTGCTAAAAAGCCTCACTTTGACTTTATCCTTGTGGGCGAGAGGGAGAACTCCAGGCTGGATGATAACTTAGTTTGGTAGATGTGCAATAAGCTCGGTAGGTAAATTTTAGCAGATTTTGCTGAGTGACCAAATACATCAAGTAGGCACAAAAAAGCTCTTTAGTAGGGTAATGTGTGATTAGCCTATCTTTTTCAACATTTTATCAATGACTTAAATGAAATGGAGACACAGAAGACATGCTTATCCAAGCTGCAGGTAACCTAAAGCTAGTTTACACACTGGTCAGACGAAGAACATCAAGATCTTACACAGGTCAAACTATAGATTAAAAGAAATAATACAAACTGTTCAGGAAAAGAGAATGACCTACATTTAGTCTCAAAGCATGTAATTTTCACAAGATGGAGGAGAGCAGGCTAACATGTAATGATATAGTGCTTTCTGAATGAAAACTATCAGAAAAAATTAAATATATATATAAAAAAATGAAGTACACCCATCACCAGTGCACAGCTTGGTGAGTTTATAAAAAGTCAACTAGCTCGAGTAACAACCACCTAGAAGATACAGAATATTGCCAGAACCCCAGAAAATCTCACTTCTTTTTCTTCCCAGTCACAACCAACCATCTCCCCAAATGTAACCACTATTATGACTCCTACTTCTATACAACAGTTTTTCCTGCTTTGTAACTCATATAAATGGAATCATACAGTATATACTCTTGTGTCTTCCTTCAATATCATGTTTGTGAGATTCATATGTATTGGTCATTGTTCCGTTTATTTCACTAATATATATTATTTTCCATTATACGAATACACCACAATTTATTAATCTATTCTAGTAGACATGAACTTCCCCCACCAGGAATCTTCTGTTTAAATAAAGCTTAAGAAGTGACAGTGCAATGTGACAAAGTGGAAGCAAAGACAAAGTTCACATATTTTCTTTGCCTATGTATTCCTTGGAAAACAAACACATGCGCTGATTTGGCTTTCACGATTTGACTTTAAATTCTAAAGCTGTAAAAATGGCACAGAAAAATTGAGTATGTTCATACTATATTACTGAAGGTAGATACCAACAGAAAAAGGTACTTGGTTCTTGGATTACACTATTTTCCTGCTTTGCAAAATTCAGCCCAGCTTTGCAAAACTTAGCCTAGGTACTTAGCATTACTTGAACCTGTATTTAAAGATGCAAATTATTTGCTTATAACTTATGTCAACAGATTGTCTGCATAAAATATAGCCTTAGATACTTTATGAAATCAAGAGTATAGTTATTTCAAACAAGATGAAAATAAAAACATAAATTTTTTCTTTAACAAAGATTAATTTCTTGACATTAAATGTCATACTAATATCTGTGGCACATAATTTTAAGCATTTTAAAATAAACTGCATTATCTTTCACTGTTTTTTAAAAAAATTGTATTACTTTCTATCGTGTCTATTAAATGTTTTTATGACAAACATCTTCTTTGAAAAGAATGACCCTACCGTCCTGGTGTATCTAATTCTGTGGAAGAGAATGAGCACACACACACATGCACACACATACACTCACTCACTCTCTTGCTCGCTCATTTTGAACTTTTCAATACTACAAACCAATTAAGAAACAAGACTTCAGCAGTGTTAAAGATGTGACAAGATAAATGAATATTTACTTGTTTTATCAAACCTACTATATGTCAGGTACTACAAAATAAATAAGGTCTTTGCACTCATAGAGCTTAGAGTCTAGTGAAGGTAGGTAGGAAATCAACCAACAAATAAATAAAAATGTCAGACTTTTTTCATGAAAGAAATTATCTGATATGACAGAAAATAAACAGTGTGGAATTATTTATATAAGGTGGTCAGGTAATGCACCTCTCATTAGCTAACACTAAAGATGAGGCCTAAAAATGAGAAGTTGCTGGCCACCTGAAGAAATTGATCACACATGTCCCAGGCAAGGAGATCACCAAATCCTAAGGTTCTGTAGAATAAAAAGGAGGCCAAAGAGGGCTGCAGTGTGGTGGGGCTGGTAAAGAGATCATGAGGGCCTTGTAGGCCAACCTTATTTGAAATTATTCTAAGTATAATGGGAAGCCATTAAAGATTTTAAGCAAGGATCACTGACAGTGCAAGATTAAGGGAATCCTGGAGACTGTTGAACTTCCTCTTCCTACAGATACAAATACTAAATTCCAGAGAGTTTAGTGTCATCAAAGTTACATGGTTGGAAAGTGTAAAGAGCACAGGTTTCTCTAAGGTTTCTTTTCAATAAGAAAAAGGCTAACCTTCAGGCACATGAAAAGGTATTATTACTCATAAGAGAAATGCAAATAATTAGATATTCTTTCCTATATATTGGTGTGCTACACAGCACTGGTGAGGAAGTAGGGTTTTCCCTACAACCCTTAGATGCAGGTGCATCTCAGTTGTGAGTATAACTTGGTATACACTTTGAAAAGAGAGTAGTCTGGGAAAAATCTATTAAAACTATTTAAATCTATTTGTGCTGTTTGAACTTTTTACTCTGTGTGTGTGTGTATATGCATTTTTATATCACCTATTTAAAACTATTTTTAAAAATGAAATATTCTGGGGGCACCGGGGTGGCTCAGTGAGTTTAGCATCTGACTCTTGATTTTGGTTCAAGTCACGATCCCAGGGTCGTGGGATTTAGGCCTTTGTCAAGCCCTGTGTTGGGCCTGTGTGGGATTCTCTCTCTCTCCCTCTGCTCCTCTCCCCCACTCACATGCTATCTCTCTTTCTCTCTCTCTCAAAAATAAAATGAAATAGTGTGAAGAGGAAAGTTTAGAGTGATATAGGCCTACCTCAAGAAACAAGAAAAATCTCAGTTAAATAATCTGATCTTACATCCAAAGGAATTTGTAAAAGGAGAACAAAGCTCAGTTTGAAGACAGAAAATAATAAAAATCAAGGCAGAAATAAATGAAATAGAGACTAAAAAAATTAGAAAAGATTAATGAAACTAAGAGCTAATTGTATGAAAAGAAAAATAAAATTAATAAACCTGTAGCTAGACGCATCAAGAAAAAAAGAACTCACATAAAGTCAGAAATGAAAGGAGACATTATAACCAATACAATAGAAATACAAAGGATTGTAAGAAAGGTCTACAAAAAATTACACACCAACCAACTGGACGATCTAGAAGAAATGGATAAATTCTTAGAAATACATCATCTTTTCCAAACTAAATTAGGAAGAAATAGAAAATCTGGAGAGAGTGATAACTAGTGACAAAATTGAGTTGGTAATCAAAAAGTTTCCAACACACGGAAGTCCAGGACTATATGGCTTCAAAGGTGAATTTTACCAAGCATTTAAAGAAAAGTTAATACCTATCTTCAAACTATTCCAAAAATAGAAGATGAAGGAATGTTTTCAAATTTATCCTATGAAGCCAGCATTACCAAAGTAAAAAAAAAAAAATTACAGACCAATATCCCTGATGTTGAACTGAATTCAACAACACCTTAAAAATATCATTCACCATGGTCATGGGATTTATTCCAGGGATGCAAGGATGGTTCAATATCCACATGAATCAATGTGATACACCACATTAACAAAATGAAGGATAAAAATCACATGGTCATCTCACTAGATGTAGAAAAAGTATCTGACAAAATTCACCATCCATTCATGATAAAAACTTTCAATACAATGAGTATAGAGGGAACATATCTCAACATAATAAAGGTCATGTATGACAAACCCAGAGCTAACATCATACTGAATGGTGAAAAGCTTAAAGCTTTAAGATCAGGAGCAAGAAAAAGATGTTCACTCTCTGCACTTTTATTCAACAGAGTACTGGAAGTCCTAGATACAGCAATCAGACAAGAAATAAAAGGCATCCAGGGGCACCTGGGTGGCTCACTCAGGTATGTGTCCAACTTCAGCTCAAGTCATGATCTCACAGCTTGTGAGTTTGAGCCCGCATCTGGCTCTGTGCTGACAGCTCAGAGCCTAGAGCCCTGCTTTAGATTCTGTGTCTCCCTCTCTCTCTGCCCCTCCATGACTTTCACACACACACACACACACACACACACACACACACACACTCTCTCTCTCTCTCTCTCTCTCAAAGATAAATGAACATTAAACATTTTTTAAAATAAAAAAATAAAAGGAAAAGAAATAAAAGGCATCCATTATGGTAAAGAAGAAGTAAAACTGTCACTATTTGTAAATGACATGATACTATATATAGAAAACCCAAGGACCCAATCAAACAATTTCAGAATACATGAATTTAGTAAAGCTGCAGGATACAAAATTAATATACAGAAATCTATTGCATTTCTATACACTAATAACAAAGTAGCAAAAAGAGAAATTAAGAAAACAATCCCATTTATAATCATATCAAAAAGAATAAAATACCTAAGAATAAATTTAACCAAAGAGGTAGAAGACGTGTACTCTGAAAACTGTAAGACATGGATAAAAGAAATTGAAGATGACAGAAACAAATGGAAAGGGATTCAATGCAATCACTATAAAAAATATGAATAGTATTTTTTACATAATTAGAAAAAAAACCCTAAAATTTGTATGGAACCACAAAAGACCCTGAATAGCCAAAGCAATCTTGAGAAAAAAGAACAAAGCTGGTGGTATCACAATCTCAGATTTCAAGATATACTACAAAGCAATAGTAATCAAAACGTTATGGTACTGGCACAAAAAGACATAATATCAATGGAAGAAGACAGAAGGCCCAGAAATAAACCCATGCTTATACAGCCAATTTACCTATGACAAAGAAAGCAAGAATATACAATAGGGAAAAAGAAAGTCTCTTCAATAAATGATGTTGGGGGGCACCTGGGTGGCTCAGTCAAACATCTGACTTCGGCTTCTCATAGTTCATGGGTTCGAGCCCTGCGTCGGGCTCTGTGCTGACAGCTCAGAGCCTGGAGCCTGCTTCAGGTTCTGTGTCTCCCCCTCTCTTTGCTCCTCCCCCATTCATGCTCTGTTTCTGTCTTTCAAAAATAAGTAAAAGTTAAAAAAAAATGATGTCGGGAAAACTGGACAGCTATATGCAAAAGAATGAAACTGGACCACTTTTGTATACTATACCCCAAAATAAGTGCAAAATGGATTAAAGAGCTAAATGTGACACCTGAAACCATAAAAATGCTAAAAGACCACACAAGCAGTAGTCTCTTGGACACTGGCCTTAACGTATTTATGATACGTCTCCTAAGGTAAAGGGAAACAAAAGCAAAAATAAACTATTGGGACTACTCAAAATAAGCAGCTTTTGCACAGTGAAGGAAACCATCAACAAAACAAAAAGGCAACCTAGTAAATGGAAGAAGGTATTTGCAAATGATATGCCCAATGAAGGGTTAATATCCAAAATATATAAAGAACTCCTACAACTCAACACCAAAAAAACACACATTAAAAAATGTTTGTTTTAAACATTTGTTTAAAAAACTGATTAAAAAATGGGCAAAAGATATGAATAGACCTTTTTTGAAAGACACACAGATAGTCAACAGAAAAGATGCTCAACATCACTCATCATCAGGGAAGTGCAAATGCAAATCAGAATGAGATATCACACCAATAAAAATGGCTCCTATCACTCTAAATCGTATACTCTGGTGGAAATGTAAATTGATGCAACCACTGTAAGAAACAATATTCAGGTTCTTCAAAAAATTAAAAATAGAAATGCCATATAATCCAGTAATTCCACTACTATTTATCCAAAGAAAATGAAAACATTAATTTGAAAAGATACATGCACCCCTATGTTTACTGCAGCATTACATACAGTAGCCAAGATATGGAATCAGCCCAAGTGTGTGTGTGTAAAGAAGATTACACACACACACACACACACACACACACACACACACACACATGCCTAAGGGATATTATAGTAAAGTGAAATAAGTTAGACTGAGAAAGACAATTACTGTATGATTTCACTTATATGTGAAATCTTAAAGACAAAATGAATGAATGAACAAATAAAAAACAGAAATGGACTCTTAAACACAGAAAAAACCTGGCAGTTGTCAGAGGTAGGGAGGTGGGCAGATGGGCAAAATAGGTGGAGACTATGAGGTAAAAACTTCCAGTTATAAAATGCAAGTGAGTGGGCTGAAAAGTACAGCATAAAGAATATATTGGGGTGCCTGGGTGACTCAGTCGGTTAGGCATCTGACTTCAGCTCAGGTCGTGATCTCACAGTCTGTGATTTCGAGCCCCACGTCGGGCTCTGTGCTGACAGCTCGGAGCCTGGAGCCTGCTTCAGATTGTGTGTGAGTGTCTCTCTCTCTCTGACTCTCCCCTGCTCATCCTTTATCTCTCTCTGTCTCAAAAATAAATAAAAACATTAAAAATAAAGAATATAGTCAATAATACTGTAGTATCTCTGTATGGTGACAGATGGTAGTTATACTTGTGAGCATTTTGTAACATATATAAATGTTGAATCACTATGTTATACACCTAACGTTAATACTATATTGTATATCAGATAAAATTCAATAAAAAAATCAGTCTGTTTTTAAAAGCAAACCACTACAGAAGAGATGATGGGTTTTTTTTTAAGTTTATTAATTTTTGAGGGAGAGAGAGAGATCATGTGCACGAGATGAGGAGGGGCAGAGAGATCCCAAGCAGGCTCCACACTGTCAACACAGAGCCTGAATCGGGGCTTGAACCCACAAAACTGTGAGATCATGACCTGAGCTAAAACCAAGAGTCGGGCACTTAACTGACTAAGCCACCCAGGTGCCCCAAAGAATTCGTTTTAAGGAAAGAAAGGAAGAAAAAATGTGGAAATGAATAAAATAATGGCAAAAACGTGAAATAAACATATTGCTTTATGTTATTTCCTTATTGTATAAACTATTATTTTATATAATCTATAGGGTTAGAGATTAAAATAAATTAGTGGGAATGTATAGGGAGAATATAAATATATATATCATACATATGTAAATTTATAATTTTGCAAATGCCAAAACAAAAAACCTTATTTAACCTAATTATTCACAAAAACAAAAGCAAAATGGATGTTTTCCATCAAGTACATAAAAGAAGGCAAGGGGTCATCTAAAGTATGGCTGCTGGCAATAAACTGGATTGTTGTGTTTTTAGCAAAGATCACTTCCAGTTTAGCTACTACAGATGTGAAGGGTCAGGGTAGCTGGAATGGATCAGGAGGCCAAATTTCTTTATTTACTTATTTATTTTTATTTATTTATTTTGAGAGAGAGACAATGAGAGTGAGAGAGTGTGGGATAGAGGGACAGAGGGGGAGGGGGAGAGAGAGAGAGAGACAGAGAGAGAGAAAGAGAAAGAGAGACAGAGAGAGAGAGAGAGAGAGAGAGAGAATCTCAAGCAGGCTCTGCACTATCAGCACAGAGCCAGATGTGGGGCTTAATCTCACGAGGAGGCCAGGAGTTCTCATCCTGGCCTTGGCACTTATTGGCTATGTGATCCTTATCACTTTACTTAAAAGCTTCAGTTTTCTGGGGGCGCCTGGGTGGCTCAGTCGGTTAAGCGGCCGACTTCGGCTCAGGTCATGATCTTGAGGTCTGTGAGTTTGAGCCCCGCGTCGGGCTCTGTGCTGACAGCTCAGAGCCTGAAGCCTGTTTCGGATTCTGTGTCTCCCTCTCTCTGACCCTTCCCCATTCATGCTCTGTCTCTCTCTGTCTCAAAAATAAATAAACGTTAAAAAAAAAGTTTCAGTTTCCTGCAATAATGAAACCTACTTATCAAAGTGAGAGGATCAAGTACGATAGTGAATGTAAAATTACGTAATGTTAGCATAAAATACTAGCCATTAAGAAATACAGTATGATATCTAGTACACAACGCTCCATAACCACCAAGATGTCAGTAGAATTTGAAGCTGAAAAAAGGCTCAAGGAGAGCTTGCAGAAGGTCATTTAGTCCATTCCCTTGCAGGAGTAATTATTTTGATTTATTTTAGTCCTTATTTAGGCACTTGTAGGAAGATTAATTTGTTTGACTGGTATAATTATTCATGCTGTTATGATTTATTAACAGATGAGTCTTTTTAAAATAAGAATATGATATTTTGTGAGGCATTACTGTATACTCTTGCATGGAAAATAACCTCCAATCCTCAAATACTGAGAACATATGGAAAGAAAGAAAATGTGAGTTTTGTTGCTCTTTTCGATTATCAGTCTTTCCTTTGGGACACCCATTCTGGAAATTTTTAGTTTCAAAAACTCAGTTTTGGTTCAAAATTGCATATTTCTGTGGGTGAGGTCATTTATTCTAGGGTTTCAATCCTCAAACCTGTATCTCTAGCTCATATCCCTCACTTGAATTCCAGACCTGTAAAGCTGCCTAATGAACATTCCCCAGCCAAATGTCCTATATGTTCCTCCTAGGAAACATGTCCCTACCTGGTTACTCGTTAGAAACTGGAGAGTCCTCACAGATGTCTCTAATCAGTTAAAAGCGGATACCAATGTTACTGGTAAAACAGTGCTTCTCTAAACAAAAACCAGAATCAGATCTATAGATAAAGAAAACAAATTGATGGTTGGTAGAGAGAAGGGGTATAGGGGGTTGGCAAAATGCATGAAGGGGAGGTTAAAATACAGTCTTCTAGGGGTGTCTGGGTGACTCAGTAGGTTAGGCATCTAAGTGCTGATTTGGCTCAGGTCATGATCTCAGGCTTTGTGGGACTGAGCCCTGCGTTGGGTTCTGCACCGACTGTGCGGAGCCTGTTTGGAATTCTCTCTCTCCCTCTCTCTCTGCCTGTCTCCTGCTTGAGTGTTCTCTCTCTCTCTCTCTCTGTCTCTCTCTCTGTCTCTCAAAAATAAATATAAATAAACATTAAAAAAAAGTACAGTCTTCCAGGTATGAAATGAGTAAGTCACAAGAATAAAAGATACAGCATGTAAAAGATAGAATGTAGTCAATGATACTGTAATAGTGGTATATGGTTGGCAGATGGTAGTTACACTTGTGAGCACAGCATAATGAAGCTGAATCACTACGCTGGACACCTGAAACTCCTGTAACATAGCGTATCAATTACACTCGAATAAGAAAATAAAAGAGAATACTGCTTCTCAACCACAGGTGATCTCCCTAGGGCCTCCAGAGGACATCTGACATTATCTGGAGACACTTCCGTCTGTCACAAATTGGGGGGCTCAGAGTGGGGGAGAAAGACTGCTATTGGCATTTAGTGAGAAGAGGCCAGACATTCTGCTATGGATCCTACAATGCAAATGATATCCCTCCGCGAGAATGAGTTATCTTGTCCAAAGTATCAACCATGCTGAAGTAGAGAAATCTTGCTCTATCGTTTCTTGAATGTAAGCTCTTCAAGAAAGAGTCATTTCTGTATGTTCAGTATCTGGACGGTGCATGGTACATGCATATTTACTGAAGAAAGTAATAAAAAAAAAAAAAAAAAGAATTCACATACCATTCCCCTTGTCTTTATCCCCAAAGCTCCGCCTTCCTTGTTTCCTAGCCTGGACTACTGTATTAACCCCTGCTTGTTGTTCTCCTTGTCTACATGGTCCCCGGGGCTGTGTCTTATTGATCTTTATGAATCAAGGCCCAGAAAGCAGTAAGGGCTCAATAAATCTTTGCTTTATTAGCCTTAGCACAGACATTTTAAATAGAAACTAGTAAGAACTTATAAGAATTTTTGGGGGCGCCTGGGTGGCGTAGTCGGTTAAGTGTCCGACTTCAGCCAGGTCACGGTCTCGCGGTCCGCGAGTTCGAGCCCCGCGTCGGGCTCTGGGCTGATGGCTCGGAGCCTGGAGCCTGTTTCCGATTCTGTGTCTCCCGCTCTCTCTGCCCCTCCCCCATTCATGCTCTATCTCTCTCTGTCCCAAAAATAAATAAAAACGTTCAAAAAAAAAAATTAAAAAAAAAAAAGAATTTTTGGCAGGTTTCTGCTAACATACTAATACCATAAGAAAAATGTATCAGATTGCTTAGAATAGTTACACCTGTATGAAGTAGTGTAGCTATCTGATATTAGGTCTATTCTATTCATAATCTTTAATTTTTGCGTGACTCTGTTTCTCCTTATTTTCTATAGGGGAAGACTGCAAAATACTTGTAAGGGCCAAATGATCACATCTTTCCCCTAACTCAGTGACAAGCCACGATTACATACTGTGATCTTGGTCGGCTAGGAACTGAGAACATTCCTTTCTCCCTAATTTTCCTTGGACCTGCTTAAGCAAATCTCTAAGAGGCTGCTATCTTAATAAGAGATCCAGATTCAAGTCTAAGGGGAAAAATCAAGGAAACTTGATCATTTGCTAAAAAAGAGCTGATATTTGGCTGGTAGTCTTAAAAATGAACTCAGGCCTCCCCATTCTATCCAAACATGAACAAAACAGCATTACATATATAGCCATCCAAACAAGTAATACCTTTAAATAAGGTAAAGAACAATCACAATTTTTTCTTACGTGTAGAATACCATTTTCCCCACCTCATTTCTCAAGTGGATGACAGAAAATAATTTGTTTTAAAATTTACAGACACTTCATCAACACACGCTGTCTGTTCTAGGTCTTGATCTGTTCTCATCAGGGAGTCTTTTCTACAAGGTTAAGAAAATTGCAAATTTGAACTTTCTTCGGGCTTAGCTGTGAAGAAATTTCCCTCTTCACCAGACTATTCCTTCAACACTGCCTTGTTATCTCTGAACTTTCTGAGATTCACAGTGTTTCTCTCAGAGTCCCCAGTGTTAACCTTGTTTTCTGGGACTAGTGGGTCCCTGCCCTTTGATGTTGGGATCCTGAAGATTTTATCTTGAAGCCACCCCACCCTTTTCTCTTCAGAAAACCCTCTCGAGGGGAGAGTGTCACTTGTCTAAATTTGGGAACCTTTCTTTGGAAAAACCACCTCTCTGGTGAGTTGCCATCTTCCCATGGCTGTGACAGCAAGAGGGTTCCTCATTTTCCAAACATCCAGTTTCCTTTGTTCATTGAACCTCCTTACAGAAGAACATCCCTTGTGAAGGAATTTAGGTCTGCCCATTCCTTCCAGTTATGGTGACGGTAATATCAACAAACACCCACTCCCATGTGGAGTGAGGTCAGAGAGAATGGAACTTCAGACTACGAAGGAACATAGTAAAATACTTGTTTGAGACGCCTACCTCTACGGCAAGACTCTCAAAGGGGTGTGTGAGTAGATATGAGAGAGGCTGAATACACACCAACATCTGAGCTTGGGCAAAGGTGTAGGGGGCTGAGTGGATCCAACCCAAATAGATTAAGATGTCTTGGGCAATAAGCATTTCAAGAAAGACAGTGATAAATTAAAGGTATTTCTCCAAAATCTGGGACTGCATCACATTCTATAAAACTAGAAAGGGGGAATCCTCACAAAATAGGACGAAATTGACCTTCCTGTCAGCCAAATGGCTGATTCGCTTTCAGCTTATCGGCAAATTTAATTTTGTTTAGAACAAATAAAGTTGGTGAAAACAAACAAACAAACAAAATCCAATCCTTCTTAGTAATTCTTAAATTGGTGGTAGGACACACAAATGGATACAATGCATACTGTTTTAAAAGTAGGAAGACAATGACCACTGTTTGGATCAATTTTTACTCATCATATGCATCCTGAAATTTCACACCACATTAACATATACCATGGCATTTTTAAATGGTTTATTATAAAGGAGAATGGACTAAAAAAGAAAACTTATGAGATACAAGTAATGCTGTAGCCCAGTCATGACACTGGGATACAAGGCTACTTTGACAGTAAATAACTGTGAAAAGGACCTGTGAAACGGGAAGTAACTTCTCTTAGCTTAGGGTTAACAAAATCCAGAAGTCAGTTTTTTGTGGTTCAACATGGAATTAATACCTCAGTGTCTTTGAAGTAGGAAGACACTGGAGAAAAGCCCCAGATGCCTTTTGGAAAAAAAGATCCTTGCCCAAACTGAAAGGCACTTGAAATCTCTTCCTAACATTCTTTTCTCCTTGTATCATCAATTTCATCTGCTTTCCCCACCAAAATGCTTTAGAGAATGATCTGATATAATTAACTTATACCATAGTGTAAAATGTAAGTGTTCCTTCTTCCAGGAACTGGAGCAATTCAAATCTTCTCTACTGTTGGGGAATGAAAGGATCAGTTTAGAACTGGGTTTGGAGTCCAGTTTAGCTGCTTACTTTCCATGTGACCTCTGGGCCACTTAACCTCAGTGAGCCTTAGTTTTCTAGTCTATAAGCAGGGGTGATGGTAATAATGAATACAGCCTTTAGGGCAAAGTTCTTTGGATTAAATTAATTCAACAATTTTTTACCGAATGCCTATCGAATCTCCAGGCATTGTTACAGCTGCCGGAATATAGGAGTGACATCGAAACAGACAAAGTCCTTGTGCTCGAGAAACTTACATGCTAAATGAAGAAAGGTAGACATAAACTCAGGGACAAAGAAATGTATCATGCCAGGAGGGAGAAGTGCTATGGAGAAAAATCAAGTATGGTGGTTGCGGTGGGAAAGCTCATGGGGAGCAGATGTCAAGCAAGAGCTTCTCTGACAAGGTAACATTTGAGCAGACACCTGAAGGGAAAAATGGAGTGAGCCACACGAATTTTAGGCAGAGGAAAAGAATGCAGGCAGAAGGAAGAGCAAATGTCAAGGTTCTGTGAAAGCAGTATACTTACAGTACCTGAGTCAAGAGTGATTGTGATTTTTGAAATATGTGTATTCATTTTTGAAAGCCAGAGCGAGCGAGTGAGGGAGGGGCAAAGAGAGTGGGAGACTGAGGATCTAAAGCAGGCTCTGCGTTGACACCAGAGAGCCTGATGTGGGGCTTGAACTCATGATGAACCACGAGATCATGACCTGAGCCAAAGTCGGACACTTAACCTACAGGGCCACCCAGGTGCCGTGAGCAACAGCGGTTTTGAAAAGTATATTGCGATTTTACAAGGTTTTGTGTGCTTTTACTCAGTGAGTTGGGAATCACTGAAAAGCTTTAGGCAAAGAACTGATATATCTGACGTATTATAAAAGGACCATTTGGTATAGGGGTGCACACAGCAGAAGGGATAACAGAAGCAGGGATACAAGACAGGAGACTTCCACAATAATCTGGGGAAGGGGAGCAGCTGATGGTGGTTTGGGCCACAGTGTTCGTTACTAGGGAGAGGTGATGAGAAATGGTTAGAGTCTGGATTTATTTTGAATATTTATCTAAGCCAGTGAGACTGGGCCTGGCTAGGGTGTTTGAGAGTAGTTAAAAAGGACTGCAAAGTTTTTACCTTTAGCCACTAGAAAAATGGAATTCTCTTTACTTGAATGGGGAAGACGGGAGGAGCCGGTTTGGCAGGAGTGGGATGGGGCTGTGCAATCAATGGTTTGCTTTTGGACCTGTTAGGTTTGAGATGACTGTTGATGTTAAACTGGAGATGCCAAAAAGGCAATTCAATACATATGAAAGCACTTAATTCACAGCCAGGCTTTGTATAAATGTATGAAGTCAGGTTAAACAAGTTAATTCATGTTACTCCACAACTTGTGTATTCTATCCCCAAGGCCAGAGCAAATGAGTGGGAAACTGCATTTTTGTATGTAAACCATGGCTCCTTCTCAAAACCTGACACACCATCAACTTCTTCAAGCAACAGCAAAAATAGAAACAACAATAAAAACAAGTAAATAATAATAACCTAATTCAAATAAAAAGCAAAACTCCTCGTTGAACTTGTTTTAGGTATAGATCTCACTCTGGCTTTCAAATGCCAGCAATATCATTGCTCCTTACTATAACTAATTAGCTACTTTATTCATGACTAGCCTTGTCCTGTCAGTTTAAGGTTAAACTCTAATGAGGATAATAAAATACAGATTTTGAAAACATGATGGACCTGAATTATCTATTTCATTGCCTGAAAGCAGTTAAGACTCTTCTTATTTGATGACGTTTCATTAGTAAGCAATGTTATAGTTAGATTTAAAAAAAAAAATGGGGCGCCTGGGTGGCGCAGTCGGTTAAGCGTCCGACTTCAGCCAGGTCACGATCTCGCGGTCCGTGAGTTCGAGCCCCGCGTCAGGCTCTAGGCTGATGGCTCGGAGCCTGGAGCCTGTTTCCGATTCTGTGTCTCCCTCTCTCTCTGCCCCTCCCCCGTTCATGCTCTGTCTCTCTCTGTCCCAAAAATAAATAAACATTGAAAAAAAAACCCATAAAACATAAAATATGCTCTGAAACGATGGCTAAAATTATTTTTAAATATACTGATAAAATTTGTTATGAAAAAAATTACATTAAAAAGCTTTTAGGTATTATTAATATTAAAGAGCTTTCTTTTATTCACATAAATACTTTTATGCATGCACTCAGTTTTTAAAACATTTTAGGCACAGATTTTATCATTCCTTTTTGGAAAATACCTACCGGCAGATACCGTCTTGCCATTACCAAAGAAAACAGTGTTTTCCAGTAAAAGATATGAACACTGACAGCATGTTTGACTTGTGCACAGGCTGCCTGAGACACTAAACTAACAAACATACTTCATTCTACCTACCTACCTACTCTTAAATCTGCTTTAAAATACCCACTTACTTTTTATAAGAATATGCAGATCCACAGGGAGACAGAAAAAAAAAAAATCAAACCTGAAAGGGCTACCTCTACGCATTTCTGCCGTAAAAACAAAGATCTGACCTGTTACCTAACATGACTAAGTTGGCACGTATTGTCATCAGAATCTCTGAGACACAATATGTCGCACACAGGGTGTCACAATATTTGCAAAGTGTTTTCAGTAGAAAAAGAGAATACATAAATAAAACAATATAGAAATAAAACATACCCTATTATTTTGCTTCTGAATTTCTCAAGTATGCTTGTTAATTTTATTTGGTGTATAACTTCCAGGGAAAGATTTTCATATTATTCACAACACAAAAAGAGAAAGAGCTGGACAACAGTATATGTGAAAACTTCCACATCTCCTAACTTTTCCTCTATTGGTCTGGCAAAGATTTAAAAAGACTAAGAATCCTCAGAGCTGAGCAGACTGAAGGGAAGAACTGTACTCTTCACTATGTTGATGGCCATGATGTAAACTGATACGATTTTTCTGGAGGGCAATTTGTCAGCCCTTAACAAAATTTTACAGATATAAACCTATCTACTCAGAAGTTCCATGTCAACCCATTTAGCCTCAGGAAATAATTATACAAGTATAGGAAATATGTAATTGTAAGGATATTCATCACATCAATGATTATAACAGAAATACTGGCAACAGCTTAAATGTCCAACAACAGGAAACTAAATTTGGTATATATATACAATGGAATACCCTGTAGCCTCAAGAATTCTAATGCAACTACATATTTATTGAGCAATATTAAGTGTTTGGTGAAAACAGAATATTAGGCAAAAAGTAATTCTAAAAGCAGGAGCAATAGGGCCCAATATTTATTTATATATTTGTGAGTATGCATACAACATATTTATATGCAGAGAACAAAAGTCTCAAAGGAGATATACAAAATGGCATGAATAATTAATTTTTGGGTTAGGATTATAGGTAATTAAAATTTTTTCCTCTTGCTTATTTTCAATTACTTTTTATTCTATAACAAATATGTAGACTTTGTAAAGAACATTAAAATATTTACACACTGGACTTATAAAAAAGTGTAGGTTTTGAGCACAGGAGTAATTATCTATAATATGAATAGGAAAATGTAATCCCCAATAAGATAAAAAGCAATTTCTAGTTTACAAATAAATAGATACCTGAATTATAACACTGAAATATACGTCTATACTGAAAAAAATACAGTATTAAAAAGCTTTGGGATATACCAGAAATTTATAATGCTTTTCTTTTGGCCATATTATTCTTAGATAGTTTCATTAAATGGATATTTTCCCATGGAAATAATATTATCATTGATGGCTACATATTCAACTGAAGACTTGGCATCAGATACCGCAGATACAATTAACAAGGTTGTACAAACAAGAATGCTGTAGGTTTAGTAAGACAGCATAAACATATTGATTATACAAAATTAATGCAGTGAGAATCGTACTCGGATGCAGCATTTCCAAATGTAACTAGTACTTGACCTATTTAAAACCAGCATACTAAATTTAATGGACATTAAATACTCAATTAAAAATTGTTTTGCTTGCCTTATTAGAATTTAGATGGATTTTGGAAGAAATGATTGGAATGGCTTGCCTGATTTTGAAAAATCAGCTAGTTGAGTGTGGGATTTTCAAACTAAAGAAGTCCTACTCCCAAAAGTTCCTATGGCTTGAAGAGGCATCCAAATCACTCCACTGACACTTACATGATGTATCTGAGCACTGTAGTATTTATTTTTTCCCACATTTTAAGTGGTAGAGGTTTATTTATTGATATTTTTAAACTGAAAAACATGGCTAAATGGCTTATTATGTCAAAGTATTTATTTTGAGCATGAGGGCATTTAAAGTCCTCACTTAGGATTCCAAGTGTAAGATTTTGGGGAAAAGTCATCTCATGGATCCCATTACGCTATATTCTAATTTTATGGTATGGATATCTGACAACCATCAGGCAGCCAGTCAGATTTATTTGTGAACCTCTGGCCTCACTAACACTTCTCTCTGACACCTACTACTATCTGGGTTCATTCTTCAGAGTATTGGGAAATGGCTCATTAATCAAACTATGTGGCTAAGGCTGATGAAAAAAGAACAAAGGGTGACGGCAACAGAGGAAAAGCACCAAGACAATGCCAAATGCAGACTACTTAGAATAACAGGAGACTAGAAAGGCATGGACATGGTACCTCAAAACTATTAATAATAAAAGTGTTTGTTTTAGCTAACAGCTTTCAAGACACCCACAACCCCCACCAAAGAGCATACCTGTCTACAAAATCTGGTTTCTAAAACTGATAAATTAGGGGATGATAATTTGCTCTGAAAAACTTCCCACGGGTGCACCTTTAAGTGTGCATTTAAATTGTGATTTGAGTTACCAAAGTTTGATTTTTCCTTTGTCCTAAGAGATTGTTTAATCAAATTCATTCAGTGGTGGAGCTTAATTTTTTTCTGGTAATATTCTGATAGGTAATAATTCAGCTTTTTAAAAAACAGAAATATTAGCAAATAGTTACTCCCAGGAAAGGGAAGCCCACTGTCTCAGAAGTCGAGCTATTCAAAAGCAGACTGTACAGCTGTGGATCAGATATTCCCCATAAGAATTAACATCTACTTCCCTGTGACACCCTCCTGTTTCTAGTTTTGTCCCATCCAGTCATCCAGAGTAAGGTCTAAACCCTAACCCACACCACAGTTCCTGAAACATTTGAGGACAGATACTACCATTCCTCCTAGTCCTATTTTTACTGGTGAACATCTCCAGGTTAACAGCGGAAAGTACATCGTCTGTAAAGTCAGATTTCAGTAAATTCTTGGTTGTCTACCAGAAACCTCTCTAAGCCTCACCTAAGTTTCCTCATCTGTGAAAGGGAACATCTAACCCTTTGTGGGGTGTTTTAGAAAAGAAAGGAGTTGGCACGGCTGATGTCCACTGTAGTGTTTTACCCAACGAAGCAGCTCAGGAATGTGGATGACTCTTTCCCCAGCTTAATCTTGTTTATTCTTCTTAAAATGAAGAGCTTAGAAGTGAATGAAGCCCTCCAGATACAGCGCAACTGGTGCAGAGTTCTGGGGATCGTAGTCCCGAAAATGTCACCGTAAGGCTTCAGGAACCTTAAGTTCCCAAAGAATTTTAGTCAGCTAAAAGCCCACAAGTTTTATTTACATGAACATGAAGTAGGTCTCTCTTTCCTGTCTTGTATCATGATTTCCTTCTAATTCTCACTGAAATACTACACATTTAGTCATGTTAAATTCCATCCTGTTAGTTTCAGGCCATTCTTGCAGTCCATCCAAGCCTTTTTGGAAACAATTATTTTATCTAACTTATCAGTTCCCTCTTCTAGCTTAAATCTACACATTTCGGGGGCGCCTGGGTGGCGCAGTCGGTTAAGCGTCCGACTTCAGCCAGGTCACGATCTCGCGGTCCGTGAGTTCGAGCCCCGCGTCGGGCTCTGGGCTGATGGCTCGGAGCCTGGAGCCTGTTTCCGATTCTGTGTCTCCCTCTCTCTCTGCCCCTCCCCCGTTCATGCTCTGTCTCTCTCTGTCCCAAAAATAAATAAATGTTGAAAAAAAAAATTAAAAAAAAAAATAAATCTACACATTTCTGTCATGCCGAACGTGGATAAGCCCACACCACTCCGGGTGATTTATGGGTTCGGTCCCAGTAGAATGAAAGACATAAGGTTCCCTTCCAGTAAAAGGAGAAAGTAAATATTAGACACACGACTGCTTCATCTCTGAAAACCAACCTAATGCAGGAATGGGTGGTCACCGGTGCCACCAGCTCTGTCAGCTTGGATAAAATGTATTGTGTGATGTAGAAAAGAACATGGGCTTTGGACTCCAACTTCCTGGGTTCAAATACGGACACCACTATTTGCATGCTGTGTAATACTGGGACAGTTACTTAGTTTCTCTGTGCCTTGGTTTCTTCTTTAGTAAAATTATACTTGTTACTTTTGCTTTGATATCCAAGCATCAGTGGAAAGGAAGGAAGGAAGAGAGGGAAAAAAGGGAGTAAAGGTAAGAGGGAGGGAGAGGAATTACAGAAATTCATGGTAAAGGCAGTTTTATTTTCACTTTTTAAAACTGTGCACTCCAACATACATCTCAAGTAAGTTTTATTTCCCTCTGCAATGAGGGGTTAAGTCAGGTCAAATAAGAATTCTTTTTTGGTGGCCAATGCACAGAGGCAGTATTTTTAGGGTCTTTTCCTTTTCAAAGTGGAGAATGAATTAAAACCCATCAAATCATCAAATGACTGACTTACAGACAGTAGAAAGGAACGTGAAGAATTCGTAAAGTGTATAGTTTTGTCTTAAATAAGTGTAGATTTCCTATGTTCATTAATTAGTCATTTACATTAACCAACTATTACAAATACTTCTTTACTAAATTCTCTTGGCATCATTTTTCAGCCTTTGTGGGTCACACTTTCCATTCTAGCACATGTGTAGTTCATGTGAGCAGCTGAACTTTCAAAACTCCAAACTCCATAGCTGGAGTACCCTAAGTACCCTAAGACCTGAGTAGTGGGACTCCCTCTGCATTTAGTCTGGCTCCTGGGCTCGGTTCTGGCTCCAGCTTCGGGCTGTGTCTGGTTTTCTGGGTTCCAAGGCTGGCAAAGGCCCAATCTCACTCACCTAGTTCCACCCATTACATGCTGTTTTATGTTACATTACAACATAAACCACAGAAAGGAGACGCTGAGAAAGGATGAGAAAAATCAATGAAATATGAGTGAGGGGTTGGGGTAGGGATATAGCCTATAATTTTTCACATTCTGTTTCCTTTTAAATACAATTAGCCCTGGAAATCTGTCTGTGTTAACAGAATAGACATGCATTCCTAGATATGTATATTTAAGAATATGTATATGTGTATACATATACAACAGTACATATTGCTAAAAATGGATGAATACTTCATACTGACCTTAGGGGGTTTAAACGGATAGTCTGGTGAAAAGGTAATGTCAAGAAAGAACACCCCTCCTTCATAGACAGATCCTGGGGGTCCCAATATAGTTGACCTCCATTCATAAATGTTGTCTCCTTTGGGTCCAGCACTGAAATAAGACAATCAAATGAAATGTGCTTAGAGATTATGTAAAGCCTGAAATTAAAAAAAAATTCTATTTTGGTAACAATAAATTGAGCAATTGCAATAAAACACAACAAGTAGGATAATTCTATATGATGGTTCACTTGCCAGTATCATCAATATTCTATAAAGAAAAGATGTTGGTATTACTTAATAAAACAGAATCAGGAAGATTCTGTTTTGCCATCCACAATCCTGTACCTATTGAACAAAAGATTCCTAGGACCAAAGACCAGAGGTAGAAGCACAAATGTTTAATAAAGCATGACATTATTTGTGAGGTCTTAAAAAAGATGATTTGGTCATAGAGTGAAAGAGACAAATTTTTGAAGACAGAAGGGCCACTAGAGAAAATAAAGTCTAATAAAAAATAATCTAATCCGTCTGTTAACAACTGAGAATACAAATGAGGTTCATAGAGATCAGTAAATGTTCATCATCCATAAAATTCAGCTCAAGTATCATATCCCACGTGAATCTTCCTCTTTTCTCTTTTCCCGCCAAAGAATCTCTGCTCCCTTGGCCCTCATGTATCATGAATAGTGTGGCCTGTAGAAAACAAGATGTATTTCATTTTATAACAATGTTTTTAATTAAAAAATGTTTTAAAGTAAGTTCTAGGCCCAACGTGGGGCTTGAACTCACAACCCCGAGATCCAGAGTTGCATGCCCTACCAACTGAGCCAGACAGGCACCCCCATAAACTGTATTTTTAAAGTGTTTACTTTTTCTGCCACTCCCTAGAAGTTCCTTGAGGAATAGATTTTTGCCCCGTCTTAAGGCCTAGTAAGTACATTTTGTTTGATGATGATGCATTAATAGGAAAGCAAGTGAAGCCACATGGCGACTAGCAATAAACATCTGTCTCTGACTCTCAGAGAAACTCGCTGAGGAAACTAATGCCCACATGAGTCACATGAATTGCAATATCTCAGGTGAACAAAAGGACAAAATGAGATTATAATTCAGCTTTTCAGTGTTCTTTTTGCTACATCAAGCTAATACCTACATCTAATAGCCACAAATTCCCCTCATGTCCAGTAGCAAACTCTTTGGGGAGGATTTTATTGTCAACAAAGATTTAGTTACTACTCTTTCTTATTTTGAAATTAGTTTAGATCTACAAAAACTTCATTGTTGAGCAGTGTAGCACAAAAGCATGCATCTTAATTAAGTTGGGATATGCACTGGAAATGCAAGGATAGTTTAATAATAGAAAATCATTAATGTAATTTACCTAAGATATTAAAGTTGGAAAAAAAAAGGGATAATCTCAATGGGTGCAGGAAAAGCACTCAATAGGCTTTAATAATGGCCATTTATGACAAAGAAACTTTTTAGCAAAAGTGGAATAGACAAACTTCTTTAACCTGATAAAGAATATCTACCAAAAACCTCACAGCAACTAATATATTCAGTGGCAAAATACCAAAAGTATACCCTTTAAAAATTGAGGAACAAGATAAGGTCACCCACTACATATACTTCTAATCAATACTGTATTAGAGATCATATCCATCAAGGTATGGAAGACACAAGGAAGGAAAAAACAAAAGGTATGGATTGAGATGGAAAAAATAAAACTGTGAGCATCTGCAGTATTTATGTACACAAAAAAATCTATATAAAATTTATTAAACTTAATAAAAGAGTTTATAAAGTGGCTAGATATAAGATCAATATGAAAAGCCAACTGAATTTCAACACACTAACATTAGAAAATATATTTTAAAATATCTTGTAGTAGTATTAGAAACACACACACAAAAAACCTATGAATAAGTTTCATAAAAATATGTAAGATTTTTTTGAAGAGAATTAAATAAATGGAGAGTTTATGAGTAGGGAGATCCAGCATCCTACAGATGTCAGTTTTCCCCATATTGATCCAATGCAATTCCAATCAAAAGTGTAACAGTTATTTAAAAAATGAAACTTGATGGGGAGGCTCGGATGGTTAAGCATCCAACTCCTGATTTCGGCTGAGGTAATGATCTCATGGTTTGTGGGATTGAGCCCTGCATTGGGTTCTGAACTGATAATGAGGAGCCTGCTTGGGGTTCCCTCTCTCTCTCTCTCTCTCTCAAAATAAATAAAAATAAACTTATGAAAAAAATAAACTTGACAACTTAGTTCTAAGATGTGCTTGGAAGCTCAGAGAAAATCATCAAACTTTTCTGCACACTTACAGGAATCTGATATATGTCAGAAGTGATGGGGCTAAGCAAACGGTTTTTGTATATGACAAATAGAAAAACTGGATTTCTACTTCAATAAATATACAAACCCTGTTGTAGATGGATTAAGCACTTCAATGCAAAAGTCAGAAGTTTAAGAGGTTGCCTAAAGAGAATGGCAAGCCACAAACTAAGAAAAGACATTTGGATCATATAAAATTGATCAAATTCTAGTGTCCAGTATACGGATTCCTGTGAATCAAAAAGAAAAAGACTAGCAATAACTTAGAAAAGACATAAATAGGCATTTCCAAAAAAGAGGAAACATGAATGGCCAATAATCATATGAAAAATATTCAATTTCATTAAATTATGGAAATGAAAACTTCAAATTACAGTTTAATATTATTTTACACTATATACAGGCAAAAATAAAAGCGTGACAAAATCAACTGTTGATGAGGATGTGGAAAAACAAGAACTCCTATACATTGTTGAAGAGTGCTCAATCACTTTGGATAAGAACGTGGACTTTAGGTTGAATCTATATACTCCTGTGTTACAACATTTCAATTGCATTCCTAGGTACATACCACAGAGAAATTTTTACACATGCGCACCAGAAGACATATACAAGAATGTTCACGGAAACACTATTTGTAATAGCAAAACTGGAAACAACACAGATGTCCATTGACAGAAAAAGGAATAAATTCATCCAAAGGAATACTACATAGAGTGAAAATACACTGATTAACATGGAAAAATCTTAAAAATATCAGATTGAATAAAAAAAGCAAGTCTAAAGAAATATATACAATATGATGTAGCATTTTCATCAAGTTTAAAAATATATTGTTGAGGACACATACATATGTGGTGTGGCAAGAAAATCAAAGAGAACAAAGCTCCAAAGAGTAGTTTCTTATGTAGAATCAGATGGTAGAGGAGAAGCATCTAGGAGCTGCAATGGTTCTGATGATGGTCTACTTTTCAGTATGTATGGTGGATTCAGGAGTTACCTGTTTCATTACTAGGTCTCATAATTTACTTACGTGTTAGATATGTTCTTAGATATGTACCAAGTTTTTGTATTAAGAACAAGTGTGCCAAAAAAGTCTATCAAAATCATACATGAAGAAAGTAAGATGCAGCATATGTGCAGTGTGATCCTATTATATAAACTAGAAGCATAAAACAGTATTTTATATATTGTTTGTGGACACACATATATGTCCACGTCTTTAAAGAAATGAACTAAAAAAGACAGACCTAAATTCATGACAGTGGATGTGCAGGGAACAGGAGAGAGGTGTAGGGCGATTGATGGGATAGTTCTGAAAATGGGGAATGAAGAAGAGTTTAATCAAACAATTTTTTTTAATGTTTATTATTATTTTTTTTATTTTATTTAAAAAAAAATTTTTTTTTCAACGTTTATTTATTTTTGGGACAGAGAGAGACAGAGCATGAACGGGCGAGGGGCAGAGAGAGAGGGAGACACAGAATCGGAAACAGGCTCCAGGCTCTGAGCCATCAGCCCAGAGCCCGACGCGGGGCTCGAACTCACGGACCGCGAGATCGTGACCTGGCTGAAGTCGGACGCTCAACCGACTGAGCCACCCAGGCGCCCCTTTAATGTTTATTTTTGAGAGAGAGAGAGACATAGAGTCTGAGCAGGGGAGGGGCAGAGAAAGAGGGAGACACAGAATCTGAAGCAGACTGTGATTTGGTGTGTGAGCTGTCAGCACAGAGCCCGACGTGGGGCTCAAACTCATGAACCATGAAATGGTGATCTGAGCCAAAGTTGGACACTTAACTGACTGAGCGAACCACCCAGACTCCCTGAAGCAGAGTTCAATTTTGTCTCTAGTTTCGATCTCTCTTATTTAAAAAGGATGAAGTAAAAAGATAAAATCAGATCACAGTGTATTGCAAAGTACTGAAATATGTTGAGAAGCAGGGCACGCATCCCTGCCACATCCTCTTTACCTACCTCTCCTGAAGCTGACAGTGAGGTACAGACAGAATGTACCGAGGCCAGATGACAATAAAGCTTTGGCAACAACAGCTCCTTGTTGCCAGACAAGCTCACTCATTCAGATGAATAATGCACATGGTTACGCCTTGAGCTATAATTAGACTCAATATGAATAGATAAGTTTATCAGAAGGAAGAACTTAAAAGTAGAGTAAATTATAGGTTTGTAGTTACAACATTACTTCAAGGAGGATGAAGAAATTTAGCTGAAAAAACACACACAGAACACAGCTATGAAACAATGTGCGTAGACATGTTTCCACAATACCAAGACGCAATTTTTCTGAGTCATTTGAGAAATTTTAAGATGATCTTCCAAGAATGGTCATCACAGTTAATTATATAATTTGGGCTGAGGAGGAACCAAATAGTGCCACCAAGGAAGGGACTCAGAAGCAGAAGTCAGGAGACGTCTCACAAAAGCAGCCGCTGTCTGTAAATAATTTACATTTAATTAGTGCACATTTTAGGTTTTATTTGGTTCTTAGTCAGAATACCAAATTTTATTGGTTCTTTGAAGTCAGTCAGCTATCTGTGCAGTTATCAACAATGGATTAAATAACACAGCTAACATCATTCTCAGTTGGTTTATACCGTCCAAATGTGCCTTTTTAAAGAAAGTACTAGTAGTAATAAACTATATTGAACACAGGGTAGTGTTTCAAAATGCATCTAAGACTTCTATCACTTCTCGGATACATACAGATTAAGTTTTAGCAGGCTGGCCTCCTCTGTGATCTGAGAAGTGGCATTTGCGCACTCCCTCCAAGCCGAAAGCTTATAGTAATGGTTCCTGAATTACACAGCCCTCTGTCCCACTCCCATTTTGTGCTTGTTTTTTTGTTTTTGTTCTTTTAACTTTTATTTATTTTTGAGAGACACAGGGAGACAGAGTGTGAGCGGGGGAGGGGTGGAGAGAGGGAGACACAGAATCCGAAGCAGGCTCCAGGCTCTGAGCTATGAGCCCAGAGCCTGATGCGGGGCTCAAACTCAGGAACCGTGAGATTATGACCTGAGCCGAAGTCAGACACTTAATTGACTGGGCCACCGAGGTGCCCGTTTGTTTGTTTGTTTTTTGAAATTTTTTAATGTTTATTTTTGAGAGAGAGAGAGAGAGAGAGAGAGAAAGGCAGACAGAGTGTGAGCAGGGGAGGGGCAGAGAGAGAGAGAGAGAGGGAGACACAGAATCCAAAGCAGGCTCTAGGATCTGAGCTGTCAGCAGAGAGCCTGACGATGGTAGGGCGGGGGGGAGGAGGGGGGGTTCAGATCATGACCTGAGCTGAAATTTGGACACCTAACGGACTGAACCACCCAGGCGCCCATTTTTTGCTTTTTGAGAGAGAGAGAGCATATGCAGGTGTGCACGCGTGGGGCAGGGGCAGAGGGAGAGAGAATCTTAAACAGGCTCCATGCTCACTGTGGAGCCTGACACGGGTTCAAGCCCATGGCCGTGAGATCATGACCTGAGCCAAAATCAAGAGCTGGATGCTTAACCTACTAAGCCACCCAGGTGCCCCAACCCACTCCCATTTTGATATGCCCTGGCTGAGAAACCCTGGGATAAACGTCCAGAAGTGTGTCGTACAATATGGTAGCCACGTAGCTACTGAGCATTTGAAATGCAGCTAGTTTAAATTCAGATACGCTATAAACTATAAAATACATTCCAAATTTCAATGACAATGTAAAGGAAGGTAAAATACATCATTACTTTTTTGTTAATGACTTGTGGACGTGATAATATTTGAGATACACTGGGCTAAAAATATATTAAAATTAACTTTACCTATTTTTATTTTTTTAATGTGGTTACTAGAATATTTAAAATTACATAAGTGGCTCATATTATATTTCTATTTGGCAACAGTGTTCTAGAGCAGCGCTAATAAAACTTTGTGTGATAATGAAATGTTTTTGTGCTTATTCTTATCCACCATCGTAATCACTAGCCTCACATGGCCATTAGGCACTTGATATGGATCTAGTGAGAACGAGGAAGTGGATTTTCAATTTCACTTGATTATAATGAATTTAAATCTAGCCCATGTAGCTGGTGGTTGTATATATACTGGACAGTACAGACTTAGAAACTCCAGTAGTCCCTACTGGCCAAATTGTTTTTTTAATATGTCAGAATGACTTGGATTTACATAAAACAGAAGAAAGGACTTTTACATACTTGGATTAAAAAAGTGAGAAGCAGAAGCTGCAGACCGTTTTATACTTTTAGCGATCGTTTCTTCCTTAAGTTGATCAAATAAAAGCTGGTGTCAGAGGACATATGCACTACAGAGTGATGGTGAAGAACATGAATGGGCCTGAGTCAGACTTGCTTGTTGGAATTCCACTCCTACCTGTATACGCCCTGGGCAAATACGTACTCTCCTTATATACTCTTTCTATCTGTCTGTTTCCTCATCTGCAAAATGGGGCAATACAGCACTAACTTTGTGGGACAACTGTGAAGTTTTATCAGAGATGTACTCCCGGAGCTTGGAAAATGGGGCCTGTAAAAGCCCAAATAATAAGCCTCCAAATGATAGCTGCTATTCTAGTCGTTATGCTCTGTGCATGACACAGAAATTCACCAACACACTCAAAAGATTAACTGCCTGATTTTATAAGAGGGGTTTCAACATCCCAGGACTAGAAAACAGGCTGCCAAGACTCACCACCATGACCCTGCAACCTAATCTTAGGATACGTATTCCAATAGGGCAGAACTTTGGAAACCATCAGAAATCCAAGCTGCCACTTCCAGGAAATCCAATTTCTCACCGAACGGAACATTTATTTAACATCATGATTTTTAGGTATGAGGTTATTTGCAATGTTTTCCCTCCCACTTGCAGTATTTGTAATGATTAGTACCCTTAACTTTGTTTTCAGATTTTATTTTTTTAAAGAAAAAAGATAAACACAGCTAACAGAATTGTATTTCAAAATAAAATGCAATTAGACAAATCTACTAAAATGCAAGTATCAGTTAGCAAAGTACAAATTAGTTGAATAACCAAAGTTGCCACGTGGACAACTTCTGTCAGAGGATCAACACTGTAAACTGTTCAGCTTTCTGTGCTGCTGCCTACAGAGGATGAGCCCTTCTGTACATGTGAGATACAACACATCTACAATAGAAATGCTGAAAAGGACTAAGCGCTGTCTTTATTTAAGATCATAAGTTGTTTTAAATACATCTGAATGTTTGCAATGTGCTGTGCCCCAGCTGTGACTCTAAGACCAAGAAATTTTGGCTGTGTCTGCTGCCTTTTCATTTAACACTGACTCTGAGATAGAGAAAGAGTAAGGAAGCCCAGGCAACGTAGGAATCCTGGCTCCATGGGACAAGGAACTTGCCTTTGTAGAGAATCTCCGATATGCCCACACAAACCTGAGGTTGATGGGGATTGAATGGGGAAGAGGAGACAGCACAAGGGATTTCTCAAGAGCTCTGGAAATCTCTTAGATGTCAGATTCCACATAGACGAATTCATCCCTTGCAGTGGCGAGCACACTGTTCACAGGCAAATGACCTGCTGCCCATACGTCCAAAGTCCCTCTAAGAGTAAACAGCTGTAGGAATACTGAGCTGCTTGTTTAAAACACAGTAACACACGTTTCTTTAATGTCAAACTGGAAGGAAAGAATAGGCCTATCCCTTAGAAAATAGGAAAGCAAGGCTCAGACGAGTTACAGATAAGGAAGGTAGGAAAGGCAGCTGAAGAGGGGAAATACCATCAAACTGTATAAATGATATGAATGAATGAAAAGAGAAAAAACATGTGGGAGTGGGGGATTTAAGGGGGAAATGTTTTCACACTGTTCTCAAGGCCATGAGCTGACCTATTTGTTGCTAAATCCAACAGTGCCTTTTGTTTTCATTTTACTAAAACTGTAGCTTCTACTCCCTGATTCCTAAAAAGCTCTCTTCCCCAGGTATCTCTCCAAGAGACATTCTCTGCTTTAGTGTACTTCTCCAATTCTTTTGTCCTCTCCAAAGACATCTATCTCTTCAGGGTCTGCTTCCTGAGGGGTTCTACTCTCAGTTTCCTTGTTTTTTCATCTTCCTTCTAGGTATCTCGCCATCAAACGCTGATGGAACCTCTAATCTGGGGAGGAACCCAAGAGTCACCCTTGATTGTGCTTCCTCCTTCTCTTCTCTAAATTACCCAAAGCCTGTACAATCTATGTAATCTGTCTACTGGTTGCATTAGCTCTTACTTACATGATGGCACCAGCATCCTGTTTCCCTGCCTCCAATCTTGCTTTCCTCCAATCCATCCATCAAACTGCTGCTGATAGGGCAATTTCCAGAAAATCCTTTAAATGGGATCCTCTGCTTGCCTGCTTTCTCTGGCTTCTTAATATTTTCAAGATCAAACCCAAATTTTCTTTCAAAAATACCCGGCTCCAGCTGACCTTTCTGGCCTCATCTCTTTGCCACTCCCTTTTCCTCCAGCTCCATTCTCCGGTCATATTGGACTTAGTTATAAAACCTTCAAGACAGCTGGGCTTTTTTTTTGCCTCCTGGATTCAGATAAGATGCTCTGTAGGTCTGACCATTCTATTCGTCCCATAGGCCTCAACTTAGCTACATTCTCCTCAGTGACATCTTCCTTCCCCTCAAAGGCTAAGTACTCTTTTGGAAGTGGTAACATTCTATGCAAAAACAGCATTATAAAAAGTTATTTTGGGGAGCTTTAATACTGGGGAAAGAAGAAATATTTAGCAACAGCATTATCTGGGTCACAGGAAAAAAAAAGAACTCATTCTGATAGTGAAAAACATCCCCTATGGCTAAAAGGGTGTTGAGAAAACAGGCCAGGATTGTAGCTCTTGAGAACACAGATGAAGAATGGTATTTCATCAACTCCTGAGGTTTCCTATATTTGTTTATAAATTTTTTTTTGAATACCTGTAACACCAAAGCCCACCACAACATCTTAGGAAATTACAATATAATAATGGTGGCAGAAAAGATCCATTTCGTTCACTAGGCTTGAATGGTTGATATTTTCTCCTTCATACATTTTCTTTCTAGTTCTTAGTGGTCTGGTCCTTATTCATGAAGTATTTCAAGAAAAAGAATTATTTTATACTTTCTGTCAATGAGTGCTTAATAAATGTGAGGATCTCTGTCCTCAATCACACTTCCCAGATTTGAAATGTGAAGAATAAGAAAAAAATGACTTCACTTGACTGTAGATATCTTTTATCAAATCTTACCTTAAAGTCACTACCATCATCTATTTGTATCCTTTGTTAACGGGTCAACAACTCAGCAGAAAGGAAGAAACTAGAGAAAAAGAGGTTTTTAAATGAAACAATAACTACTACTTAATAATCACAATACTTCCTTTTCCCAGGGAAGGTAGTAGCTAAGTAAGTTAGTATGCTTAGTGAGTAAAACTAGCCTTCTGAAAGTTACTGAAGAAGGCAGACTCTGAGGTCATGACACCTTAGACTTCTTCTTTCCGTGTTACGCGTATGTGTGTGTTTGTGTATATTTAAATGTTCCCAATGTGTGATATACTGCAAGGAGTATACAACTTTGCAAAAGACTTAAAATTTTAAGACGTAACTGTACAAAATAATGAATACGGAGAAACAGAGAAATTGGGAAACAGGAAGGAAGGCCATGGGGAAAAACTGCATATTGTTCCTTTTCCTCCTAAGCTGCATTTTGATAAGACACATTATCTTTGTAAGGACAAAGATAAGTCACAGCCAAAAAGAACCAAATCTTATTTTGTATATGTGGGTTGTTAGAAATAAGGTTACAATTATAAAGACTTGGGAGACCATCTAGTTCAGCTTTTTCAAAACACAGAAGCAGCAGAAGCATTAGAACAGGGCTAGAATTCTACTGAATTAGACAATCAGGCATAAAATCAACAAGAATTACTTAAAATACTGAATTATATAATCCTTTAGTTAGTTGAAAGACTCTAGAAATAAGTTAATTGAGTTATCTGCAGATTTTTTCTCTTCCTTTTCAACACACTCTCTTCCCCATAGAAAAAATTACGGACTTCAGTAGCAATTCTTAGCATGCATTTGCAAGGGTGAGAACCTGAAAAATGAAAAAGCTCTCACTGAAAATCTCTTCTATCCAAAGCCTTCATTTAAAAATTTTTAAAAAATGTTTACTTATTTTTGAGAGAGAGACAGAGCACAAGTGGGGGACGGGCAGAGAGAGACAGGGAGACACAGAATCTGAAGCACGCCCCAGGCTCTGAGCTATCAGCACAGAGGAGGACACGGGGCTCAAACTCATGAGCTGTGCGATCGTGACCTGAGCCGAAGTCGGACGCTCAACCAACTAAGCCACTCAGGCACCCCCAAAGCTTTCATTTTAAAAGTGATATAATTAAGGGGCACCTGGGTGGCTCAGTCAGTTAAGCATCTGACTTCAGCTCAGATCTCACAATTCGTAGGATTGAGCCCGGCATCGGGCTCTGCACTGACAGCTTGGAGCCTGGAGCCGGCTTCGGATTCTGTGTCTCCCTCTTCCCCGCTCGCGCTCTGTGTTTGTCTCTCAAAAATAAATAAACATTAAAAAAAAAGTCTTAAAAAAAAGTGATATAATTAAGGTTCTGCAAAGTGAAATGCTTTCCTCAAGACCACACACACAGCAGAAAACCAGAGTGCTCTGATCCTAAGGAGAGGCTCTTACCATTTCACAACTGCTATCAATTTAGATATGAAGACTCAACTGCAGAAACTATATAGTTACCATTATGATGGACTGCCCTGTGTAAGAGAAGAGACTGGAGATCAAGACTAACACCTGGGTTTCCTTTCACCTTTTTATCCTGGGCATGTTTCAAGGACGAGATTCAGGTTTGGTAAAAAGCCATTTTTATTTTAGCTACCAAGTTCTTCTTTTTTTCAGCTTTTTAAACTAGAAATACTGATTTTATGCTACTCTCTTCATTTCTTCAGCAAACGGATGACTTCTTGCAACACTGCTTTCACTGCCCACCTCCCAACTTGACTCTGTGCCTTTTCTCCATTCTATATTGAGAGATGAAAGTGCTCAAGGTACTCAAGACTTCCAGAACTAGCCTCTCTTACCTGTACTGTAAGAGCCATTTCGGCATGTGAGTTAGCCAATGTAGCAGGTCATGTTTCTTTATTATTTAAAATGTTCCCCCACACATGTGTTAGACAGGAAGGCTATAGAACTTTAACGTGCCTACTGATCTTATCTGAAGGTTAAATAAGCTTTTGACAAAAGTGCAAGCCTCTGATGCCCCTACATAGTTTGAGGAAGTCAAATCCTCCTTTTTTTTTCAGTTCTCAAAAAAGTTACCACTCACAGACAACAGAATATAAGCTTTCCTGGTATCATTCCAAATGTAGCTTTGTTGTTTTCTAACATGTTTTTTATTTTGTTTTTAATGTTTATTTATTTTTGAGAGAGAGAGAGAGAGAGAGAGAGAGAGAGACAAACAGACAGACAGACATAGTGTGAGTGGGGGAGGGGCAGAGGGAGAGGGAGACACAGAATGTGAAGCGGGTTCCAGGCTCTGAGCTGTCAGCACAGAGCCCAAAGCAGGGCTTGAATTCATGAGCTGTGAGATGATGACCTGAGCTGAAGTCAGACGCTTAACCGACTGAGCCACCAGGCTTGAATTCTTAAACTGTGTCAGACGCTTAACCAACTGCGCCACCCAGGAGCCCTGTGGAGCCCCTGTTTTCTAACATTTATAATACAGTATTGAAGTAAAAATTCCATTTGAAAGTTGAGATGGGGCAGGGGCATCTGGATGGCTCAGCCAGTTAAGTGTCCAACTCTTGATTTTGAGTCAGGTCATGAGAGCTCATGGTTCATGAGTTCAAGCCAGGCATCATGCTCTGTGCTGACAGCATGGAGCCTGCTTGGGATTCTCTGTCTCCCTTTTTCTGCACCCTCCTCGTGCTCTCCCTCTCTTTCTCTCTCTAAAAAAAAAAACATTAAAAAAAAGGAAGTTGAGATGTGGCAGATCTTAGGGACAGACAGTGAGCTATTTTATAAAGGTTTATTTATTTGTATACAAAGTTATTATCAAGGCAATTTCTTTCCCAAGTGGATTAAATACCTCTAATATACTCAATACACTTTCTACTGGCTGGGAACATCTTTGGTTCTTGGACAGGAAAATGGTAAACAACAATTTCTTCATACAGCTATCTAATTTCTTCCAGAAAAGGCTGGCTGTGGTATCCTACAACCTGCATTTTTCTTTGTATTCCTGACATCGCTCTGTGGCTCCAAGACCCACCAACAGGGTTCTCTTTCAATATGTCAAATAGAAGGCCAATGGCAAAAGTAAACTGCACACACAGATATACAATAAATGTTGAAAAATAATACACAAGCATCTTAAGTAAAACACTAGTCTACTGGTATAGTTGCAGATCAAGACAACCAGGGGTCTGAATCCTGGTTCTGCCATCAAATATGTGAATTACAGCAAGTTATGTAATCTCCTATTGTCTCAGTTCCCTCATTTTTGAAAGAGTGGCTCCCCTCATAGAACTGATGTGAACATTAGATGAGTTAATATATGTAAACAGCTTAGAATAGTGTCTGGCCCATAATAAGGGTTATGTAAATTTATGCCACTGATATTATCAGCCATAGTCCAAATGAGGGACTAGTCATCAGGCAAATCAGGGTCCTGAAGCTCACCTCATCCTTTACTCCTGGACCCAAGACATGGAAATAGGAAGGGTTTCTCTTTAGGGGGTCTGACTTCCCTTTTCTGTACTTGGTGTATGACACCTTGTATGCTAATATCTCTCTCTGTCCACCAAACTTCTTCCCGTTAAATACTGAGCTCATGACAGAAAGTGACAAGTTGACGGCTTAGTCCCATCTTTTCTGGTTTATAATTCAGTAAAGAATAGCTTCAGTTTCTCATGTTCCATCCTGTAACAACATGTGAGACTCTACCAAGCCAGAATGCTGTAGAAGAGTGGCTTTAATACTCATTTTCTCAGCTCCATGATACACACACATTACCACTTCGACAACAACAAAATACCAATGCATAGAGAGATACACTTTTTCCCCAAGGTCAGGAGAAGAAAGGCTAAATGTCAGCCTTGTAGATGGAGGTGTCAGGTGGCTAAAATAGACTCTATTGTAAATAATAATCCTGTGTTAAAAGACATTGACTGTCAACAAAAGATGGCATTTAGCAGACTTAATTCAAAGTTTTCCTGTGATTACACTTCAGGAGATCAAGGTCTCCACAAGACCAAAATACTGGCTATTGGGTGCTGAGACTTATTTTCAAGTTTCCTACCTTTTTTCCTCAGTGCCTATTATGTGTAGAGCATTGTGTTATGATCTGAGCAAGATTTAAAAGAAACAAAAACAAACAAACCGAACAGTCCTGATCCCTAATGGGCTTCCTAACTGGGCAACATGGGAGAAGGAAGATGTATGTGTTCCATGGGACTCAACATTAAGATGATATGGGAGCCCTGCAAAAAGAATGATTTGATTTTCAGCATTTCCAGGAGGGTGGGCTTTCCTACACCACAGCACTCCCAGGTCTTGTGTCAGCAGTGATCCGAGAAGAAACATCAGACTCTCTCAGCCAGGGTAAGCATGTGGTTTGAACATATCCCACAGGTGGTTCTGACATAAACCACACCTTTTCTAGGAAAAGACTTCATTAAAAAAAGGTGGCAACTAAACTGGCTTGGAAAGATGAAGAAGATTTCAACAGGTACAGGAAGATGGGGCATAACAGGTTAAATAAAGGCACTGTGTAGAAATAAAGCAGGGAGGAGGAAAGTGAGTTCTCTGTTGGGAGAACAGCAAATATGCCAGCTGGCTGAGGTTAGATAACGCAGGGCTTCAAATGCCATGATAGGAATTGGAAATGTATTCTGGAGACCTGTGGTTTTCAAATTTGTTGCTTCCAGGAGCAGCGGCACTCCAATGAGGTCTTTTGGGATCACTAATCTCTCTGCTCCCTCCCTACCTGAGATTCAATTACAGAAACTGCACTTCTGTCTACACACACACACACACACACACACACACACAGACACACACACGCATAGATTCAGCACATGATTTCTTTGAATAAAGGGAGGCCAGTGCTGAACTGCTTCTGAAAAAGAAAGAAAGAAAGAGAGAAAGATAGAAAGAGAGAAAGAATAGAAAAGAAGAAAGAAAAGAAAAGAAAAAGAGAGAAAGAAAGAAAAAAGGAAGGAAGGAGGAAGGAAGAAAGAAAAGAAGAAAGAAAAGAAAAAGAAAAAGAAAAAGAAAAAGAAGAGAAAGAAAGAAAGAAAGAAAGAAAGAAAGAAAGAAAGGAAGGAAGGAAGGAAGGAAGGAAGGAAGGAAGGAAAGCCCAGGTCCCATCCCAGACTATTTCAATCAGAATTTAATGAGCACCTAGGGCTGAGAACTGCTATCAGACTATGGAGTCACTGAGGGCCTCAAAGTGTGGTCCAGAGAACAACAGTATTATGCAAACCTATTGAATCAGAATTTAAAAAGATCTCTGGATGACTGATAGGTATATTAAAGGCTGAGAGGCGCTGAAGGAAGGTTCCATGTGATAGAATTTACTGATCATCTTCTATATGTCAGACATGATGCCAGGTACTTTTTGTACTTCTGCGAGCCTTGGTTTCCTGATCTTACCTGTAAAAGGAAACTTTACATTGTGTGGGCTTTATTAAGAATTAGATAAAAAGTTTCAAGTACAGTGCTTGGCAAAGAATGTTTTAAAAATGGCAACTGTTACCATTAATACATATTCCTTCAAATGACTGCCTTTGTACAAAATTACTGTTATCTGAAACTGAGGCTCAAGGAAGTTCAATGGCTGGGCAAAAATTACACTGTAAATGGTGGAACTGAGCTTCAAACCTAGGAACGTGTCATTCAAAAGCTCATCTTCCTTCCCATACAGCTCTCTGGCATCAAGGCTTAGTGTAGACTGGAAGCGACACAAACAGAAGACAAGGCGGCCCTGATGAACTAAGAGGTGCTGGCATCAGCGCCCACGTTTTTGCGTCAGAGATGAGAAATGGCCAAAATTACAGCAAGTACCAACAAAAGGCAGATGTGAGTTATGTGGATCCCAACATCATGGAAACATTCAGCAACTTAGCTAATATTTGTATAGCATTTGGTTAGTATTTAACAATATTTATTTATTTATTTATTTATTTATTTATTTATTTATTGTTTTTTTTTGTTTTTTGTTTTTTATTTTTTCAATATATGAAATTTATTGTCAAATTGGTTTCCATACAACACCCAGTGCTCATCCCAAAAGGTGCCCTCCTCAATACCCATCACCCACCCTGCCCTCCTCAACCCTCAGTTTGTTCTCAGTTTTCTTTTTTCAACGTTTTTTTTTTTTTAATTTTTTTTATTTTTGGGACAGAGAGAGACAGAGCATGAACGGGGGAGGGGCAGAGAGAGAGGGAGACACAGAATCGGAAACAGGCTCCAGGCTCTGAGCCATCAGCCCAGAGACCGACGTGGGGCTCGAACTCACGGACCGCGAGATCGTGACCTGGCTGAAGTCGGACGCTTAACCGACTGCGCCACCCAGGCGCCCCTGTTCTCAGTTTTTAAGAGTCTCTTATGCTTTGGCTCTCTCCCACTCTAACCTCTTTTTTTTTTCCTTCCCCTCCCCCATGGGTTTCTGTTAAGTTTCTCAGGATCCATATAGGAGTGAAAACATATGGTATCTGTCTTTCTCTGGATGACTTATTTCACTTAGCATAACACTCTCCAGTTCCATCCACGTTGCTACAAAAGGCCATATTTCGTTTTTTCTCATTGCCACGTAGTATTCCATTGTGTATATAAACCACAGTTTCTTTATCCATTCATCAGTTGATGGACATTTAGGCTCTTTCCATAATTTGGCTATTGCTGAGAGTGCTGCTATGAACATTGGGGTACAAGTGCCCCTGTGCATCAGTACTCCTGTATCCCTTGGGTAAATTCCTAGCAGTGCTACTCCTGGGTCATAGGGTAGATCTATTTTTAATTTTTTGAGGAACCTCCACACTGTTTTCCAGAGTGGCTGCACCAGTTGGCATTCCCACCAACAGTGCAAGAGGGTTCCCGCTTCTCCACAACCTCTCCAGCATCTATAGTCTCCTGATTTGTTCATTTTGGCCACTCTGACTGGCGTGAGGTGATATCTGAGTGTGGTTTTGATTTGTATTTCCCTGATGAGGAGCAACGTTGAGCATCTTTTCATGTGCCTGTTGGCCATCCGGATGTCTTCTTTAGAGAAGTGTCTATTCATGTTTTCTGCCCATTTCTTCACTGGGTTATTTGTTTTTCGGGTGTAGAGTTTGGTGAGCTCTTTACAGATTTTGTATACTAGCCCTTTGTCCGATATGTCATTTGCAAATTATCTTTTCCCATTCCATTGGTTGCCTTTTAGTTTTGTTGGTTGTTTCCTTTGCTCTGCAGAAGCTTTTTACCTTCATAAGGTCCCAGTAATTCATTTTTGCTTTTAATTCCCTTGCCTTTGGGGATGTGTCGAGTAAGAGATTGCTACGGCTGAGGTCAGAGAGGTCTTTTCCTGCTTTCTCCTCTAGGGTTTTGATGGTTTCCTGTCTCACATTCAGGTCCTTTATCCATTTTGAGTTTATTTTTGTGAATGGTGTGAGAAAGTGGTCTCGTTTCAACCTTCTGCATGTTGCTGTCCAGTTCTCCCAGCACCATTTGTTAAAGAGACTGTCTTTTTTCCATTGGATGTGCTTTCCTGCTTTGTCAAAGATGAGTTGGCCATACGTTTGTGGGTCTAGTTCTGGGGTTTCTATTCTATTCCATTGGTCTATGTGTCTGTTTTTGTGCCAATACCATGCTGTCTTGATGATGACAGCTTTGTAGTAGAGGCTAAAGTCTGGGATTGTGATGCCTCCCGCTTTGGTCTTCTTCTTCAAAATTACTTTGGCTATTCGGGGCCTTTTGTGGTTCCATATGAATTTTAGGATTGCTTGTTCTAGTTTCGAGAAGAATGCTGGTGCAATTTTGATTGGGATTGCATTGAATGTGTAGATAGCTTTGGGTAGTATTGACAATTATTTAACAATATTTAGTCTCTAGATAGGTTTATAGAGTTCACAAACAACTTTTGTATGTATCATAGTCTTTAACCTTCACCACAACTAGGTAAAATGGGATTATTATTCTAAAATGAAATCACTCCATTTTTTTTCTCCTTTTTAAGGGCCTTTATTTAATAGCACAAACCTGGATTCTTAACACCTTATAGAGGCTTTCATGTCAGGCCTTGTGTTTAAAAAAAATCCAGATTCTCAATGACATGCACAGAGTTCATCTCCTACCCTTCTTTCTTCCTTCAGCCCATCGGCGAAGGTCAGAAATAGATGGGTTTTTGATCAAAGGAAACATGACCAGGGCAGGTAGCACAGGTCTGGCGATCTTGTTTGCTCCAGTGAAGGAATGAAAGGTACCTGACTGAACTCTGGGGGTTCTTGGCAGAAGTGGTGCCCCAGCTGGAGGCGAGTTTTTTTTTTAATTTTTTTAAATGTTTTTTAAATTTATTTTTGAGACAGGGAGAGACAGAGCATGAACAGGGGAGGGTCAGAGAGAGGGAGACACAGAATCTGAAACAGGCTCCAGCCTCTGAGCTGTCAGCACAGAGCCCGACGCAGGGCTCGAACTCATGGACTGTGAGATCATGACCTGAGCCAGAGTCAGACGCCCAACTGACTGAGCCACCCAGGCGCCCCTGAATATTTGACTTTAAAATAGAGTCATCTACCCAATTGAATACTACCAGATATTCCAATCACTAATTTTATTGCTCTGATCCAGAACCTCCAGCTATCTTTTGATTTCAATTTAGCTTCTCAGTACGCATGCCTATAGGGAGAGAATGTACTTCTCAAAGGACATGAATGTCCAGGCCCCTGGGCACTGATAGTCCTCATCACAAATATAACCATCACTCTTTTTCTTAAAAAAAAATTTTTTTAAAATGTTTATTTATTTTTGAGACAGAGACAGAGCATGAACGGGGGAGGGTCAGAGAGAGGGGGACACAGAATCCGAAACAGGCTCCAGGCTCTGAGCCGTCAGCACAGAGCCGGACGCGGGGCTCGAACTCACAGACCGTGAGATCATGACCTGAGCCGGAGTCGGCCGCTTAACCGACTGAGCCACCCATGCGCCCCTGGAGGTGAGTTTTTAAGAGACCAGTCCCACACAGACACCTTAGGGGAGAAGAGAGAATGAGCAACCAAACAGAAGACTAAGACGTTGCTTCCTGGCTTTTGGTGTATTCATAAAATCTGAGTTATGTCCCCTACCTTGCACATCATTTGTGCCAATATTTCTATGAGGCATCCTTAGGAGTCTACAAAATTCCTGACTCCATAGCTATAAAGAATACACGTTTTAAAAAGGGAAGTGCGTGAATGGATCTAGAAACATTTTGCAGGGATGGAGCTATGACGGCACTTTCCTACCGCCTAGTTGACCAGGCACAGCCCATTATGCCCTTGCTTTCATCGGAGATTTTGTAGTCTGCCCTTGTAAAACATTTATAGAAGTGACTTCCAGCACTCAACTTAGTGATTTAATATTATACAAAGTTCATTAGTCATGGTATCTACATCAATTCTCTACAGACGCTATTATTACCTCTCAGGTTTCAGCCATTGCGTTCTCTCTTTGTAAGCAAAACAAACACAGATTTTATTGAAGATTTGCAATTTAAGAACCACCAATTTGTAGCATCCCTTAATAACTCCTGTCAATGTAGGCCGTCTTTGAAGGATTCAGTGGTTTTTGCTTTTGGCAGTGCTACAGTGGTGGAAATAACTTACACTGCCCGTGCCCATCGTACAGTGTCTGCTAACACGCAGGGTTGCTGGCTGCCAAGCAGATTTAATTTACCCACTTCTCAGCTTGCATTAACCTTTGAATAATAAAGCACAGCTGAGGCTGCTGTAAGAAACAAACTGAGGAATGAATAATTAAAAGCACCTTCTCAGCCTTGGAAAGACCAATCCCTAACCATTAGGGGAGATTTAATTGTGACTGAACCAAGCATTAAAGAGGCTAATTGTATTCTTTATAAACTGAAACAAATGCTAAGGACATAGTGTGACTACAATATCTGTAGTATATGAAAAGCAAAGCTCTGAAAGTGCCCCATAATCAGTTCAGATGAAAAAAAGGGAGAGGAGACAGATTCTAAAGAAAAACAATTACTTCTAAAGATGGGCACTCTTGCTGTCTACACGCAGACCAAATTGCTACTACTTATAAGAAGCTATTATTCACGTAACACAGGTGGACTGGCTAGAATAGCATCTGAAGGGATAGAAATGTTAAAGCTGAAACAAAAGGTTGAGAATAGAATAGATTACAGGAAAACCCTATCTCCTTTGAATCTGTCAAGTGCTTATGCCAGCTGGGAATCTTCTTTGCTTTTGATGGATTTAATTTTCCTCTGGGAACCCAAATCTAATGTAGCTGTCATATTTATGTGTTAAGATCACTAAACAGTCATTGATATTTTATATACTTGCTAATACATTGTTAATGCCTAATACTATATTCAAACCAAAGAGTAACCTCTTTATCTGAATGGTTGGAAACGATTATCTGTTTCTAGACCTCCGGCAAAGGGCAGGACATCCCCCTAAATCAAAGAGGGCAGTTCCCCCTCATTAGTGACTTTAAAGTATGTGTTTTTAATACTTCAAATTAGGAAGCTTTTCTTGTACTTAAGTTTATTTTGCTAAATTTAAGGTCTTTTTCTCTACCTCTGTTCATAAAGCCATTATTGTCAATGCCCTTCTCATAGTAACCTTTCAATTACTAGGAGGTACGCAGGTAAAAATTGTTTTTCTGTACTAAGCAATTTTATGGCTTTTAAAATGGCTTTAGTTTTCACTTTTATGCTACTTTTAATTCTCTGAATGAACTTCTCTAATTTCTGATATATCTAACCTAGAGATGACTCTTTGTATAGAGGAGGTAAAAGATGATCAAAAGATGCTCACAACTGGATTTGCCATTTTAGTACAGACCAGCTTCTCATTTGGGAGAACAAGAATACTATTTTTTTTTGTTATATTTTCCTGTATCACATCAATTTTTGATATAAGAAAACTAACTGCTGGTTTATTAACTGCTGGGACTAAACATCTTAACAGTCCTATTTGTACTTAATCACCACTGGAAACAGTTCTCATTACTCCTGTTTCTTTTGAACATCACTATACCCTTGCCAACACCTTCCAGCTGTCAGGTACTTGTTTAAATTTCCTTTGGTGTTCAGTCTATTGTATTCTTCTCACAGTTAGCCATTTTGTAACACTTGGTTTCACTCCAGCCCCAGCAAAATAAATGATCCCTACCCCTGGTTTCCCATAGGCCATGACTTCTGTCTCCGTTACAGCACTTATACTAGGTAATTTTGCAGCCTGCCTTTAGTGGAATGGAGTCTCCTGGGGGCAGGCATTATGTCTTACTCATCTGTATACCCTAGTCAGCTGCCATGGTGTCTGGAACACAGCAGATACTCAATGTTTTTTGATTCTACGTGAATTCACAAAGAATTGGCACTTGTAACAGTGCCGACTGAGGAGGGAGTAGATACTGAATAAACATAGGATTAGCTTTTGGGGGGGATTATTTTATTTTAAACCTTTTAATTTTAAAAGTTATAAATTTATAGAAACATTGCAAAGATGGTATGGAGTCCTCATATACCCGATAGTTTCCTCTATTATTAATATTTTACAGTAGTATGGTACATTTGTCACAGTTAATGAGCCAATACAGGTATGTTACTATTATTAGAGTCCTTAGTTTATTGAGATTTCCTTAGTTTTTTATCTAATATCCATTTTTTGTTTCAGGATTCCATATTATTTAGTAGTTGTGCCTTTTCATAATGCTCCATTCTTTAAAAACATTTTTTTAAATGTTTATTTATTTTTGAGGGAGAGAGACAGACAGACAGACAGACAGAGTGTGAGCAGGGGAGGGGCAGGAAGAGAGGGAGACACAGAATCTGAAGCAGGCTCCAGGCTCTGAGCTGTTAGCACAGAGCCCGAAGCAGGGCTCGAATTCATGAGCCGTGAGATGATGGCCTGAGCTGAAGTCAGACGCTTAACTGACTGAGCCACCAGGCGCCCCAATGCTCCATTCTTTTTTAAAAAACACAGTCATACCTCATTTTATTATACCTTGTTTTATTGCACTTTGCAGATACTACGTTTAAATTTAAGGTTTGTGGTGACTCTGAGTCACAGGTCTGTCAGCACCATTTTTTCCAATAGCATGTGCACACTTTGTGTCTCTAAGTCATGCCTTGGTAATTCTCACAATATATCAAGCTTTCCTATTATTATTATATTTGTTCCAGTGATCAGTGTTCTTTGATGTTACTATTGTAACTGTTTTGAGGCACCATGACCACACCCATATGAGACAACAAATTCAACTGATAAATACTGTGTGTGTTGTGATTGGTCTACTGAATGGCCATTCCCTGCCTCTCTCCCTCGCCTTTGGCCTCCCTATTCCCTGAGACACAACAGTGATAAAATCAGGCCAATTAATAACCCTACGATGGCCTCTACGTGTTCACATGAAAGGAAGAGTTACATGTTCCTTTAAAAGCTGGAAATGATTAAGCTTAGTAAGGAAGGCATGTCAAAAGCTGAGATAGGCTGAAAGCCAGGCTTCTTGCAGAAAACAGCCAAGTTGTAAATACAAAAAAAAGTTTTTAAAGGAAATTGAAAGTGCTGGTCCGGTCAACACATGAATGATGACAAAGCAAAACAGCTTCATTGCTAATATGGAGAAAGTTTTAGTGGTCCAGAAAGCAGATTAAAGCGGCCACAACCTTCCATTAAGCCAAAGCCTAATCCAGAGCAAGGCCCTAACTGTCTTCAATGAGAGAAGGGAGAAGGCTGCAGAAGAAAAGTTGATTGCTAGCAGAGGTTTGTGTATAAGGTGTAAGGAAAGAGGCCAACTCCATAACATGAAAGTGTGAAGTGAAGCAGCAAGTTGTTCACGCAGAAGCTGCAGCAAGTGATCCAGAAGGTGTAGCTCAGATCATTAACGAAGATGGCTATACTAACAACAGATTTTCAATGTAGAACAAACAGCCTTACACTAGAAGATGCCATCTGGGACTTTCATAGCTGGAGAGGAAAAGTCAATGCCCACCTTCAAAGATTCATAGGATAGGCTGACTCTTTTGTCAGTGGCTAATGCAGTTGGTGACTTTAAGTTAAAGCCAAAATTCACTGACCATTCCAAAAATCCTAGGGCTCTCATGAATTATGTTAAATCTACTCTGCCTGTGCTCTATAAATGGAACAACAAAGCCTGGACGACAGCTCATCTACTTACAACATGTTTTACTGAGTACTTTAAGTCTACTGCTGAGACCTACTATTTGGGAAAAAACAATTCCTTTCAAAATATTATTGCTCATTGACAATGCACCTGGTCACATAAGAGCTCTGATGGAGATTTCCAACAAGATTAATGCTACTTTCATTACTGCTAACACAACATCCATTCTGTAACTCATGAATCAAGGAATCATTTTGACTTTCAAGTCTTATCATTTAAGAAACATATTTTGTGGGGTGCCTGGATGGCTTAGTTGTTTAAGTATCTGACTTCTGCTCAGGTAATGCTCTCATGGTTCATGAGTTTGAGCCCCATATCGGGCTCTCTGCTGTCAGCACAGAGCCTGCTTCAGATCCTCTGTCCCCCTTTCTCTGTGCCCCTTCCACCTTGCTCTTTCTTTCTCAAAAAAGTACATTTTGTAAGGTTACAGCTACCATAGATAATGATTTCTCTGAGGGATCTGGGCAAAGTACATTGAGAACTTTCTGGAAAGAATTCACCATTCTAGATGCCATTAAGGATATTCATGATTCATGGGAAGAGGTCAAAATGTCAACATGAACAAGATAACCGTCATGGATGACTTTGAGGGGTTCAAGACTTCAGTGGAGGAAGTAACTGCACATATGGTGGACATAGCAAGAGAACTAGAATTAGAAGTGGAGCCTGAAGGTGCGACTGAATTGTGATAATCTCATGATAAAACTTTTAACAGATAATGAGTTACTTCTTATGGGTAAGCAAAGAAAGTAGTTTCTTGACATGAGTTTACTCTTGGTGAAGATGGTGGGAACACTGTTGAAATGGTAACAAAGGATTTAGAGCATCACACATAAACTTAGTTGATAAGCAGCAGCAGCGTTTGAGGGGATTGACTCCAATTTTGAAAGAAATTCTCCTGTGGGTAAAACGCTATCAGCCAGCAATGCATGCTGCAGAGAAATTGTTTGTGAAAGGAAGAGTCAATTAATGTAGCAAACTTCATTGTCTTATTTTAAGAAATTGCCAAGTCACCCCAACCTTCAGTAACCGCCATCCCCATCAGTCAGCAGCCATCAACATCAAGGCAAGACCCTCCACCAGCAAAAAGATCAACTTGCTGAATGTGCAGATGATGGTTAGCATTTTTTAAGCAATAAAGTATCTTTTAGTTAAGGTACATACATTCGGGTTTCTTTTTCAGACATAATGTTACTGCTTACTTAATAGACTACAATACAGTGTAAACATAACTTGTATATGCATTGGGAAATTTAGAAATTAATTTGACTCACTCTATTGTATTATTGGCTTATTGCAGTGGTCTGAAACCAAACCCAGAGTATCTTGGAGCTATGCTTGTAATAAAAACATAAGTAGAGAAACTGAGAGAGGTGTTATGGAATACTTGGTACTATCTTTGCAACTTTTCTGTAAATTTAAAGTTATTCCAAAATAAAAAGTTAACTTGTGCTTGCTTCAGCAGCAGATGCATGAAGACTGGAACCATATAGAGAAAATTTGCACGGCCTCTGCACAAGGATGACACACGAGGTCATGAAGCCTTCTGTATTAAAAAAATAAAAACTGACACTGAAAACAATAAAAGCAATATCTTGAGTTTCCTTAAAAAATTTTCTATGTACAAATGTTCAGCTTGCACATGTTTAAATTTTAAATGTAAGTCTATGATGACTCATCTCTCTATATGGAAGTTTTCCCCAAATAGTGTCAATGCTTTACCTTAGCTACATTCTAGTTTCATTAATCACCCTGGTAATATGACAGTGCTCATGAAAAATATTAATAAAGTATCAACATTTAAAATTACTTGCATTCTGGGGAGGAGAGGCATAGGGAGAGGTGACGGTGGGGATATTTCAACTGGATCTGCTCTGTAACTCAAGTTTAAGTGTATCAATTCAGTATGCTTGATCCTTTGCTCCCCAGACACTCAACCTCTCCATGTATATTATTATTTATAATGCTACTAAGCTCAGTGAAAATGGATATACAGTAAAAGAAAAGTTAGCTGGCATGCCAATGACTACTTTCCAGTGTATGAGATCATGATATATAAGGAATCCAAAGTACCTTCTCAAAGCCATCGCCCCTTTATCCAAAGACTATGGATAGGCTGCGTCATTCAAGATTTTGTTTGAAGCAAATATGCCAATCGAATACTCCACAGCAATGATGCAAATTCCTCCGAAATAGTTAAGATATGCTCAATGGTCACTTATCAGTTTGGTAGGCTTCCACACTCCAAACTGTCCAGATATCCATCCTTGTAACTTCCTGTAAGCAAGAGTGGAGGCAGTACCAGAGCTCCAATGGAACTACTGATAGCTAGTAAAGCCACTTCTTAACATTGTAGTCCCAAACTTTCCTTGTTAGATCTGTCTATCAAATGTCTATCCATGAAGATATAAAGGAGGTCAGTATGGAATGGAAGCTGGTAACAATAAAAGTATTTGAGCAACAGTTAGTTGTTCCCTCATACCTTCACATTTGACCATGTGTGTGTGTGTGTGTGTGTGTGTGTGTGTGTGTGTGTGTGTGTGTATACATACAGAGAGAGAGAGAGAGAAGGAGAGAGAAGGCAGCGGGAGAGAAAAGAAACATGAAAAATTAGGAGTAGAAGATAGGTTTGAGACCAATAAAATGTGACAGGGAAGATTTACAATTTACAATTCTTAAAAAATTTTTTTTTGTTTATTTCTGAGAGAGAGAGAGAGAGAGAGAGAGAGAGAGAGAGAGCAAGTGAGCGAGCACGGGGCAGAGAGAGAGGGAGACACAGAATCTGAAGCAGGCTCCAGGCTCTGAGCTGTCAGCACAGGGCCCGATGCGGGGCTAGAACTCATGAACCAGGAGATCACGACCTGAGGCAAAGTCGGACGCTTAACCAACTGAGCCACCCACGTGCCCCTATTATTCTATTTTTAAAAGCTGGAAGAATTGAATTCTCTTGTCCTACTCCAGTTCAAGCCCTGATACATATAAAATCCAATTTTGTTTAAATAAAATAAATTGTGTAACATATAAAAGCAGAGCAGCTATTCAACAACTACCTGAAAAAGCGGAGCAGGATTGTAGGGTGGAGGCAAAAAAAAAAAAAAAAAAAAAAAAAAAATGATTGACAACTACCCGGCTGTAGGATTCTTCTATTATTGAATGGACACCAAAACAGAGAAGGTCAGCTTTATGTTCCTGAAAGGTAATATAACTATCAAACTGCTGGCTAAATATTAAGAGGACAACTATTATGCTATTTTGCAGGCATGTTTGACTTCCTTGAACTGCCCTCCAGCAAACAGTCAGAGGTTTTTTGTCCCAAGTGAGTCACTTTCTCACTCTTGCTTCTGACTCCAACAACCTGCTTGGGGCACAGTCTACTCCACATCGATACGTGTGATTTTTCTTACATTGGATGATGAATATTCTTCATTTACAGAGGGTTTTATTTTTTAAATCTGAGGAATGAGATCTTCGTGAATATAAAAGAATAACTATACTATAAAGCTCTTCTCCTTTTCTTTTTCTCAAAAAGGCTGTGGTAGATCAAAATATACAATCTGCAAACTGTCATGTACAATCTCAGTTTACCACAGAGTAACTAAAACATCTCCAACAGATTTGATTTACATTTAGTTTAGTGTACCATGATTTCCTCTTTAAAAAAGTATTTTACTCTCTATTAACATGAGGAAAAGCTCAAAATATGTCAAATAAAAAGGGAAAAATGATGTAAAATTAAATCAATTTACTTGTTTATTTATTCACGCATTCAACAAACATATTCTAAGCTCCATCTATGTGTCGGTCACATAGGTAATGTGTATTTAGTACTGAACAAATCCAAACTCCTTAAGTTCACGGACTTTATATCCTGGTGAGGAGAAGATAACACTAAGCAAATAAAAGTAAATACACAGTTTGTCTGACAAGAACTATGGTGAACAATAAAAAAAAAGGGTTGGTAAAGGCAGTGATTCCAAATTATTTTTAAAAACAAAACAAAAACTAGACCACGTATGTGGAACATTTAGGTATTACTTTATGACATTTATCAACTTCTGTATGTTGTATTTTTCCACTCCAAAAACAATCATGTAAAAGCTCCTAAAAATATATTAGCACACGACAGTCTGTTTTCTCTGTGAAGTGTAATATTATTTTAACGTTCACAGCTGGCTAGGGATTTGTAAAATATCAAAAGAAAGGGCCCCAATTCATGTCAGATTTCTATTTTAGGCTAACAATTTATTCACTGCAAATACAATTACATTGTTTATGACCAGAACGTGCTAAATATTCACAATGTAATTTTTTAAATTATAATTTTGTTAATGATTACACCTCTTCAGCTGCACATTAAAATAAAGACAGATAATGTCTTTTTTAAATAAGATTTTTCTTTTCCTTTCTTTTTTTTATTATTTTCAGAGTGAGAGCATGTGTGAGAGCAAGTAGCAGAGGAGCAGAGAGAGAGAGGAAGGGAGAGAGAATCCCAAGCACTAAAAGCACAGAGCCTGACACAGGGCTCAAACTCACAAACCGTAAGATCATGACCTGAGCCCAAATCAAGAGTCAGATGCTTAACTGACTGAGCCACCGAGGCACCCCAAGACAGAAAATGTTTTTAGCAAAAGAAACAATAAGGAATTTAACCCAAATTCCAGAGTGAAATGATAAACTCTGGAAGTTATCAGTTAATGTCAGCACATTCCAATTTGGTTATTCCTATAGCTTTATGTACGACGCAGGTAGCAGCAACTCAGAGTACACATGGATGTATTATAACAAGGAATAGCTTGTTAAACATTGAACATAGTAGAATAAAAATCAAATGGTTTAGATTCATTAAATTTAAGTTGTGGGTCAATATCTTTTAGTACTTTTCTACTACTAATTTCATAAATCTTATGGTATATCAAGTATAATAATTACATTCAATGTCTTTGCTCAAAGAAACATGTCAGTATTAAGAAAATAACTGAGCTGTCAGAACACCAACATTATTTTTTAAATTTCAAAAACAGCAACAAACAAGAACCTCAGGGACAGGTCATAAGCCCCCTGGGTAGCAGACAGAAAAGCAAACCAATATTGATAAAAATATGTTGGATAAAGGAACAAAAATCCACTTTACAAAGAAAATTTGTTTGCTGGGTTATTTAGGGAATGCAAACAACAATATGGAAAGGAAAGGAAGAGGCCTGTGAGCTTCAAATACTATAAAATAGTTGATAACTCATATAGTGAATGGGAATCCTTGGGTACCCCACGCTTCTGATTTGGTTGGTAGTAGTCCATTTCTAAAGCCTCCAAAGTCACCACAGACAAAACAACCCTCTAATTTTAAATTTAGACTCTTATGTAGATGGCAAATGACAGATCAACTCATGCATGTTTAAAAAGACTCAGTTTGTTGTAGACACATTAAAAGTATCCACTGACTTACTTCTAATGCCCAGCTTGCCCACTCAGTGATCTTGTATGGCAATTAAGGTAAGTAAGCAGTTGAGAAGGGTCTATGTTTTGGTAGTAATGATATTATCACATATAAGCATATTTCTCTTCGAGTAAACATACATAAATGTGTTCTTCCTTTTATTAAAACAGTCTCAATGCCAGGAAAAAAATGAAAGACCTTCTACGTTTGTAAACTTGGCTCTCATGGATTTCAAGACAGTTGCATTTTTAACTGAAAAATCCAGCACAAAACAATTGAGATCTGTTTCCGTTTCATGGTTAATCATGCTTTAAAAATAAACTCCTGAAAAAGTTCAAACTCATATCTTGGCAGGTTCCTGCTTCTCCATAAACCCTAACTGATTTAAGTTTTGAGTTATTGATTTGAATTTTAAGGAATTTATTTTATCCAATTAAACTATGCCATATATTAATAATGAACTTACAAATTACAGAAGAGAAATATATTAAGAACTGAAATGTTGCTGAAGGACTTCACTTAGAAAAATGGTTTCAGACACAGAAGCTCTGAGAATGCTTACTTTCAGGGAGTAGGAACAGTGAAACTAGAAGCATACCAAGAACAGGAAACTCTAGATGAGATCCTGATAGGTTTGATTGGCATTTGTGATACTGTAACGGAGATATCAAGAGGGCTTGAAAAATATCAGTTCTCTGAGCAAAGCAGTGATGAGTGGATAAAAATATACCTACCTGTGATGATAAAGTAAAGGCAAGGAAACAAAGATAATTATCACACTACTCCCAAGAAGGAATGTTATGGGAAGGAGAGACCAGAGGCTGATATGGACCAGAAAGGGACCAAACAGTGAGAAAGACACTGAGCAGAGAACCCAGATTCAATCTCAAAATGGGTGGTCACCAAGATGATGAAAGAGAATACCCAAAAAATACATACACTCAGTAGTGTTAGGGAGATTTTAAGTGTTATCACTCCCCCTTTTTTAACTTGTTGCCAGCATTCATGAACATTAAAATTCTGTTTCTCGGGGCGCCTGGGTGGCGCAGTCGGTTAAGCGTCCGACTTCAGCCAGGTCACGATCTCGCGGTCTGTAAGTTCGAGCCCCGCGTCGGGCTCTGGGCTGATGGCTCAGAGCCTGGAGCCTGTTTCTGATTCTGTGTCTCCCTCTCTCTCTGCCCCTCCCCCGTTCATGCTCTGTCTCTCTCTGTCCCAAAAAAATAAACGTTAAAAAAAAAAAAATTAAAATTCTGTTTCTCTGCGTATAAGTAACAAAGGTAGATTTAGAAGCTATTTGTATCAGTGGTAGGATAATTAACAACGATGTTAACTGGAATTTTAGGCATTACATCTAGAAAACAAAAAATAGTAAGATAATGTTTTGCATTCCCAAGTTGCCTACCAGATAAATTTGTGGGCCTTCTGGGGTTTAGCCACCTGTTCTTAGGCAACATTTAAGTACAAATGTATTTTTATAATAAAGGTCATTGGATTTTTTTCTCATTTATTCATTATAATTAATTCAAAGTCACTGTAACCAGATGTAAAGATAAGAACTACACACACAACCTTCAGAAAGAAGGAAAAAGAAAATCTTTTCCCAGTCTCTAAAGGAAAAAAAGAAAACTCAGAAAACTTTCCTAGGAGTTATCACAGAATTACTGAAGGTAATTCTTTTCAAACATTTAAAACTTTGGGAAATCTGTGTTTCCTTAACTCAGTATGCTGGAAAAGGGCTATTCTATTTATTGCAAAGGTTCGAGAGTTTATATATTTAATTTTTCAGAGGGCTAAAATCTCACCAATTAGATAAGGATATGGTATGGATCCCAAAAGCTAGTTGTATCCTAGCTTTAGTTCCACTGCAGTGAACTTATTATTATGACTAAGCAGGGTATATTAATTCCTCCATCCAAAGAAAATGCAGATGCTAGATCCTGGGGGCATGGTGGCAAGGCACAGCTGCTCTTCTTGAGTTTTACCATTTAAGGGGAGAAGACAGACAAGTTAAGGGACAATTACAGTGTATTATGATGAATGTGGTCTGTATTAGGAATAAGTACAGAGTGCTTATGGAAGTAAAGAGGAAAGGCTCCTCAACCAAGCTGTGAGAGAGGAGATCTGAAAGATTCAAGGAACTTACCCACCAGTAGGGGAGAGTGGAAGAAAGGGCGGGGAAAGAAAAGGCAGGTAGGGGAAGAGCACAGGCCAGGAGGTAACAGAGAAGAGGGTTTCTTTCAGAAAACTAGGCACCATGCGGTGCTGCGGCAAAGCGTGAGGCAGGAAAGGTAAGCAGGGCCAGATCAAGAAAGCACCTTTTATGCGGTACTAGAATGGATTTGTCCTGAGGACAATGGAATCACAAATAAGTTTCAGAAAGAGAAGTGAACATGAACATATTTTCATTTTAGAAACATCAGTCTGACAGCAGTGAGGAGGGGCTGAGACTGGGGACATGAGACCAGTTAGGAGGCTTTATGGTATTCAGGTTGAAGATGATGGTGGTAATGAAGTCTGAATTCTGGAGCCGAGACACAAAAGGAGTATGTTGAATCTGAAGGACCCGTAGGATGTCCAGGTGCAGACGCCCAGCCAGCTATGAAATTTAGGTGAAACAGCTGCTGCAGAATAGATTTGTGAGAAAGCAGTAAACAGTGCACCTTCAGAGGCCCAGGAGTACAACACGTTATATGAGAACCAGCAGTGAGAATGGTGAGAAATTAAAAGGGTGTTCTAATGAGAAACAGTCACTGACATTTAAAAGTATGGGCATTAGATGAGGTGACTGAGAAAGAGCAACCAAATAAGGAAACTCCAGAGAGCATGGCATCACAGAGGCCAAGAGAGAGGAAAGCACCTGAAGGGGGATAAAGAAGTCAACTGTAACATACTGCAGAATGGGAGAGAAAATGACATTGAGAATGGTCCATGAGTTTGAGTAAAAACTGATGTTCCTGACTTTGGGAAGAACAGTTTAAGTGAGACTACTGGCATTGTGGATTGTGGATTAAGGAATGCACAATGTAAGAGATTAAAAGAAAGACAATGTGCTTCTCTTTCTGGAAGTCTGGATGGGAAGGGGCAGAAAGGAATGTGGCCTGAAGAGGAGGCAAGAGGGGGTGGAATACGAAGTAGGCAGGCAAGAGGGATGACGAAATCACCGACAGAACCGCTGAAACCTCTTCTACTGTGATAGGAAGGTAGGAGTAGAGGAGGAAGGAAGACGGGAGACTGAGGTTTTAGCACAATGTTAGTACCACACATGTGGAAACAGCAGTTTGAGCCTAGACTGCCACCTTGGTTGTGTCATCACGGGTAAATCTGACTATAACTTTTCTGGTCCTCAGTTCACTCTCATAAAGATGAGGACATGGTGCATTAGATACCCTCTAAAGCCCCTTCAGTAATAAAGTCCATAATAACGGGTCATAATCGCACGAGGGTTTTTGCTTGTTTTTGTGATAGAAGGCTATAAAAAATGAACTAATATGTACAGAAATGGACTTACTTACGTCTGATATCTACACAGGCCCCTTGGGGAAGAGAACTCTGAATCAAATTTACATTGTAAAGAAAAAACCAGAATCACTGTGGCTCAGGCATGTAATAGAAATGTTCAGTCTGGCCCAGTGTGCCCAACCAGAAAACTGAAGCCAGGCTGGTGCTTCTTTTGACCCCTGGAGATAATCAGTAAAGACCATGTAAAGCATTCAGAAAAACTAAAGTTCTTTCTACTAAAGTATTTGAATAAAACCAAATTAAGAGATCACTTCCAGTATAAAATTTTAAAATTTCCTTTTTATCATTTTCATTTAAATACAACAAAAGTTTATTTCTAGCTCAAGCCATTTTCAACATATGTTGACAGAATGGGGAAAAGGCCCTCTCTTCCTACGAATTTAGAGACTCCATATCCTTCCATTTAAATCGGAAGTTCTAGGGGCCCCTGGGTGGCTCAGTCGGTTAAGCTGCTGACTTGATTTCAGCTCAGGTCATGATCTCACAGTCTTGAGACTGAGCCCCTCATCAGACTCCTATTTAAGATTCTCTCTCTCTTCCTCTGTCCCTCTCCTCTGCCTGTGCATGCACTCTCTCTCAAAATAAATAAATAAATTTTAAATCAGAAGGTCTTAACCTCTTTTTTGCTCAAGGACTCATTTGGCAGTCTACTGAAGCATATGGAACTCTTCTCAGAATGCTTTCAAATGCATCACATAAAATGCATAGTATTACAAAGGAAACATTATATTGAAATGTGGTTGCCAAAAATTTGGTGTCACAAATGTGCTTCCTTATTAGATTCAATGACAAAATTTAATCCAATCTGGTAAATCTAATAATTATTTCTGTAATCTTGAAGCAGTGAGGCACAGATATTATTTTGAGATATTTGGAATAACAATAACATGATTTCTATTGGTATCGCAAAATACTGTGCAAGAGCCTTTGCATCCGGCTGGCCAACTGGTGACGAGAACGTAGATGGTGTCCAGAAGTACTCTATATTTCTGCCATCCCACCTCAGGGGCCAGAACTGAGGCACGTGGACCACTACCTAGTGCTAGGAAACAGCATTTCACCAGCTCTTACTCTGAAGTCTCTCCAGTTGTGTTTTTTGGGGGAATGTGGGAAGGGCTCTTGTCTGAAACTCATTCTCTAGTAGATTCTCCAGGAAGAGAATTCTTGGAGTAATCATAATCATTTGTCTGTGGTAGTTGTACTTGAAGGGAAGTTTGGCTGGATAGAAAACTGGTTGCTCATGTGGGCACCTGGGTGGCTCAGTTGGTGAAGTGACGAACTTTGGCTCAGGTTATAATCTCATGGTCCTTGAGTTGGAACCCCGCACTGGGCTCTGTGCTAACAGCTCAGAACTTGGAGCTGGTTCAGATTCTCTGTGTCTCCCTCTCTCTGCCCACTCCCGCCTGCCCCTCTCTTTGCCACCCCCCCCCCCACCGGCTTGTGCTGTGTCTCTCTCTCTCTCAAAAATAAACATTAAAAAAATTTTTTAAGGAAAATCAATTGCTCATGTTTTCCATCCTTGAATATTTTAAATATGGAACACTTCACGGATTTTTCTTGAATCAACTAATTTTTCAATCTTTCAAATTCTGATTTATGTTTTCTTTTCTATCCTTCAGCATTAAAAATTTTTTTTTACTTTGTTTTAAAATAATTATTCTGCAGACTTTTGGGGGTATGTTTTCATTCCATTATTTTATTCTTTATTTTTTTCTTTAAAAATATCTTTGCTTAAT
>NW_024412400.1:18984696-18995913 GCF_014898765.1 Herpailurus yagouaroundi
TCTCTCTCTCAAAAATAAACATTAAAAAAATTTTTTAAGGAAAATCAGTTGCTCATGTTTTCCATCCTTGAGTATTTTAAATATGGAACACTTCACGGATTTTTCTTGAATCAACTAATTTTTCAATCTTTCAAATTCTGATTTATGTTTTCTTTTCTATCCTTCAGCATTAAAAATTTTTTTTTACTTTGTTTTAAAATAATTATTCTGCAGACTTTTGGGGGTATGTTTTCATTCCATTTCATTATTTTATTCTTTATTTTTTTCTTTAAAAATATCTTTGCTTAATTTTGTCTTTTTTTTTCTTTTTTTTTCTTTTTTTTTTTTTTTTTTTTATGAAATGACCTTTCTGTACGTTGAAAAGAAGAGTCCAGGATAGTTTTTCCAACTTCATGATTCTAGAACTCTCTCTAGATTTCACAAACTGATTTTTTAAAAAATGGCCTTCCACTTTGAGGGACCGCCTATGCTATCATCACCTGCTTTATGTATTTATCTGTTTACTTATTTAATTTACTCATTTACTTACCATTCTTTTTCATTTATATTTAAGCTTCTTATAAAAAGAATTAAAAGCATTTTTTATGGTTTGCCATTTTTAACAGCTTTCTATATATTTTTTATTGAAGTATACTTGACACACAATGTTACATTAGTTTCAGGTGTGCAACAGTGATTTCACAACTCTATATGTCATGCTAGCCACACAACACTATTGCAATACCATTGACTATGTTCCCTATGGTGTATCTTCAACCTCGTGACTTATTTATTCCATAACTAGAAGCCCGTAACTCCCACTCTCCACCCATTTTGCCCATCCTCCCACCCCACTCCTAGCAACCACCAGTTTGTTCTCTGTATTTGAGTCTATTTATTTATGTTTTTACTGTTTGTTTTTTTCCAATTCCATACGTGTGTGTGTGTGTGTCTATCTATCTATCTCACATCTTTTTTATTCATCAAAGGACACTTGGGGTGCTTCCATATTTTGGTTATTGTAAATAATGCTATAATAAATACAGGGGTGCATGTATCTTATCAAATTAGTGTTTTCATTTTCTTTGGTAAATATATAGTAGTAGAATTACTGGATCTATGGTATTTCTATTTTTAAATTCCTGAGGAACCTCCATACTGTTTTCCACAATGGCACACCAATTGATATTGTCACCAACAGTGCACAAGGATTCCCTTTTCTCTACATCCTTGCCAACACTGGTTATTTCTTGCCTTTTTTGATGTTAGCTTTTCTGATACCTATCAGATACCTATCATTAAGGTGATATCTTATTGTGTCATTGTGCTATCACCTGCTTTTTATCTGGACTTTTTCTTTCTTCTCCCCTCTTGTCCTGTCCTGCTCAATTTGGATTCTACTTTAAGCAGCTTTCCTCAGTGAGAGGATCTGTTTTGGAAGGGAGCTTTGGTTTGCTTGTTTTGAGAGTATGTAAGAACCAGAATGATCCAGCACCATTAGACTGAATTGCTTCCCAGTCCCCTTGTATTCACTAATGGATTAGGTCTTGCAAAAATACCCATCCAATCTCAACATCTACTGACTGGCTTAATGTCTTTCCAGAGAGTAGTTCCTGGCAATTTGAGGGATTTCCATTTCTCAGGGATATAAACTGTCCTGCTTCCTTTCCTCTGCTTCCTCCCACACAGCTACCGGTCCCATATGAATCTTGTAGCTGTTCGTAGTTGGTCCTTACCTGCTAGTATTTGGGGGTTGGTGGGGATACATAATTTGGATGTAGTTGCTATACATAGGTTTTGATTTTGATATCCTAGTTGCTCTACCTGTTTTTGTGAAGAAATTAAAGAACAATGCCACTGCTACCAAAATCTTTCAGGAATTTTCTTCTTGAAGTTTGTGTTTTTTAATTTAAAATAATTATTGTTCAAAGTCTACTTCAGAATAATATGAATTGGGGCTATCAGTCATTTAACAAAAAGTTAGTAAAACATCAGTGATTTTCAAACTGTAGTACTTGGAATCACGAGAGATTTATGTATGTGTATATGCATGCCTCCGTGGGTCCATGTACTTCTGCTTTCCTTCCTTCACCCCACTTTGAACAGAGGGGATCCACTATAGATCCTGTACTTCCATGAAATATTCTGTTTGAAGAATCAATTACATGGTTAAAACTGTTTGAATACTACTGTTCAAGAGTCATTTTTAAAAATTAGTATTGAAAATCTAAATAAAGTAAACTGACATTCATAAAACAGATTTAGTATTCAGAAAGATAATTTGAGCCAAGAACTACAAACAGAATTCAAGCAAAAAAAAAAAAAAAGTATCTTTTAATAATCCCTCATGTTTTTCAAAGGTTTAAGTATATTTTTATTATATTCCTTTGTTAACAGTTTTTACTGGTTTTATGTTTCTCCAATTTACTATCTGCTTTCTGAATATCCACTGTGGTACCAAATATAGTTCTTAAGTTGTCCAACTATTTACTTAGAGCAAATGTAAAAATTTAAACTTACATATGCTTAATCATGAAAATGATCAACCAAATTCAATTTTTCCATTTTGTCTTATCTACTTAAAATTTCAATTCCTTTAGAGGTGTTGTGAATAAAATGCTTAACAGAACAAATTTAGAAAAAATAAAAACAGAACTCTAAATATGAGTGTTTGTGGAGAAAACCATGATTCCTTGAGGGTCAAACATTCTAATATATACTATAGTATATCACAAACCCATGAAATTGGACCTCATGGACCTACCTGTCCGCCCCCTGGAACCAAATCAGGATCAATAATAATAATAATCTTCTGGTAAGCAAAGAAGATTTCATTTCCCTAGATGGTGAGATCCCCCAGAAGCAAGGAGGGTAGTGCCATTTTGGAATTCTAGCAACCGGAAAAGAAAGAGTAGGGCACAGCAACAACAACCCCTTCGGAAATCTACAAGGCCTAATTTTAAGATCTATTTGGGGGATTCTAATGTATTATTTGAGAACTGGCTGCATGCCAGATAAACACAAGGCACTGTACACCCTTATTCAGAAACTTGCCAGACTGAGACAATACTCAAGGTTTGTGTGTATAGAAAAGTTGTGAAAATGAAGGAAAAGAAAACTGATTTTGTCTTTATTTTAGAAATCAGAGGCCTTCAGGTAAAACAGACACACACACACACACACACACACACACACACACACACACTGACAACAGATTACATTTTTCTCTGTAATAGGCAGAGTCCTTTACTGAAAAATAGACTGAATCAATGTTACATTCTCTTGGAACTTGTTTAATCATGTATAATATTAAGCAAAAGTCAAACCAGATATATATATTATAAAATACAGTGCTTCTTTTTCCAGTGAATTACCTGTCAACTTGACAGGTTCAACTCTGCTTTATTACTAAGGTACTAGATCATACTAAGAGTACAATACACAAAAGTTCTTACTGGGCAGAATGGAATGTCAAAATCCATGGAGAATATGTCACAGATGTCCACTGACAGACTATAAAGGTAAAGCCATAATGTGAATATTTTACTACTGCCTAATGTAATTTACATGTATCCATTTTTTTTGCTACAATTGTTTCTTTTAGGTTAAGTTAGGAATCTCTGATGAGCTTAAAAATCCTTTACCCATTACCTTCTTTCTGAGGTAAGTGACACAGAATATTAAAACTCAAGAGATTCTGGTGCTCCTCCAACTCAAGTCCCTCATTTTACAATGAAGTCAATGTAGATCCATCGAGATTAATTTAAAAATAAACACACTTAGTATGTGCCCACAATATTCCAGGCACCATCACACACGTCTTCCAATTTAATCCTAATAGCTTTGTGAGACGGATTTCATCACCCTCAATTTAGAGATGAGGAAATCAACAGACACATGACTTCATCAAAAGCACATACACAGTTAGTTCCAGAGCCAAGATTAAATCTTCAGAGTCCAAGTCTATTTTAATTTTTTATCAGTTGTCTGGTTTGGTTCCCAACTCTCCTCCATCCCTCTAATTTCACACCTAATGTTAAGTGACTTGCTCAAGGTCATGCAAGTAGAGTAATAAAATTTGAATCCAGGTCTTCTGACATCAGAGATTTAGCATATTTCCTGTTCTCTTTTCCACTGCATTCCCATTACTGAAAAAGTTATGTATCTCCCCCCATTGAAGTGACTTCAACTTTAGACTTTGACCACTTCCTAGTGACTGCGATGAGAAAGGTACCATGGTAGATGCTCGGTGTACTGTAACCATCCCTAAACTAAATGTATCAGAGTGTGTCATGTTCTTACTTTATGGCCACTACCTTCTCTTCTTCTCCATGGATCTGCATCAGTGCCTTTTTGTTTGTTTTTGGAATTAAGCCAAACAACTGTGTGTAACTTGGAAAAAATACAGGATGCAGTCTTTTTTGCCCGTAATACTTACCATTTATTTGTAGAAATTAAGATCTGAATAGAGAAGCAGAGGAAAAAAACCCTGCTAAATTGTGTGCTATTAACTGGAAGTCCAGATGAAACAGTAGTAAAAAATGAAATAAAAAGGGCAAATGACAAGTAGGATTGACGAGAAAGGTTGGGCTGAGGGATGGCAGAAGGCATGGCTTGAAAACAGACACTAAGCGAGTAGCAAAAGCCAGAGTGGCCTATGCGGAGCCAGAGTAAGGGGGCTGTGTAAGAGAAGATCAAGCCAAGAAGGCTGCCACAAGTGTGCGGTGAGGCTTTGAATAGTAGGCTTACACGATCAGGATTGACGCAGTCACTTTTGATCGCTGAAAATAAAACTAACAGTTACCATCTATTTACTCTGTCCCTATGCTGCACGAAACCCTTCAGAGTATTTCACATTAATCTTGATTGTCACTCCATGAAGTAAAGATTATTAGGCTCATTTTCAGTTGGTATAACTGTGGCTTGGTCAGGCAACTTGCTCAAAAAGTCCCAGGAAAAGTATGTAGAAGCTCAGTATTCTAAACCATGTCATATGGATTCCAAAATTCATACTATTTTGGACAGTTATTTTTCTATTAAAACCAACAGATAAAACAAAAAAACACTTTCCCATAGCACAAATCTTTGGCTTCCATTTAAACTATATTCCAGTATAACCACAAAGGGAAAAACATACTGAAAAGATAAAAAGCCAAGAAAAGAAAAACCTTTAAGCTTGAGATTTCTCATGCAGCCAAATTCAAAATATATAAACACATGTAATAAAGTGTGTTTTATGGGCAACAGTCACTTTAAAATCCCAATGGAGCACATATTTCATATTTCACAGAGCCCTTACATATTCCTTTTAGCCAATTTCACTTAATGAATATCTTATTTTTTCAGGTAAAAACTGCTTTGAAATTTTATCTCAGACTTCTCCATAGTTAGATCTCATCTAAATAACCAAGAAAAATAATCACTGTTCTGCATTCATTTTGCAAACACATAGTAACTCTATGAAGTTTCTCCCTAATGTGAAGGAGAAGGCAGATAAAAAATGCACTGTTATAAGAGAAATAAATAAGACTCAGAGATTAACTATTATTTTGCAACAGGACAAAATATTTCTGCAGAGAGTAGTTTGCTATAATGCAAAGAATAAGCTATTCGAAGTTATCATTACAGACCGTCACGCAGGCAAGGATCATCAAGACTCTGTTATACAGGATACTATACTGTAGAAAACTAGCTGTGAGCTAATTGTGCATATAACGGACCAATCTTTTCCACACATCATTTATATGTGTACCTATCTATCTCTACTCAGGTACCAACTGTAGTATCCTTCATTTAACATTTTCTTTAAATTAAAACATTTTTTAAAGAAGCAAATGACTATTTTAACCCCTTAAAAATTTTTTTTTTTTCAACGTTTATTTATTTTTGGGACAGAGAGAGAGCATGAACGGGGGAGGGGCAGAGAGAGAGGGAGACACAGAATCGGAAACAGGCTCCAGGCTCTGAGCCATCAGCCCAGAGCCCGACGCAGGGCTCGAACTCACGGACCGCGAGATCGTGACCTGGCTGAAGTCGGACGCCAACCGACTGCGCCACCCAGGCGCCCCTATTTTAACCCCTTTAAAAAAATAAAATACCTAGTTCAGCCTCAATTAAAAAGCCATGAAATCACAGCTCTGATGTACTATATGCTTTTCCCAATATAAATTAAAATGAACGGCTCTGATGTAAAAGTTACAAACTTTTCCTAACATAAACTAAAATTAATAAAAATAATATGAATTAGAACGGAATAATACAAATAATATAAGTAATTATAAATTTTAAAATGTTATTCTGTAGTACCTATAATCATTCTGCACACCTCAGGAGTAAAGCATCGTACTCTGGGAGCCACCTGAATAGGAACTCTCCTAATGCAGGAACAGTTAAAAGAGTATTCTATTACTGTGCAAACTGTTATGGGTATTTGCCCAGCTCTAGAGAACGTGTGCCTATACTCATAAATGCACCCTATGCTCTGAGACTAGAAACTCAGTCAAAACAGAAATTTTGTAAAAAGTGAGGCATACCACACAACTTCCAGTTAAACATTTTTCCTTTGATAGCTACTGCGCAAGAGAGCGTTTGTAGGCATTCGAGGAAAATGGCTTAAGCAATTCTCTAAATATGTCACAATACTTGTCATGAGTTAAGGAAAAATGCCAGTTGTGCTAGAGCTGAAGTCTGAAGGGTGAATGGGGTTTGGAAATACAAAAGTACAGAGAGAGTCCTACAGACCTGGCCTGGGGAACAGCAAAAGTGAAGATTCCTTCCGCCTACATTTCTGTTCTGGCTACAGGATTCATCCCCATCCACTTCATCTTCATCTGAATTTGTCAGATACTCTTAGATTTAGCAAGAGCTAATGGGACCTTCTGTGGGGAAAAGTTACGATAACTAAAACTATTTCACGACCATAGTCTTTTAGAAATTAATGACCTTTGGTGTCTTTAATATGAGATGAACTATACTATGCCTAGTGTGACTCAAACTGCCAATTGCAGGGGCAAGTAGAGCTGTCTGGATTCTAGAACCACACGGACTAGAGTTCTATCTTCGCTGCCACTCATTAGCTGCGTGACCTTGGAAAATTCATTAAGCAGTTCTGTTTCAGTTCCTTCAACGGTGATAACGTTACCTACATCATAGGACTGCTGTAAGGATTAAATGATATGACATGTAGAAATAATAGCTGAAGAGTAAAATCAGGATGTAGAATAACAGTAAGAAGTCAATAAATTTGCTATCAGTTATGTGAAGTAGCATCCCCTTTAATGAGACAAAAATGAAATTGAAAACTTAAGCATCAATGAAAGCTCAGTTTACAGCACACTTGCTTTTCAGAGGATATTAGTTAGGCAAATTATTTTCTGAGATACAGATGTGCAGCCTTAGAGACTATATTGCTAATTGCATCATTTGTATTTAAGACTTCACATACATTTTAAAAACACTTGGTAATTAATGAAGCATTTTCTCGCATTTTATGTCATTTGATTCCCAACACAAAGCCTAAGAACTAAGTTGTACAAGTATTATTCACATTCTGTAGATGAGGAAACTAAAGTTCAGAATGGCTATTTAATAATCCCACAATTATAGGAACTGCAGAAGTACTTTCTTACCACACCAACTCTGTCTCTCATAACTTCCACTTGTTTCACGCTTTAGGATAAAGAAATGGGTATGACAGGGGCACGGGCACTTGGGTGGCTCAGTTGGTTAAGCATGCAACTTTGGCTCGGGTCATGATATCACATTTCACAGGTTCGGGCCACGCGTCAGGCTCTGTGCTGACAACTCAGAGCCTGGAGCCTGCTTTGGATTCTGTGTCTGCCTCTCTCTCTCTCTCTGCCCCTCCTCCACTTAATGCTCTCCCTCTTGCAAATAAATAAACATTAAAAAATTAGAAAAAAAAAAAAAAAAGAAATGGGTATTACATAATTAAATTCTGATTTAAGATTACTGCTTATTTGCTTTGCCTTGGATAAGCAGAACTGACAGAGTACTCGTTGGCACAATAAAATTTCACATATCTCATTAAGTTCTAGAAAAGTATCCTGTGTTTCAAGGGCCCTAAAAATAAATGTAAAACTTTATGTCAACAGTTGATGCTACTGGCTCCTTGGAATAAAGTAGTAAGTACATTTAAATAATTTGACAATAAATTTCATATATTGAAAAAAAAAAAGAAAAAAAAATAATGAATTAAACACCGATCTACCATAAATGATAACAAAATACTTTGACAATACTGTTGACTTTGCAGCTCCTTCAAAAATCAACTTCATGTCTAGATGACTGTTCACTTCTGCTGCTACCAGCTAAGATTCTCTGCCATAGTTGCTGATTTTCTGCTACATAAATCTAAGCCAGGGCTTTATGGCCATTAGAGGAATGAAACAGCCACAAAAGTGTTATGCAAACATGCTATTTTAAAATCAAGTCTAATGTCACAGTTCATATATTTGGTACATTCTAATTTATCAAGAACATTATCTTTAAAATATTAAATAAAAATTAAAATAAAATTACTATTAGTTTAATGAAAAGCCAATGGCTAGCATGAATCCCTCTATTTCTTTTCAGTTAAAAGCAGAGGGCCATTCTATATTGCCAATAAATGACAATCACTAAACACGAAAGGAGTTTATAACTGTATTGGAATAAACTTAAAATGGGTTTAATCTGAAGCAAAATGATGTAGTCAATGGTTACTACATTACGTTGGGTAATAAAGACAAATAATGTGCAGTTTACTTATGTACTATTTTTAAAAAGTCAGCAAAAAATTTTAAAGAAGAAGAGAGAGTTACTCAGATCCAGAAGCCACTCTGAGGCCCTCTCTGCAGACATCTGGCCATCTAGGGACCCAGGAGGTCAGGCCATCTCAAGTCACTGGCAAGAGAGTCTCATGGCCTAATGTTCCATACCATCATGTTATGACTACCCCTGCTTACTAGGAATGTATGGTAAAACTTGAGTCTTAGATCTTTCTTGGCTTACAGTAAGGCAGTATCCTCTCTGATGTGAGAAGTTAAACAGATTTGGGCTTCTAGGTGACAGGCTCAGGTTCTCCTTCTTAATCCCAAATTTCCTACAATTCTGCCAATTAATACCATTTAAGCAGTAAACATTCCTAGGGTGGGGTCACTAGTCATATCTGGTTAGTATGCTATGGTTTAGCTGATTATCATCTCTTCTCTCTTAGCATCCTTAAGAGCGTGTACACTGATGGAATTATGAGAAAAAGACTGAGAATTAATTCTGATCAAGATGCCTTTATAAGAAAAGGCAGGTCTTTCAGTAATGGAATACTGGGAAATGCAACATTTATTGACCCCATTTATTGAGTATACTGGGTCACCCCTGTAGATAACCTTAACCATCTAATGTGCAGTAAGAATAATTTATTATAATATCACTACTGCTAACACTTCTGTAGTGTCTACTATGTGCTAGGCACTGTTATATATACTTTACTACACTTCTATATACTTTACTTATACTATACTTTATATGTAATTTACATCCCAGTTTTAGAGACATGGGAACTGAGGCACACAGAGGTTAAGTACTTTTCCCAAGCTCACACTGCCCAAGTGGTTCCAGAGTCTCTGGTTGTAACAGCTACCTTACTGCTATAAAAGAACTCTTCTATGAGACAGAGAGATGATCAGGTGTGAGGGATGCAAAAGACGAAGTGGGAGAGTATCAAAATCAGTTTTTCCACATTGATTCTTGACCTAGAATTTGTCTGGTCCTTTCCTTGACTTAGAGTAATGTCACTTAACACTTGTCCTGTCCCTAATTGCACTCACTTCCTCCTGCCTGCCTAGATCAGTATGTGCCTAGTAAATTAGGAGTAGGGGAAGACCAGGGAAGTTTTCTTTAATTTTTTAAAAAGTTTATTTATTTACTCTGGGTGGGGAGGAGCAGAGAGAGAGGGAGAGAGAGAGAATCCCAAGCAGGTTCCACACTGTCAGTGCAGAGCCCAACGTGGGGCTGGAACTCATCAACCACAAGATCATGACCTGAGCTGAGATCAAGAGTCGGATGCTTAACCGACTGAGCCACCCACATGCTCCATGAAAGTTTTCTGAGCTGGGGTGGAAAAACCTGAGAACACAGGGTTGGTCATGCACAGAAAACAGAAGTATGAGAAGCTGTAGTCATCACACATTATCATACATATGCCTGTGCAGACAGATAGAAACTAACAGAGAAGAGTCATTGGTCTTTTAAAGTAAAATGAAGAATCTCTAGAATTTGTTTCCACCTAATGAGAATTAGCATTTTAATACTGTGTCCTGCTGAAGACTGGCAGCTTGAAAGTACTAGTTCACCTCTAAAACAGTAACAGTAGGGTGGGGGCGCCTGGGGGGCTCAGTCAGCGAAGCCTCTGACTTCGGCTCAGGTCACAATCTCGCGGTCCGTGGGTTCGAGACCTGCGTCGGGCTCTGTGTTGACAGCTCAGAGCGTGAAACCCGCTTCGGATTCTGTGTCTCCCTCTCTCTCTGCCCCTCCCCTGCTCGCACACTCTATGTCAAGAATAAACAAACACTGAAAAAAAATTAAAAAAAAAATGGTAACAGATATTCTTGATAATAGTTACATCCTGGTAACAAAGGCATATATTCACACACAATTTTTAGCAATGTTAAAACAGGAAGCATATAAAGTAGAGAAAGTGTTAGACAATGAAGACCTCAAGGTAAAGTCAATACCATCCAGTGACAGCATCAGGGAGATATTTTTGAATTATGCTGTATAGCAATATAATATTTCATACTGAATGATGTTAATCTTGTATTATTAAAAATGAAAAACATGTTATAATGTATTCCAAATAAATCCCTTAGTGGGATATTTATGACAAATCACTTCAGTTCACTCCCAAGTTTACAACATAGCCAGAACTGGATGGAATTACAGTTTGTTATAATTTCAGAAAACCCTACAGAGTAGATGAAAATCACATTTAATATAAATGTCACATCATATAGTGATATTACTCTTGAAATAACAGTTTTACTGGAGTACTGTGTTTTCAGAATATGCAATGTAATCAAGACATTTCAAGTAGAAATATGTTAACTTCATATTTAAAATGTAACAAATGTGCAACAGCATTATCATGGGAAGTAGACAGTATTCTAACACCAGAAATAGCTGTCTTGGAGATTTGATAATCACACACACACACACACACACACACACACACACACACACACA
>NW_024412400.1:18995923-19046114 GCF_014898765.1 Herpailurus yagouaroundi
CACACACACACACACACACACACACACACACACACACACACAAGCTTTTGTGACTTATTATATCAACTAAAATAAATAACAAATGCAAGTTGTGACATTTTACTTACATTAAAAATCCTTTAAAAAGGAAATCATACTGGCGCCTAGGTGGCTCAGTTGGTTAAGTGTTTGACTCTTGATTTCGGCTCAGGTCGTGGTCTCATGGTTGGGGGATGGAGCCCTGGACTGGGCTCTGCACTGACAGCGGGGAGCCTGCTTGAGATTCTTTCTCCCTCCCTCTCTCTACGCCCCTCCCCCAAGCACGTGAGTGCTTTCTCTCTCTCAAAATAAATAAATAAACTTTTAGAAACAAAATCATACTAATGGTAACTAGAAAATCATTCAGAGTACTATGATCTGTGAGTAGATGGTTATTTAACTATTATGAATTTATAATTTCCTAGTATCAATACATAAAAATTCTTAGTTCTTATTTTCCAAATATCTTTGGATCAAGAATCAAGAACAAGATTCCTCTAGCAACTGCAGCACAGCTTTGAGACCTTATATTCATTTACTGGTCAGTTTCAATTTAATAAACTAAAGACAACAATACTTGAATCAAAACTACCTAGCAAACTTAAGCTGTGACAAAATGGTGCAAAGATCACACCAAGTGTTAATAACACTTACTTCTCGGCTGCCCTCAAGGTACTATCACTAGCAACCTGTGGGTTTGAGGTTATAATAGTGGTGCTAGATTTACATGGGGTCATCTGAACAGTTTTTCCAGCCCTTCTGAATATGGCACACTTTTTTTTTAGTTTATTTATTCATTTTTGAGGGAGAGAGAGCACAGAAGCAGGGGAGAGGGGCAGAGAGAGAGAATGTGAAGCAGGCTCCAGCTCCAAGCTGTCAGCACAGAGCCTGATAGATGTAGGGCTCAAACTCAGGAACTGCAAGATCGTGACCTGAGTGGAAGTCAGCGCTCAACCGACTGAGCCACCCAGGTGTCCCATGGCACACAGAAGAAAGCAGTCTTGGGCCAACTATATGGTTGATGCCTTTGAAACTGTCTACTAGAGGCAGCAGACTGCTATAGAAATATGTGAAATTTAGTGCCCGTACAATGGTTTGTTTCCTCCTTTTACCAATTACTGCTGTGAGAGCCTCAGTCTCCTTATGTATAAAATGGAAATAACAAAACATATTTTGATGGTTTTCTGTAAAAATTAAGAGTACTTTGTGAATTACAAAACAGTTTAAGAATTTCCAGTACTGGGGGTCCTGGCTGGCTAGTTCATGCCACTCCTATTCTCGGGGTTGTGAGTTCAAGCCCCACATGGGTATAGAGATTACTTAAAATATATATATAAATATAATTAAAAGAATTTCCAGTACCTAAAACAGTAGGCTATGTTCATACAGACACAGATACATGGCCAAAAGATGAAATAAATGTAATGACTGCTTGAAATCCATACAGTAATTTAGTAATAAGAACTTAATTTTGTTCATGTTTCTGCTTCTTGGATGTCCCTGACCACTTTCAATTTCTCCCACCTTAGCATGTCCAAATCGTTACTATCCTTTAAGACCAAGCTCAAAAATTACTTCTAAGGACATTCCCATGACAATCCACATGGAAATAATCTCTCCTTTCTGTTATTAACAAAGTAGTTTAGCCGGTCTTCATCCACCTTATATTACAGGTATTTATATACATATTTTATCTCCTCTAATTATATATCAACAGACAGTGTAATACTATGCTATCAAACACATTTCACTGATCCTAATACTAACAGTAATAATAATAACAAGAAGCAGCAGCAGCATTATGTGCTCCCAGCTATAGAGGGCTTATTACACGCCAATAATCATAGATTTTTGAGAGTCTTCCATTTAACCCATGTGGTAGGTACCAGCATCACCTTATATATCCACGTGTAAACAGGAACAGGGGTGCGGGAGAGCTGAGATTTGAGCCTGAGCGCTAAGGTAAACTACCTCGGAAGTGTTCTGTATAGTAGGCCAAAAAGTCATGATTTCCACAAGGTCAATGAGGTAATTAATTATTTAACAGAGACTTGAAGCCAGGTCTTCTAAATTCAGTTCTAGTGTTCTTGTATCTCTGGCTTTCACACTAACTCCAACTTTGTGCCTAAGGACTTCTGGGGGGCAGCTCAATGGCTCAAAGCACCACCCAGTCACATCTAGTCCAAATCACAAAAATAACCCCAGAAGGGTCATCCACTGAGTTGCCGCTTAGCGGTACCATGTATTAAAGAGCCAGCTCAGTCACTGAACTTCCTTGCCAACGATTCTTCATCTGGAAAACAGAGATAAGCACTTGACCACTACCTAGTAAATTCATAGGATTTGAAATCAAGGGGGAAAACCCTTGTAATTATTCAGAATAAAACTTTTCAGCACAAAGTATATTTTATGTTTCTTTTGCTTTTCCTTTTCAGTGTTTAAAACGAACACAAATATTCGAATTCATTATATAGAAAGTACACCGAGAAAAGGGGGCTTCATCCTGGTCTGTGGTTCTTACAGATCACAGAAGTTTTGAGGAATAATGTAATTAAAATAGGCAAAATACCCCTCTCTACAATAGTTGGTGGACCTTTTCCAGAAACTTCCCTCACAACTTGAAATGGTATGAGGCTTGGCTAATTTGCTCACAGGATGAATTTGTGTGGCAGACCTCAGGGCGATAGAATGGTTATTGCAGAGGTCATGGGGGTGTTTATATAGCTCCCCTATTATAAACCAGCAATTCCTTATTTTTTCTTCTCATAGCTTGGTTAGTTTAAATGTTGTCTCATAATGTGTCTGCATTTGTAAACATTTTACGGTTCTCACTTATCTTCTCATGATTAGAAGCTGGAAAACAACTAAAAGTTACTAATTAAGCAGACTTTAATGATTACTGAGCTAATTTGGGGTGTAATTCTACTATGTGTATCGGTTACAAGTTCTGCTCTTATTATCTTTCATCTTTCTTAGCCACATCTGCCATGTCCGACATCATGAGCAGAATACTTATGAATTACAAAAAAAATCACTTTGTTCTACTAGTTAACAAAAAAACTAAACAATGAAAAAGAAATTTCAAGAACAATACTCTCAGGAGTCAAGGCTGGACCTTCTGAAATTTCTCATGGGTAGATTTGCATATTTAAAAAAAAGCATTTGTCAGGCTTTGAAAACATAATAGAAGTCAGTAATTTGTGAGCACAGAAGATCTGTGTTTACTTTATCAATATTATTATTTTGCAGGTGGTTGTAACCAGTTTTATTGATGGGGAGGGAGCTGGGGGAGCAGAGAGGGTTTAGGACTCATCTAGTATGCATGGTAAGCTGGAGGTCAAGAGAGAGGTCATCAGGGGGGTCTGCATTTAGTTTAAATGTGTGTGGCCCCATAATTAAGGCAGAAAACTGATTTTGAAGGGAGATCTAGTTCAAACTACATATGCAAAAAATGAGATAGACTCTGAATTATCAAATCAGAATGTACATAAAATAGAGGCAATTCATGATTATCTTTTTGATTTATTGATATTTACTTTGGTAGACACAAAGTATACTTCCTATTGACAATTAAGTTAGGTATTGACAGGGGAGGTAGTTAACTTGCTTAATTATAGCTGTTAACAGTTCTGCTCCCTCTACTTTGCATGCTGTGAGGCTTGTGTAAACCTAACTTTCAGGCCTTCTCCCAGAAACAGGAGAGGGCAAAACCCGTATTAAGCTGTTCTAGGCAGGTATAGTCCCCAGTATGGCAGAAAGATAGGACAATCCTAATGCGTTCTTTGGAATCAAATCCGCACACTTGGAGTCAGTGACTTTGAGACTCTCTGACACACCCATAAATGAGCAGAGCACATTTTAAGCCAGCAGATAAAAAACATTTCCAATATTTTCTATGCAGTGTCCAGAATATGAGTTCAGCTGCAGCTAAATAAGTGCATTGTACAGCAACTTAAAAGAAAGTAGTATTTTATTTTAGTGTTTGCATTTGTATGCAGTTTTAAGTTTGGCATCTTAAGACTTACACAAAGTTCAAATACAGCTTTAAAAGAGTTATTCTACGTGTATATGCACAGCATTATTTTGCATCCATCCATCACTCACACAAAAGAGAGCTGTTAGATTATCCTTTCTGGTTTGTGAGGTGACAGTCTTTGTCCTATAAGGAAAGCCCATGTGAATGCTCACTCTCATTACATCTTGCTAATTTCCTCTAGCCCACAACTCTGTTGTTTTAGGCTTTCTGGCAATTGATTCGATAATTTCTGTCTTGAAGTTTTTTATGAGACTAACAAAGACACAAGGGAGAACATGAGACTTAAATCAGATTTCAGAGGGCAGATGGAAAGCACTCAGACCTGAGAGTCCTATGAAGGTCAACCTAGCTCTCAGGTTTTAAAATAGGGACTCCCTTCATGGGCGGAACCACTTCAAATAAGCCATTCTTTTTCAAAGCTTCCCTTCTCCTAAAATAATAGACTCTTTCTAATAGAGATTCTGCTATAAATTAATAACTAAGAAACATAAGGTATGAGAGAAGGAAGTTATAATATTAAGTACTATAAAATTTTTTTAAATCAGTTATAAAGTATTAAAAGCAATCAAAGAACAGCTAATGAGTATCTAAAAAAATATTCTTATAAAAAATCCAAGGAGAACTAAATTGAGAAAAGTAAAACATGTCTCTATCTTATTCTTCCCTTTAAGTTCTAGTAGCTTTTAATTCTAACAAAAACCTGAACTTATAATTTTATGCAATTTGCAAATATCTCTGAATTTCTGTCTCCCTGCTATGAAACTAAAGAGTACAGAAAATTGTACTTTTAGGTTATTTTATAGCAGACATCCTAGCTATTTATTCTTAGGTGTTCATCTTCTTTTTTTTCCAACATTTTTTTTTTTTAATTTATTTTTGGGACAGAGAGACACAGAGCATGAACGGGGGAGGGGCAGAGAGAGAGGGAAACACAGCATCGGAAACAGGCTCCAGGCTCCGAGCCGTCAGCCCAGAGCCTGACGCGGGGCTCGAACTCACGGACCGCGAGATAGTGACCTAGCTGAAGTCGGACGCTTTAACCGACTGCGCCACCCAGGCGCCCCGGTGTTCATCTTCTTTAAAAAGTAGCCAGCAACTATGTAATGAGCTCAAGAAGGGGTTCCTACCTATTCAAGGTATTAACATCTTAACACATAAGAGAGATTTCCTGGGCCAATGTGCAAATACATCCTGAAAAGAAAGCAGTAATATTTTGCCCTAGAAAGTGCTGTTGATTGCAAAGGATTAGGAAAATCTATAATGATCTATAGATTTCATCATAGATATGATGAAATCTATAGATTTCACCTATAATGAAAAATGTATTTATTGTTTGCTTTACAATGTACTTTTTATATGTAACATCTTGATTTATACTTTATTAGGATCTTCAATGATTCCCTTTCCAAACTGAGAAAAGCATATAAAGAGATTTTTTAAATTTATTTTCTTATTAAAAAAATTTTTTTAAATGTTTATTTCTGAGACAGAGACAGGGCATGAGTGGGGGAGGAGCAGAGAGAGAGAGGGAGACACTGAATCAGAAGCAGGCTCCAGGCTCTGAGCTGTCAGCACAGAGCCCGAAGTGGGGCCAAACTCACAAACCATGAGATCATAACCTGAGCCAAAGTCGGTGGCTCAACCGACTGAGCCATCCAGGCACCCCATAAAGAGATTTTTTTTAAATCCCCTAACTATATAGTTCTATGTATCTAAGTTCTAGTCTTCTAAAATTTGAACCACTTTTACATGAGAAGGGGATATACAGAAAGAGAAAATGTGCCAAAACTTTAGTCTTGGTTTTTCTTTTGTTAATACTTTAGATACTTGTTCTAACTCTTTAAACCAGATTCATACCAACTCTCTTTTTAAAAATAGGTTAACAATATAAAGCACGTTCTCTTTTTGCTCACTACGGAAAGCAGAAACAAACTGAGAGCTTGAGAACGTATTGTTTCCAACAGAAACGGATGAATTAAAAAGTCTGTGTTCATTTTAACAAAAATTCATTAGTTTTAATAACATGTTGAAAATACCACAACCAGATTGATTTAACTGACACATTTAAAATGTACATGATAAAGCAGGATACTCTATACCAAAGGTAGCAGTTACTAGTTACAGAAAGATCCAAACTTAGACACTTAAGTCTTACGTATACTCCAGTTCCTTTCCCAATGGGAAATGGTGCAAAATCATTTTACTTATCATTTCTTCTGTACAGTAGTTACTTTTCTAAATATGCTATTTTTAAAAAATGGGACATATGGTTTAAGCAGTACAAGTGTACTTATGGGGAAAACAGAACGAAATATCAGAAAGATGGCTTGTTCTGGGAAATCCAGGATGTATAGTTGTTACTTGAACAAAGGGGTATGCTATGTGCTGTAGACAACAGAACCCATTGGCATGAAAAGAATTTAAGGCTATCTGTTGGATCATAGGCATTTTGGGATAAATTATGATCCTTTAAAAGTTTTCTTCCTCCTTATTGTCCTTACCAGATCTCTAGCTATACACTGCCTTTTAAAAAATGACAGCAATAATGTCATCTTCCCCTTAGGCCCATCTGTGACCAACACAGAATTGCACAGTAGCAATTCAACCACCTAAGATAACATGAATTGCCTGGCCTAATAAAGATTATAACTAGATCGAGACAGGGTGTCAATCTAAACCAATAATCTAAAGCTAAATTTTAATTGGTCAATGAGTACTAACATGTGGAATTCCCTTATTTTGCAAACATGACTTTGCCCTGAAATTTCTACAGTATGACAAAATCTTCATAGTGATTTGAAAAATATATATTCTTAGCAAGAAAGCACTGCCTTCCAAATCCAAATAATTTGTCAGAGCCAACAGAGGATTGCCAATCAGTTCACAAGTGTATACAATAACAGAAAAAGAATGACTCTATAAGAATTGCACCTGTTTATGATTTGAATTCCCTTAAAGCATTTCAATTCTGTCTCTTACTGACAATTAAAGGCATGACCTTAAATACTTGCAGCAGTTAGATATATCATGTCGTTGAATGTGTTAATCCATCAATGGGTATATGATATTTAAACAATGAGTGGACAAACCAATATATTCCATTTGCAACAATTTCTGAACTATGCAACATACTCCATCTTTTTTCTTCCCTGTTCTTAGCAAAAGAAATACTTCCCAAACTTCACAAAAACACCTCAAAGAAATGTTGATAATTCACCATCAACCTTTCCTATATTTCAGTTTTAACAATTACATATCCATAATTTAATGTCCAGGAAGAATAACATTACAGGCATATGGTAAAAGAAAACACTCTAATACGCGTATAGTAAAACAACACTGAAATAATTTCGCAAAATAATATGCCATATATTACTCTAAGTTCCTTAAAAACTTATTCTCATTAAAACTTTGCCTTTATGACATAACCAGCCACATCCATCTCCCCTTACTCTTATGCAATGCTCACTTTTTTCATTTTTAGTCACTACCTTAAGGAAGTACAAATAAATTTTTTAAAACCCCACTAACATAGATGCTTCTTGTCAAGAGAATATGAACACACTCCTCACTCAACAAAATAATTAACCACTGTATGAAATAAAGTCTGAATCACTGTTACAGAAATAGAGCATACTTCTGTATTTTTCAAGGTGTAAAAGTAATTTATCACCATGGTATTACTTTATTTTGGATTTCTTATACTGGTTAGTTTGTACTGCTACACTGACAGCAGAAAATCTGTATCTTCCACAGCATAATCAAGACTCCTAAAAAGGTAACATAGTGTTGGGGCACCTGGGTGGCTTAGTCGGTTAAGTGTCTGACTCTGGTTTTGGCTTAGGTCATGATCTCCCGGTTTGTGGGTTGGAGCCCCATATCGGGCTCAGCACTGCTGGTGTGGAGCCTGCTTCGGATTCCTCTCTCTGTCTCTCTCTGTCTCTGTCTCTCAAAAATAAATAAACTTAAAAAAAAAAAAAGTAACATAAGTGTGGTTAAAAGCACTGACTTGCTGGGTTCAAATCCTGGTACTGCCACTAAGTAACCCTGGCTGAATTATTCTTTATTCGATGCCTCAGCTTTCTAATTTGTAAAATTATAACAGCACTTCTCAGGGATATTTTGAAGATGACATGTAGTGATACTTATGTAAGTACTACTAATTACTGAGCTGGTAATTCTTATTTTGCACAGATACAAATGGAAACCACGACAAAATTTGATGAAACGATTTTTAAAAATAAACTTCACTGGCACCTGGGTAGCTGAGTCAGTCAAGCATCTGATTCTTGATTTTGGCTGAGGTGATCTCACCTGAGATTCTTGATTTTGGCTCAGTCTTGTGAGACTGAGCCCCATGCCGGCCTCTTTGCTAGGTGTGAAACCTGCTTGGGATTTTCTCTCTCCTTCTCTCTCTGCCCCTCCCCTCCCCCTCAAAATAAATAGATAAACTTAAAAAACATTAGTAAGCTTCAAAAAATTTTAGAATCATTTTAGATTTACAGAAATATTACAAAGACAGTACAGAGAGTTCCCATACACCCCCCGCTCCCCACAATTTCTCTTATTAGCATCTTACGACGTAAGCAATTTTTAATGATTGCCCAATAGTGGAAGGACATCTACCCTCAGTAGTAAACCTAAAAATATAGTTAATCTGTAATTTCAATAACCTATCTACCAGATCCAAACTTTGAAACATATTAAGTACTGCATTATAATGAATAAATGCTGAATTTAATGTTTTGGTAATAGCACTGCATGCACTATACTAATGTAGGATATTTTATTGTCTCATTAAAAAGGAATAATAAAATGGAAAAGTTATTTTAATGTGTACAATTACTTCTACATATATAGTGAAGTTCCAAATTAAAACATGTAAAGAAGCAAATAAAGCTAGGATGTTTAAATTGATATTACTTTGTAATTTTAAGGTTGAATAAATTTTCTTAATATCATAAAGTAATTAAAACTACAGAAGGGCAATATGGGTGAATAAGTTTCGAAGTAAGAATTTTTAATTTAAGTATTTTCTTACTTTTAGAGAATTATATTTACAATAATATAAAACAAGGAAAAATTTTCTGGATTATTAAAGAAACAGAGGTAAAGGGGAACATTTGTAGAAATATTCAAAAAGGCTGGACACCTGAGGCACACAGCATTCAATGTACGCATTCACTGTTCATTTTAGTAGCCACTGGTCATATGTGGAGAATTAAATTTAAATTAATTAAAATGAGATAAAACTGGAAATTAAATTCTTCATTTGCACTATATTTCAAGTACTCAGCAGCAGTATGTGGTTGGTGGGTAGTGTATCGGCAAGGGCATACAGAGAACATTCCCACCACTGCAGAAAGTTCTGTTCAACAGTATTGCTTGTTCTACACAAGGAACCAAGTGTTTCACTAATCACACCTGAGTCTTGACCAATAGTCTTAATCTCTTATCCAAACAAGTGCTTTTGATTACACTTGGAAAAACGAAGCAGAACAGTAAAAAGAGGCTTATATCTCCTGTACTGAATGTTTAAGAGAAACAGGAAGAGGTTCTGGCCATTTCTCACAGACAAATGGCCACCAAGAAATGGAAAACTTGCTGAGGTCCTCAAAGCCATTGCTGTACTCACGTGGTAGGGTAGCAGTGGGCCAGGTGGCCAGGAGGACTCCTCTTCAGGGGTACATTTCCTCACTAGGGGAGGGGTCCCCATGTGGGGCCTTCGCACTGGTGGGACCTTCCCCATTACGGGGCTGGGGTTCCTGCCAGTGAAAAATGGGAAATTTCATTGTTAGCCAACTTTGAATCTTTCCCTTTTTGAGATATTAAAAACACTGCTTACTGGATTATTTAGTTAATTCAAAACAGGGTTATATGAGATAAACTCTGAGAACTGGTTAACCATGATGAGTGACGGATTCTACCTGCCCCTCAGTCTCCCAGGACACGACCTGCCGCATTATTGAAACTATCAGAATCTTAGATCTAGTCACATAATGAGAAGATTAGATTGAACCAGATAACGGGTTTTCCCAATCAATGTTAAAAACTGTCTTTTAATTACCAGTAATGGGCAGTGGTGAAAAGAGAAAATATAATCATATGTAACAAAAACCTGACAAAGTTCCACAGCTCCTCATTTTCACCCCATCCAAACTTTAAAAATTAGAGTTGAAAACGGGAAGCAAATGTTTGAATTCCATCCACTTACTTCTCCTGACCATTCTATGATTTGGTATTATTAAATGGTGATAAATGGCCAAGGGTGATTAATGGTCTTTGAAATGGTCAAGAGAAACTGGGATCTGTTGAGGTGTTTTTTTCAAACAAATTTTAAGAAATCCATGTAAGCAGTTTGTAAAGATCTATAAATGTGGCTAACAATAAAAATCCCCCATGAATGCTTTCATTCAACAAATGCTTTCTATTTGTTCAAGATGAGCGCTTTCATTGTTTTAATCACAACATACACAACTGCAACAAAATATTTTTGCTGACATTTCAAACTCTGTAATATTATTACCCCAAATTCGTCCAGTTTGAATTATTTTTGCCAGTGTGTTTTATAATGGCATACCTTTGGGCAGTAAGGTGAGGGGCCCAATTCAACAGAACACTATGGATTCTTCGGGAAGATAACATAACACTTCTATAAAGCACTGAAAAGAAGGGAAAATGCAAGTTTGTGGTGAACTCTGAGAAGATGCAGGAGGAAGTAAATGCATGGAGTTGTGCACTGAAAGATTTTCTCAAAGGTACCAGACCCTGGTTCTGCCAGACTTAGTTTCCTAATCTCTTGAGTTGCAACTTTTGCCTCTAATCCCTTATAATTACCTGGGCTCCCGGACAACGATTTAGAGATCAGGTTATTAAAAATTGCACTTCTCTGTCTATAACTACACGAAGTCCCCCGCTCATGCTCTGTCTTACTCTCTCTCAAAAATAAATAAACATTAAAAAAAATTTTTTTAAAAAGGCGGGGGGGGGGGGCGCCTGGGTGGCTCAGTCGGTTGGGCATCCGACTTCAGCTCAGGTCATGTTCTCACAGTTCGTTGTTCGAGCCCCGTGTCGGGCTCTCTGCTGACAGCTCAGAGCCTGGAGCATGCTTCCAATTCTGTGTCTCCCTCTCTCTGGCCCTCCCCTGCTCATGCTCTGTCTCACTCCCTCTCAAAAATAAATAAACATTAAAAAAAAATTTACAGCTACACAGAGGATGGGGGATGGAGAAAGGAAGCAGAAGCATTTGAATATAAATGATAAACCTTGAAATTTGTAACAGAAATGCATTTCAGATAGTTGGAAAGTATCTGGAATCCAACGACATAATATTACCTGTAAGTCTGAATACTTTCCATAAGAAGAACTACTATCATTCTTGATTAGTTTTCTATCAGAATCCTTATGGTAGGTCATGCATAAAAAATATTAATTTCGTAAACTATTCCTAAGTGAATTCAAAATCTTAATTACAGTGGATAAACTAAGTTTACCTAAGCTGTTGTGAGACAAAGTGAGGTTGTAAAAATTTAAATTTTAACACAATCCGTATGAAAAATAGTTCCAGACTATATGGTCAAACAGAAACACTGTCAAAGACATAAATATTAAGATCTATATTAAATAGCAAAGGCAGGCATGCCTTTCAGGAGTTGACCAAAGTTCCCAGGAGGGGGACTGAAATGCTTCATGACTAGAGCTTCATTCTGGAAAGATTATGAGGTCACTGACCCAGACAGATTCAATCAAATTAAATTCTGCTGGACTTCCTGTCTACCCAGAAACACCCTAATATTCACAGATAAGAACTTCTTCACAATGGCTTATCTATTCGGAAAAAATGACTTCCCTAAAAAGAATGATTTTTAAAAACAGAAACTTACTGTTCCGAATATTGATTTAATATTCACTTTGCTATATAATCAGTTTTTCTGTAACCTTTCTTCAAGTTATAAGATTCAAGAACAGAACAGCAATGTCTAAAAACTACATATAATGCTCTGTTTCCCAATTCTAAGATAAAATTATAAAACATATTACCACAAGGATAGCTGAAGCTGCCACGTGTGGTGGTGGTGGTGATTTCCCCCACCCCAAAGGCATCTGGCGGAGAGGGGTTCTCCTCACCACACCTCATATCCAGTGCAAGGCTGCTCTGGAATGTCTCTTTCTACTCCACGCAAGATGCCGTATATGTTAATGGAGGCCCTGAAGACAACTGTATAATACCCTATTTCATTCACTATAAAATGATGATGCACTATTATTTTATGAACCATTAAGAAAAAAATTGCCAAATTAAACTATAACTAAGTGATTTCTTAAAACATAAAAATTATTTTACACTTACTGAATGGGCTCTCATGATAAGTACAATGGTGATATATGATAATTATCACTGGAGCACAAATAAAAAGACTATGTGAGCAAAAAATTATTACTAAAGCTTCTTTACATTCAGATTTCCAATCTTCTGCACCACTTTTCAGCTCAGAGATGACAGTTTTCCCACAAAATACAGTCCTGTGTACCATTAGGAGCATTGTTGGTGCAGTGTACCTTGACATGTTGCTCCACTTCTGCTTCTGGAATTTTCTTCCAAGCTGCAGACTTTTTTTGCAAGTGTTTTTGTGAATGCACAGGCACTAACAACTAAGTCACAACAGCCAGCTGGCCGAAAGCAAAGATAAAAGAAGTGTTAAAATATGAGAGGGGTGGGAGAAGAAAGGCTTCCTAGAATTGCTGAGCTAGAGTAACAGTGCTCCCATAGTCCTTAAACGCTTCTCTTTCACTTTCTGTCATCCATCCGACAATTCACTCCCCAAATAGTTATTAATCTCCTAATATATAAGGCAGATACTAAGCTAGGGCTAGAGCAGTCTACAAAGCAGGGAATGATACTACCTTCAAGGAACTTATGAGCAGGTTAGCATACAAAATTTATACGAAACTACAATTGTTGTAATATTATAAAAAAGAAGCACATGGTGAAAAATAACATATATGACTAATTTGACCCTGTCAAGGAGGACAGACAGTACCTAAGGAAAGAGAGGAGAGAGAAATATGTCAGGCAGAGAAAAGAGCAAGTGTAAGGCAGGAGAGAGCAAGGAACTTTTTTCACATGGGTAATAGTACTGGGAAAAGGAAAACTCTAGACTTTTTGAGGACTATCACATTAGAGTTCCAAACTATACCCATATTGGGGCATCTGAAATGCCACTATATTCCTCTGATTAGAATGCAGGTGTATGGAGGCTAGGTAATTCCTCAAGTGTTGGCTCAGGTCCAATGGGATCTATAGACCTCCCATGGAGTTATTTCTTGACTTCAAGTGTATAACTGAGAAACCCTCACGCTGGCTCTCTGACATTGGGGTAAGTGTCATTTTTGTAAGAAGAGCGGAGCAAACCCTTGAAACTTTCCCCTACAACTCCATCTTCAGTCTAGATATAGTAAATCAAAAGCAATACCGTATACTGGGAAGAAGTGCAGAGATTAGCAGCACTATCAGAGACATACAGATGCAGGAGTGGTGGTCCTTAATTATATACCCTTTCTATACTTATAATGATCCTGCAGAAAAAAAACAGATGATGGATCATGGAAACCTTAAACTGGTGGAAGTCCCAATAGCGGCTGTCATGCTAAGTATGACATTATACGGCTTCTGGCATTTGGTATTCAGCTATTTATGGAGTGAGTACTTTCTTCTCAGAGCCCATAGAAGGGTGGATCAAAAGCAGATTCCTGGTACAGACTGGATACTGCCCTGCCCCAGGGCAACGGTAACTCTCCTGATCTCCCTCAACATTTAGTCTGCACGGACCTGGATCATCTTCACATTCCACAGAATGTGACTCTAATCCATTCTATTGATGACACCATACTAACTGGATCTGTAAAGCAAGAAATGGAAAAGAATCCTGGTTGACCTAGTAAAACGCACACCAGACACCTCACAAAAAATAGGAGATACCGCACACTGCTTATGTTTTTAAGAACTCAAGGGCTCTGAGACACGCTAAGAACATCCTCTATCAGGTAAAAACACATCGCGCTTTTCTCAGCACCTACTGCTAAGAAAAAGGTAGACCTCACTGGGTTCTGGAGACAATATATTCCATATTTCATAACACTGCTTTGACTCGTTTATCAGAGACGCAGTGGCTGCCTGTTCCAAGAGTGACCCAGAACTATGCAAAAGACTATGTAGCAGGTCCAGGCTGTGGTGCATCTGTGCCAGTGGATCTGAGGGTGCAGGACCTGTCCCTGATAGAAAAGGAGTCTGTGGAGTCTCTTGCAAGTGCCAAAAGAGAAGCCACAGTGCAGAACCCTGGGGTTCTGTGGCAGAAAACAGAGGACCCTAATGGAATTTTTATGCCTGACCATGGGTCAACAAAGGACCCTGGGACCGGAAGTACTCACTGAGACATAAAGTTAGATGGGCACAGAAACAACCTGCTATATGATGGAAAGGACTTATTTGGATTAGGCCCAAGTATACTCAGAAAGCATGAGTAAATTACATTTCCAGGTAACCCAGACTCCCAGGTGATAAATGTCTCTTTCTCTCATGACCAACTGACAGAAAGAAAAAGAATTCGACAATGGACTACCGCTACACTGCAGTCTTATTCAGGAGTGGACATAAACGACTGTGGCAGAGGAAGTCTGGCCGGGGAGAACAGCTGGAGCAGTGCATTTGGTCATCCATTTCAAATGGAGGGAGAAACGGCCTCAACCACACACATCTTGACTCGTGGGCCGTAGCAAATGGCTCAACTGCTGATCGGGGCCTAGAAAATAGCGGTGAAAGACAGTATGATAAGGAGGTCTGGGAAAGATGGACTGGACACAAATGAGGCGCAGTTTTGTATCTCACATTCGTGCCCACCAGGAAGCATCTACCAAAGTGTCAATGTGTATTGTCAAAGGTCAACAAAAGGTGAACAGGATGAGTCATTCTATGGGTGTCAGCCAGCCTCCCAGTTAGGTCACCAAAGAGTTGACACAACGAGCCCATGAATAAAATGGCTATGGTGCTTCTGCTCACCGATGCTGAAAAAAGTTATTGCTACTGCTAAATGCTTTAACCTGCCAGCAACAGATACAGTGTCAAGCTCTCAATGTGCCACAATTACTTAAGACCAGTCAATCACTGGGTGTAAGACTGAGTACATGGGAAGGGGCAATGATTTATTTTACTAAAATTAATACCTACTCTGGATATGAGTTTTGTTTCTAGCTCCCAATACTTTTGCTATCACCACTATCCCAAGGCTTATAAAATACCTGATCAATCAATATGATATCCCACAAAACCCTACTTTAGGCCAAGGACCCATTTTATAACAAAGAAATGTGACAATGGGTACATAACCTTAGAATCCACTGTTCTAACCATGACTCTACCCACAGAGAAATAGCTGGCCTTACAGGCAGGTAGAATAGCCTATTAAAAAGTCAGGGGGTGCCTGGGTGGCTCAGCAGGTTAAGCATCTGACTTCGGCTCAGATCCTGATCTCACGGTTCATGGGTTCGAGCCCCGCGTCGGGCTCTGTGCTAACAGCTCAGAGCCTGGAGCCTGCTTTGGATTCTGTGTGTGTCTCCCTCTCTCTCTGCCCCTCCCCACCTTGGGCTCTGTCTCTGTCTCTCAAAGGAAAAAAAAAAAGTAAGAAACAAAGAATCAACTGTTAAAAAATAAAAGTCAGCTAAAGAGAAATCTTAAAGATAACTCCCAACTCCAGATGTGGCATATACGCTGAAGCAATGCTTTCAAGGTATGGTCTGTTACCAACAGCTAGAATACTTAGGTCTGGGAACCAAAGGATGAAAGTAGGATTAGCTTCTGTCATCATCATTCCCAGTGGACCCACTTGCAGAATTTGTGTTTCCCTTCCATGAAACTTCAGTATTTGCTAAGTTAGAAGTCCTGATACCCAGGCTGGTTTGGGGAGGTAACTGTTTCATCCAGAGGACACAAAAGAGTTACATTAAATGTAAATTTCTGACTACCTTCTGGTCACTGTGGGCTTCTCATGTCTGTATACCCGGGAGAAAAAGGGAGTCAGTCTACTTTTGGGGATACTCAACACTGATCGTTATGAGAAGCAAAGACTATGGCTACGAAGTGAGGGAGGGAGAAATATGTCCAGAACTTGGGGGATTTCATCAGAAATCTCTTGGTGCTTCCATGGCCAGTGGTAACAGTCAATGGGAAATTCCAGCATGACTCAATAAGAAAAAGGCAACTAAGGGCTCAGACATTTGAGGGAAGTCTGGGTCATTTCAGCAGGCAAGGAACTCAAATCAGGCAAAAACATTTGCCACTGATGAAGAAAATGTAGACCGGGTAAAAGAAGGAGATGACGAGTATCACTTACAGTTTCAGGGTCAGTTGCAGCAGTAGGGACTGTAGTAGTTAGTTTCTCTTAGCTCTCTTGCCTTAAGTCTTTTGCCATAGGATTAAAGCAAGGCTTCACCTTAAAAGGGACTCAGTTACTGATTGCACTTGTATCTCTGATCTCAGCGAGGCAGTGAGGCCCCATATCGTAGTATGGAAGCTAGGTATAATTTAGGGCACGAGTGATCTGAGTGGTAAAAGGGGTATATTACACTGGACACCTTGTCTGTACCACTTTAGATTCTCTCAATTTCACTTGCATCTTATTTCGGCTCTTTCATCGGTACTAACTTCACAAAGGTATAATGTGACAGCACCTTGCCTCACGTCTGTGGGCAGCTCTTGCCTCTCACTCCAAGGCATCTTTGTTGACATCGATCCCCACTTGCAAGTGGATCCCCACTTGCAAGTGGATCCCCACTTGCACATCACCCCATTAACTACTGGGGGACTTGGGGAAGTTAATATATCATAGGGAAAATCTTGACCAGTAAGAACTAGTGGAAAAACTCTTCCTCCTTTCTCCTCTCACAATGCACAATCTTAAGACAGTTTACCTTATTTCTCAGGGGTATGGTCCTCCAGGATTGGGCAGTGCCAGGCAACTCAACAGCTTATCCATGTATTGACTCTCCCTGCTACCAAACTACATTCTTCTTGCCCCTCTACTTGCTGAGGTTATAGCCCCTAACAAAGTAACAGCACATAGTCCCCTGCTTCAGATTCTTCTTTCTGAGGAAGCTAAGACAAACCTCAGAGTATGTGGTGTCGTTATGATGTCCAAGTGGTCATTCCTCTAGTGCTCAGAGGTGGTAAGTGAAACCACAGGCAGAGATGAGATCACTCAGAGAGGGAGAGAGAGTGAGAGAAGAGGACCTAACAATTGACGAATGAATGGCCATGAGGAAGATAATGGCTAGAAAAGATGACTGGCGACGGGCAGGAGAGGTGGGTGGAAACCTAGAAAGTATTGTTACTGTAAGGGAGTTTAGCAGGGCACACAGATAATACACATCCAAGGAGCTGTTGCTTTCTTATTACTAAATTTGGTTACATTTTGATTGCTGTGGATATTTGATATGATGCATTGTCAAAGAAAATTAAGTAATATGCAAATAGAAGTGTGGTGGAGGAAGTTTTTTCAAACCACATTCCTCTGAGGGGAAGCCCCAGGCAAACTGAGCAAGAGTGATGTAATTTGTAACCAGTAACCAGACCTTCTCCTTTGTGCCTCCCTGGAGGCCAAACTGGTGGTAGATACGGACTGACGAGAGAATGATCTGGTGGCTAAGCTATTAATTTATGAATTGTGACCTTTTAAAGATCTCTTTGGATAAAAAAAAAAGCTCAGATATCAAAAAATAAAAGAAAAAAGGCTCATAAAACATGCTTTTGTAAGGAGATATTGTAGAAAAAAACACAGAAAGCTCAGCACCCTGAGTAAGGCAACTTCAGTTTAGTAAACTCAAAACTATTTCACAGCAAATTTTTCTTCCTTACATTCAGGAGGGCACAAGCGTTCATAAAAATGCTCTATATACCTTTATGAACACTTAGGATCAGAAAATAAATCTTCCTTAATACTGAGAATTTACCACTTAGGCTAAAATGTATGGAATACTGTTATAAGAAGCTACATAATCTTTACAGATTTTTAAAGATTGTATATACCTATCATTTATAGAATTTTTTTATTTTTTATTTTTAAATGTTTATTTATTTTGAGAAAGAGCGAGAGCGGAGGGGGGAGCAGGGGAGGGGAAATCAGGTCGCGAGAGAATCCTAAGCAGGCTCTGCGCTCTTAGCACAGAGCCTGATGCAGGGCTTGTACTCACAAACCATGAGATAATGACTTGAGCTGAAATCAAGAGTTGGACATTGAACTGACTGAGCCACCCAGGTGCCCCCATAATTGAACTTTTTACAATTTATAGAAATGTTTTGGCATTCTTCTTTAGTTCATTCAAATTTCTTTCAGTTTATTAAGTTCAGTGTAAAAAAAAAAAAGAATCATTCTGCCTGACTTCACTCTGATTTCCTGTCTGTTTCATTCAGTATTACTAGTCTCATTGATATTAAAGTCTAAGGAGTGTAATGATAGTCCAGATTTTATTAAAATACACTTATTTTGTTCTTTCAACTTCCAGACAGGTTTTATTCTCACAGCATGCATTACGTAGGTCACATTTAAATCTAAAGTTATAATTAACAATGTAAAAGTGAGAGAACTAAAATCTAAATTTCTAACAATATGAACACTGGGGAGCTTCAATTTAAATCACAAATCAGTGCTTTATAATAACATTCTTTAAGTTTTTAAATAAATATGAAATGTTCTTGAACATAAGTGTCACAGTAATTGTAAATATAAATGTTTCAGAGGACCCAAGTGGAGAGTTTCATATTCTGTCACCGCCTTTGGTAATTAAAAAACATGACATATTTAAAATCTTTAGTTCGTAATAGTGCCTCAAGCATTGTACAGTTAACAACCGCCTTTCAAAAATAACAGCATAAAGCTACTACAATGAACACGTTATAACTTCAAAATATGACAGAATCGGTGATACCTGTTGGCGATGTCGGGAGACCTGCTCTGGCCACACAAGCGTTACAATCAAGCTAGTGGGCTCCTCTAATAAGATATGCTTCTTTGCAGGAACCCCACCGTTTGTCTCCTTCCTCAGAGACAGTGGCATCAAGCTTTCCTTCCCCAATTTTCTGATTCATGCCCAAGTACATGGATGGTATTCCAACAATTCTAATTCAATGACAGGCACAACAGCTGCCTGCCAACACCAGAGTGGATTTAGTTTTCATGTGATGCCTTAGAATACCTAACTGATGCAATACCAGGTGAAATGACTTCAGAGATTTTTTAAAAGTTGGCCTTAAAACCCCAGCATTTGTACCCTACAGCTCAGTACCCAAACAATCCATTCTCTCTACAATTCTAGGTAAAATGTCAGCAGCTAGGGTTTTTTTTTTAAATAGCCTTTAGGTGTTTCAAATTTCCTGTGCTTGTTTCAGCAGACTTCTGACCTGCCTAACAATAAGCAAGTCACTTAGGATTTAAATACCCAGCTATACTGCTGGGAGTCAATAAGAGCCAGATCTAGGAAGAGCAGGAAAGGAACTCGGAGGGGACAAAGTGGTAGGAAATGTCTTCCGAACACTCCCTTCCCATTTAAAAAAATCTAAGTCAAGCAATAACTCAACTCTTTATAGCTCCTTAAAACCTGAACACTATTCTCCGGACAGTAAAATTTATAAGTAGTACACAAATCAACTAGACTGAAATGTTTATGTTGATCTTTTTTTTATCCTTTATCTCAGTATCTTGCCTGATGGCTCTATATTTCAAAGCTCTGACAGAATTGTTTGATTGGTATGATCTGTGACTACTTCCTTTGTAACAAAAAATAACGTTTTCTCCTTTAAAAATTTTTATTATTTTTTTTAAGCTCTACCCCCAACACGAGGCTTGAACTCATGACCAAGAGTTGCTCGCTCTACCAACCAAGCCAGCCACGTGCCCCCAGTTTTCTCTTTTGATGCTAAAATATTTCTGTTCGCAAAGCATGATCCTTGGTTTGTTCAGACTTTGAGGCGCAAATGTTATAGATAATGCAGGTCATTATTTTGCATCTTATTAAATATTCATTTTAAAAAACAGTAAGAATTTCTAGTATTAATAAATATAACTTTCCTGGTTCCACTGGAGGCTCATTCAGACAGACTGTTGAGATCAGGTAGGTTTCATGGCCATGGAAACTTGGATTGTGCATGTTAAACACGAACTGGGCTAATCACTGAGAGAGCTACGGTACTTGAGTTATACATCTGGATTACGGGATGGGGTGGGCAATATAATGCATTTTGGATGAAAGTGTTACTCTACTAAAACACAGTAAAATTATGTGTATCTTCCCCTTTTTCAAAAGGTGGTGTCACATGACGGGGGCTTCAAACTGCTTGAGAGGAGGGGTAGGGACAGCTGTTAAGAGGCTAGGATACAGAATGTTCATTTTAAGAGTAAAACTCAGTCCTGATCTCCTGAGATTCCCTCTCATGATCTCTGGGACGTTAGAGGCTTTGGGCAGCTAGCCGACACTAGGGGTCACTGAAAATTCTAATTTCATCCCCCAGATCTACCTTCATTTATCCAAACATTTATCCATGAGAATCCCGAGCATAATTCCAGGGTTCAGATCCAGAAGGGAGAGGTGCCTCTGGGCACAATACCTCCTGGCTAGGACATACACTCTGTATCCCTTTAGTTCTTAGATTCCTGGCATTTGCCAAGTAACAATATATGATAACGAGTCAGTAAGGAATTCAGTTTCATGGCTTCCTTCTACAGTGTACCCGAGGTGACAGGGTCTCCTGTTTCCCATAGAGGTATCCTATAAACACAACAGCCTATTTCTTTTTTTTTTTTTTTTTTTTTAAATTTTTTTTTTTTGGGGAAAGGTGAGACAGAGCATGAACGGGGGAGGGGCAGAGAGAGAGGGAGACACAGAATCGGAAACAGGCTCCAGGCTCTGAGCCATCAGCCCAGAGCCCGACGCGGGGCTCGAACTCCCGGACCGCGAGATCGTGACCTGGCTGAAGTCAGATGCTTAACCGACTGCGCCACCCAGGCGCCCCTCTTTTTTTTTTTTTAATCACATACAAAAAATAAAACATCTCATAAACTCAATGTCGAGAAATAGAAAATATTTCTTTTGATCAACCTATTTATAAGTGTTATTGAGTTCATATTCCAAATCTCATACTCTGATTTCTTTGTTGACAAAAATAATCTCACAATTATTGGAGGAAAAATCTAACAATATTCACATTTTCCTTAAAATGAAGACAAAAATAGCTAGCCAGGATGTGGTAAGTATTCAAACATACTTGCAAGAAGTCACAAACCATACAAAAACACTGAGATGTGGTTGTTTGAAAATCTGTATCTCTGGTGGTAACTGTGACAACATACACCTACAGTCATTCTGATTCTTTTATGGTTTCAATCTGAGCACAGATGAAACCAAATATTTCAATTTATGAACTATGTTAAATTTCTCCTTTCCATTTACATGTGGTATGGGCCACATGGAACAGTATCTAACTTCATAAGTATTTCAAGAATATATCAGGTTTGTGATACGTAAAATACAATGAAAAGGAAAATTTTAACACTTTAAATGTTACTCAAGTAAAGAGAACATGACTAAGAGCTGAATGACTGCCTGTCACCAACTGCCTATCACTCTCCGCTACAAAATTCACTTAGTAGCAACTAATGAAAGATCACAATTGTACAACTACTGAAAGTGTCTGACACATCAAGTTGAAGAGATCTGTCCCTTTTAACTCGAACCTTTTCATACTTAGATTCAAGGAATTTGTAATACCAGACAAAAGACAGAAACATATTATCTAAGTACTACTTCTGCTGATCAATGTTCAAACCTCCCACAGGCTCCGAAATGTCTACAGAATGAGGCCCATGTTCTGGCAGTGGTACCCTCAGTCCTCCATAACTTGGGAGGCCTCACGTCTCTTGCTCTGGGACGAGGGAACCTATTCTCTAGACAATGTGAATTCCCGAACCTTAATGACTCTGTACCTCTACCTGTGTACTTTTTCTTCTTTCCCCCTTTCCTCTTCCTTCTCTCTTTTTCTTTCCTTGCTTTCTTTTTTTACAACCAACCTGGGGCCTGAATTCATGGCCCCAAGATCAAGAGTCGCATGCTTTACCAATTGAGCTGGCCAGGCGCCCCTCTACTTAAGTTCTTGCTGAAGCCTGCAGGGAACACCTTTCTTGCTTCTCTCCACTCATTCAAGTCCCATTGGAGCCAATCTTAGATGCTTTAAAGGAACCTGTATGGTTCAGGTTTGTGCTCCCACAGTCGTAGCTCAGGGACTGGCATGAAATGAAGTTCTTCAAATTTCTGTTGAATTAGACAGACTCTATAATTAACTTAGGACTCTATTCACAGTCTGCCCCTCATTGCTCCAACTGGGCCATTTCAGTAACTGATCTTTAGAATCACTGTGCTCATACTGCATCCACTGCCCAGAGTGACATCCAGTTACGCTTGTTGCTTTCATGGCATGTCTCTGAGTTTCTCTTACATTGATCAATTACAACATTTATGGATTATATTACTTCTTTTACCCTTCATGGTAACGATGATGATTAGAAATGGACCGTGTTTACTGAGTGCTCACTACATGCCAGGGACTCTTAAAATTATAATTAGCACTTTACATGTGCTATTGCATTTAGTTCTCAATCTATCAAAACATTCCCATTTTACAGATTACCAAACTGTGGCAGAGAAATTAAGTATCTCGGAAAAATCACATAAGTGCTAAGAGGATGACCTGGGAGGCGCTATGCATGAAGAGTCATAAGGGTAGTTTTTGGTAGCATGGTCAAAGAAGTCCTCTCCTTATAAATAACACTTGGGAAGAGAGCTTAAAGAGAAAGAGATAGCTGTGAAGGAAGAGTGTTTCAAGGCAAGGAACAGCAAGGAGAAAGGTCTCAAGATGGGAAAAACCTGGTACAGTTGAGAAGCAGAAGTAAGGCCGATGTGGCCAGAGCCAAGTGAAGAGAGGAAAAACAGCAGAAGATGAGGCTGCATAGGGAGGCAGCGGCTAGCTCATGGGCAGCCTTGTGGGCCAAGCAAGAAGCTCCACACGTACCGATTTTCCTTTACATCGTACAATCCTTATTTTTATTCTCCATAGCAAGAGCCTCAATGGCAGACACCATCTCTGATTTAACGTCTCTTGCAGCAACCAGCCCAAAGTATTCTGCAAAGTACCCAGTGCAGAATCTCCTAACTGGCTTAAAGACTGGGGAGTGTATCACTGTGTGCAGGAGTGGTCGAAAAGATCTAATTTAGGAGAAGCAACTGGAGAAAGGCGGTATCCCAGACTTGTGGTCTACAGCTGCATGGCTGTGGCGGGAGAGCAAAAAAGTTCTTGTAACAGCTACATGGAATATGGAGAAATGATTTTGTTTTGAAAAGGGGAGGTAGGGTTCTTGAAAGAGAAACTTCTCTGTGTGAGGAAGAAAACTCTAAATCAAGATACAATTAGGACTTAGATTTCCTATAAAAGGAAAACAAGTTCTCCAATCCTTTCCCAAGTAAGAGTGTTCCAGTTTTTTATGGGAATAAAGTTACTATAGCATGTGAATTCATTAAAAAAAAAAAAAAAAAAAAAAAAGGATTAAGAAATGCCCAGAGAAAGCAAAGTACTTAGTCACCTATAAAATGTTAATATGTGATCCTAGCAAGGGGAAGAAATATCGTCGAATAGCAGAATGCATATGGTCACTGAAATCAGAAAGTCCACGATTAGAATCCCACTTTAGCCACTGTTTTGTTAAGACCTAACATTAAAGTTCAAAATTATGTGATGCCCTGAAATCTGGTAACATCAGGAAAGCCTTGAATAGCCTACCCGTAAGTTGCTCTCTCTACTCTGGTTCTATCTACAAGGGCCCATAACAGACCTTATCAAAGGGCTCACGTGTAGTTCCTGCTTTTCCCTGAGTAGCAGGTTTCAGTTTCCTGCGAGCTTGCAGATATATTCGGACAAGCCAATCACATCATTCTGTGGGAACCAGGGGATACACCACTCTCTTAATACTACAAAGCCTGCCTCCCACAGCCTCTGGCTGTTCACTCTATTCATAACTGCAATTCCCACATGACCTGCATGGCATGCAGGGTCTTCCTCCCTGAAGCTGTGAGTATATGTGACTAATAAACAGCCGCCAATCTCATCTGACAACTATCGGGTGTTGTGTGTTCAGCCATCCCCACAACCCTATGGCAGGAATCCTTTCCTCATCAAAGGGGTGAAGGGGTGATCAAAACAGCCACTTAAGTGGGTGTGTGACTTAGGCCTCAGGCCAAGTCACTTAACGTTTATCTCAGAGCCTTTTATTTTGTAGAACAGGATTAATGATATTTCCTTTGAAACTTGTGAGCACTATGTCCAACAACTATTATTGTGAACACTGTGCCTAGCAGTGCAGTGCTAGACCCATGGCTGATTCTAATGCCATCCGCACCCCATTGCTTCCTCGGTACCCCCATGACTTTTACTACTGATTTAAAACTTTTAACTTAAAGTTAATAACAATTGAGTTTGAAACTATAGATGGGGATATAAATGACAAATTGGCCAGATTTGGTTTAAAAGCAATCTGACTTATTTATAAGAAATAACATTTCAACTCCAGCTATCACAAAAAGAACTACAAAGCGAATTTATCAAGTTTTTGGCAAATAATGAAAAGTAGACATGAAACTAAGACTGCTTTCAAGATACCAAATAGTAGGTTCAATTGTGTTTTGTGTGAATCTTGATATGCAAATAATGTAGTAATTTACAGTGATAAAAGACCTTCTAATAAGCTAACATTGTGTGTGCAAATGTTTTATTTTTAAACAAATGAAAAAAAAAAACCTGGGTGCTTCAGATAAGAGACAAGAGGAAAAATAGAGCTAATAAAGCTTTACTCTGGCAGAATTTCTTCTTCAGATTTTTCTTCTTTATCACATCTCAACTTGTGTAAACACATACCCTAGTGTACCCATGTTTCCTGAATTCAGTAGTATATCCTTATGCTTTTTGATTTTTATGTAAGTACCTAATTTATACAAGTTTGCATATTTATGTATTTGGAGAGGAAGAAGATTACAAAATATACCTTATATATATTCATACTAAAATGAAATTTTAGAATTATAAAAAAAGAGTGGGGAAAGAAACTTAAACAGGATATTGGAAATCCTTTTGGACACGCATGGGATTATCATTTTGGAGTATGTGTTTTGTACCGAGAATTTTTTGACTTTAGATTTTTTCTAATTTAATAGAGCTGATGCATAATTATCTCATTTGGGGGATGCAAACTTTCTTCTCTTCAGAATTCTAAGTTGATATTGAAATATTACTTATTATTATAAAATCTGAGATAAACCATAATTCAGATTATGTTGCTTAGTAAGCAACTGAATGCCATATTGAGGTATTTTTTAATGTGCCTTTTAAACATGGCTCCTTGGCTACCACATTCAATAAATATTTAAGTATGAGCTTAAAGTGGATTACTGTTAGCATGTTGTAAGAAAATTGCACAGTGATAAAGCTTGTAATAAAAATAAGCAGGACACCCACTGTTCATACACTATAGTTAAGTGTATTAGCTGGTCTCAAAAGCATTAACTTTTACTCAAACAGCAGCAGTATTCTGTCCAATCTATTAGCTTCAGACAGTGCATACTAGCTGCAGGCTATTGGAAATCTTTATGTTTGTATGCTCAAAGAAAATGGTTTTCACTATATTGTAGTTAAATATAACACTGAGGATTTATCTTAAACACAAATGGGGAAAAAAGAGAAAAATTTCTTTTATTCTGATAAACAAGGAAGCTTAAAAAAATTTACCATTTGTATATACGTATCCACACATTTTCAATCTTGAAAAAAAAGGAAACACATGATTTGTTATAATTAACTTTTCTTAAGGAATATAAATTTAAAAAAGGAGAACACCAATTGGCCAGATTTCTCATTTAGTCTCATTCTGTTAAGTCTATCTTTCCCTTGAGCCAAATAGTTTGGGAATATTAACCAAACACATAACTTCGCTCAGTGTTGAAAAAAAATTTTTTAAGCCATGAAGACAAGCCATTTTCTTGACTCCTTAATATTACAAGGTATTTTTAATATTCAGAGATTACATATTGTGGTTAATTACAGCCAATAAGATGTCATCAGCCTATATAATATATAGGTCTGATCAATGTGTTTTTAAATTTTTCTCAGATGATTTATAGTGCCAAACAATGCTATAAAGTCATATTCATTTACTGTTGACATTAGTCCAGAATTGAAACATCTAATTAATTGTCTGCATTAAATCACACATCAAACAGGATTCCAGCTTCACATAGGATAGGATTCAATCAGCTGACTTTCACAGTTTTTCTTTTTGTAAGGTATAAACGCATGATGATTTTGTTTACTGTCACAAGGGTAGACTAGTTCTTTATAGAGGAGTACATCAATAATATAGCAACTTAGTTGTGGGTATACTTGTGAGAACATTGATTTTGTTTGTTGCACTGCACTATCCCAGGTGCCTGCAACAGTGCCTGGCATATAGGAAATTACATGCAATAATTATTTGTTGAATGAATGACATGTAGGTACAAGTCTTCTACAAAAAAGTCATATTTATTTTTTTGCTTCCATTACCATCACATAAGTGAATATATAGGAGTATATATAAAGACATCAAAAGCTGAAAATGTCATGTTTAGTATTTTCAGTTGCAGTGTATTTAAGAACCTTTTTATCATGATAGCAAATAATGTCTACTTTTATAGGACCACATATTTATTATTCTCATTATGAACTTCAAGAAAAAAGCAGAAATCTATGTTATTGCTATCTTGGAATGAATCCAGATGAATCCTAACGAACATATGTAAATACATCTCTATAAGGCTGGGATGGGGAGGAAAGCTGTTTAAAGTATTTAAGTCAACTTTAATGGAATATGAGATATTCAAAATTGAGAAAGCTCCTATTGCAATGGGACATAATAACATGAAGCATTATACTTAAGTATTAAACTTGTTAGAAAAAGAAAGTAAAGAGAAAAATAGAGCATGTCAGACTTGTGGAGGTTTACAGTGGCAATTTGTCAACAAAAAGTTATAACTGGTATACTGCTGTGTGCAGTTGTAGAATAAAAATCTTCTAAATATTATAAATAATCTCATCAGATATTAAAAAATCGGTTTCAAGTCTAATGTAATCATTTTTAGAAATGCGTTTAAATGCTGGCATCATTTGTTAGTTTTTGGCTTTTCCTTTCACTCCACTTTTTAACTATTAAGCATGAAGAGTGTTCATTCAAATAAACAGTAATTTGTACTTTATGGCACTCTTTAGCCCACAATCTTACAGCATTAATTAATTAAGAAGGAGCTATTTCTCCAAAATCAGGGCAATCAGAATTAAGAAAGGCAAAGACTCTGTTGCTTTTTTTCCTCTACACAGAGACTTAAATTTGAAACTGCTTGTGATTTAACTACCGTATTTGAGGGGCGCCTGGGTGGCGCAGTCGGTTGGGCGTCCGACTTCAGCCAGGTCACGATCTCGCGGTCCGTGAGTTCGAGCCCCGCATCGGGCTCTGGTCTGATGGCTCAGAGCCTGGAGCCTGTTTCAAATTCTGTGTCTCCCTCTCTCTCTGCCCCTCCCCCGTTCACGCTCTGTCTCTCTCTGTCCCAAAAATAAATAAACGTTGAAAAAAAAATTTAAAAAAAAAAACAAAAACAACTACCGTATTTGATAAAACAGGGAATACTTTACATAAATCACTGCAAAGCTGATCTCTGGACATCGCAGTAGGACATTTACCCAAATTTTCTGGATCAAAAGTTATACATTACCATATGGTCATGATTAGTAGGGTTTACCTACATGCTTTTAGTTACTAGATTTAAAGATGGTTTTACATGTACTGTTTGCTAGAACTTAATTAGTAATGTACATTATAATCTGATGACTATTTATCAGCCTGAACTGCAGTATGTGAGCTAACTTGGCTACATTCTTATTGAAAATATTTTGAATTAATCTCTAAATACTAAGGTTTTATTTTCACTACTAACTGCATTTCCATAATGTCATAATTTATAGATACAAAACAACCAAACACAGGCTCTTAACTCCAGCTTGCAGGCCTTATATATTTTAAATGGATACTGACTGAGAAAAGGAAGATTATTCTATACATAGTGGTTAATGAAAATGAAGTTATTTTCAAGGACTAAATATCTGCTTATACTTATTTTAATTGTAAAGCTCTGTTTTGTTTTTAAAAGGAGATCCAAAGATATGTCAAAAGTGATGATAAATCTGCAAATTCCATTATGCAACTCACAACATAGCTCTATTAAGTATGTTATCTAAGGAAAGGATAAGAAAATTAATAGCTGATATATACTATAGCTCAAGAGAAATCAGAATTTTTAATGATTAGAATCTACCCATAGTAAATATACTATACTGTACTCATGCCATTTCCCGAGAGTAACAAAAATTGGAGACTACATCTCCTATTAAGAAAAGAGACAATCTGGGGTGCCTGGGTGGCTCAGTTGGCTAAGCGTCAGACTTCAGCTCATGTCACGATCTTGCAGTTCGTGGGTTCAAGCCCCGCGTTGGGCTCTGTGCTTACAGCTCAGAGCCTGGAGCCTGTTTCAGATTCTTTGTCTCCCTCTCTCTCTGATCCACCCCTTTCATGCTCTATCTCTCTCTGTCTCAAAAATAAATAAACGTTAAAAAAAATTTTAAGAAAAGAGACAATCTTAACAGGAAAATAACATGAAAAAGTAAACTAATACTGATCTAGACATCCAAATTTTTTAATCCATTAAGTGATGCTATCTAATACATTGCACATATTGAACTCACAAACAAAATTCGCTGACTTCCAAACAGTAAAAATCCATCTTCTTGCATAGTGAACTCAGTATGCAATAAAGCCTGACTCTTCAGTGGAGAACAATGATTTTCAAGTGGTGTTCCTGTAAGTTATTTACAAGACCTCTCCCTTGTCCCCAACCTTATTTAGAGAAGTGGGGGGATGTATTAGTGAGTTTTAGCTTTGTGTTTCTACCCCAAACAGAAAAGCCCAGCTTTTACATGCTCTATAGTTTGGGATCAAATTTTGTTTAAGCAAAGGGTCCACAGTTTGCACAAAAAAATCCCAAGCCCAAAATACTGTAAACCAATTTACAAACAGATGACCTTCTCCTTCTTTCTATTTTCCCCTGACCCACTGCCCCTTACATACACACATTCCCTACATTTCAGACACTTAACAGCACCAGAGTCAAAGATTGGGGATGGGAGGTAAGAGTGGAGAAAAGCAAAGGAAGAGATACCATAGTCGTGAAACTAATGTTAGATGTTATCATCCTACCAAAGTTGAATATGCATGGACCCTTATGTGTTTGAACAGATTAAGAGGTATGACTCTCTATTAACAAAATTTGTTTTCGAGAGCCCTGTGTAAATATCAGTGTCACTTCAATACTTGAGGGGCTCCACTAACACATGTACTCTTTGTCTCTGCTTATCAATAAGAGTGTTACCAGTGACAGTAAGGACACTAGAGAGTTTCTAGAAAGCCAGGCAGAGCACTGTCATTATCTCTGTTCATATATCCAATGTTGCTGATGGGAGTAACAAAAAAGAAATCTGTATTGATTATTTTCTTTCAAAAAACTTTAAAGAAAACCCAATTCCATTAATGCAATAAAAGAAAAGAATGGGCAGTGTTCTCAAATTGCTTTTTCAAATGCCTCAAAAGTTCCTGGAAATCTTTTAATACTCTATTACCAGGTAAAACTCTCCGACGAATTCACAAGGCTCTATTAAACATCCTTTCCACACTGTTTAGACAATACATTTAATTCTTAACAGTGGTTCAAAGAATGTATTGGCCAATACATTAAAACATCTTTTGAATACTTGTAAATTAGCTAGGAATTTTCTACATGATTCATAAACTGTACATTCAGGGATTTTTCTTACCATCCCCCACTGCCCAAAATTATTCTTTTTCAGACATGAAGACTTTTTTTTTTAGTAGTAATACCATATTTTGCTTTTATATCCTTACATAAAGAAAAGGTTTATTCTTCAAGTAATTTATTTCTGAGGGCAGAGATAGAGGAAGGAGAAATAGCAGCAATAATCTGGAGAAAAGGGTACGTAATTTACTAAAGTGGGATAAGTGGATTTAATGTCTCATGTGAGAATATAATATATGGATGTGAAAGTTAAAATTTTCAAATAATGATAAGTTGTTTTCATTCAAAGATAAAATAGGCACCTCAGGATCTACCTGTTTTCTGCTACTCATCAATACTACTACGTTATGTGTAACAGGAATATAGTGGAATGATAGCATCTTAATGAAAAGTTCCTTCAGAGACTTCAAAGAAATGTTAAGCATGGTTAAGCAGTTTCTGTTAGTTACATGACAGGACACATTAGTGGAAACCTAGTAAGAGCATGGATTTCTAGGACAGACCTCAGTTTTAATTCTAGCTTAACTATGATTTTAGGTAAGTCATTTAACCTCTTTGAGCCTTATTTTTCTCACATACAAAACAGGTGTGCTTGTCCTGCAAGACCACTGTGAGGATCATGAATAATGTGCGTGAAGTATCCAGCAGAGTGCATGTAGTAGGTCTCAGTAAAGGTAACGAAATTAAGTCTTCAGTTAACTGGTTCTTCTATAAATAATAAGAGGAAAAATATGAGAACCACAAACTATGGAAAAGTTACCACAACCTCAGTAAACATTAAAAAAAATAACTGCACCACGACACAGAATTTCAAGCCAACAGCAATCCCAATGTCAGGATAGGAGAAATTGTAAATGTAGAATGCTTGATATGTGAGTTTAGCTGAGAAACTTTCAGGCTAGCTGGTGGCAACCATTCTCTTAGTCAGACTGCTGCTTCTCCAACTCTCCCTTCAGAGAAACTTTCAGGCCAGCATCTTTTTTCATTTTTTTAATTTATTTTTATTTTAAGTAATCTCTTGTCCAGCGTAGGGTTTGAACTCACAACCCTGAGATCAAGAGTCACATGCTCTACTAAGTCAGTCAGGCACCCCAGGCCAGCATTTTTTTTTTTTTTTAATTTTTTTTCCAACGTTTATTTATTTTTGGGACAGAGAGAGACAGAGCATGAACGGGGGAGGTGCAGAGAGAGAGGGAGACACAGAATCGGAAACAGGCTCCAGGCTCTGAGCCATCAGCCCAGAGCCTGACGCGGGGCTCGAACTCCCGGACCGCGAGATCGTGACCTGGCTGAAGTCGGACGCTTAACCGACTGCGCCACCCAGGCGCCCCCAGGCCAGCATCTTTTAACTGCCCAATTGGCATGGCCCCACATGGACCTCCATGATATTAAACAAAACAAAGGAAGCAGACGCACCTTTCTGAGATTTTCTCATCCTTTCAGTTGTATCAACAATCTCTGAGCCACATAGGTTCAAAATCTCAAAGTGTTTTTTTTTTTATACCAAAGCCTGTCAAGATTTCCTTTGTCATATCTCAAGCAAACATCTCAAAACCTTTTCATTTCTATTCTCCAAGCTCCAATTTCCTGTAAAGATAGATTAATCCTGTAAAATGGATTAATTCTCGTAACAGACCATTTGTCCCATCCCACTCCACTGCTGCAAAGCCCCCAATGACTCTTTACTATCTTTTGCAGCTTCTCAACGTGAAGCCTTTGGGCTACCTGCGGCAGAATCACCCATACAGTTGTGCAGATGCACTGGCCAAATCCATATCCACTCAATAAAATGCTCAGCAATGGGATGCAGCATTTCACAAACTTCTCACGTGTTTTTACATACACAGAAGCTTGTGAACAGCTAACTATAAAATAAATATCACCACCACTAAGAATAACAGCCAACAAACTAAATGCTTAACGTGGCCCAAGCAGTGTTCTAAGAGCTTCATATGGATAAACTCATTTAATCTTCATAACAACCCTGTGAAGTAGATATTATCACTATCAAGCACTTGACATAGGAAGAACGAGGAAGAGAAAGGTTAAGTAACTTGCCCTGGGTCAACAGCTTGAAAGTGGTGGAAATAAGATTAGAGTTCAGTCAGTCTGCACCCAGGTTCTATGTTTTTAAAGCACTATATAGACCACTTCAGGCCATCACTCAAGGACCCCGAGTCTCAAAACCTAATCTTTCCTGCTATCCAATGTGAGTATGTCCTTTCATCTCTGTAGATTCTCATTGTTTCACTGAGGTCATTAGACCCTTGAACTGAAACTGAGGTAAGTAAAGAGGTCATTATGTTATAATAAATCCAACAGAGCAAACTCCTGCATGCGAATACAAGGGCTCCAGCTCCAGGTCTCTGGCTTCCTTCTTTCTTTGTGGTGGCTTCATGGTCCAGCTGGTAGCAAGACAGTTCTAGGATCTCCCAATCCTTGTATCTAGATAGGACCACTTCCAGAGGAGGAAGAGAGAGCGCCACTTCCCATGTTCTCTTCCACAGAAGTGAGGAAAACATCTCTAGACCCCACACAGCAGACTGTCCCTCATGTCTCATTGCTCAGGACAATCTACACAAGGGAAATACGATTATTATTAGTGGCTCGGACTAATTACTGAGGTGGAATGGATATTAGGGTTAACTGTCAGGACCACTATACTCATTTTTCTACGTTGGTTCATACTACATTCCTGTCTAGGGTATTTTCCCTTCTCCATTTCTTTCTTTCATGGAAAACTTAGTTAAGTTTTTCCAACCTCATTGCTCACCCGTCTTCCACCCCTCCCTCCATCCTTCCATCCATCCAATATGTTTGAAATGTCAAAAATGATGAGCCAAAGTCGCCTGGGTGGCTAAGTCAGTTAAGTGACTGACTCTTAATTTTGGCTCAGGTCATGATCTCACAGTTCATGGGTTCGAGTGCTGCATGCACTCAGCGTAGAGCCTGATTGGGATTCTCTCTCTCCCTCTCTCTGCCCCTCTCCCCACTCAAGCTCTCTTTCTCTCTCTTTTAAAATAAATAAATAAACAAAAAATAAATTAAAAAAGAATGAGCCAAACACTACTAAAGACCTGAATCTACAATGGCAAGGTAGACAGACACAGTCTCTGTCCTCATAGAGCTTATGTTCTGGCATGATACCAGACTAATGTCACAAAAGCAGACCAAGTAAGAGTAGTACTTGCAGGCTATAGTAAGAGTTGTAAATTATAAAGGCAACCAACAGCGGGAGAGGGAGCTATTTTAGCTATGTGGTTGTAAAGAAAAGCTTCACTTTATAGTGATATTTAAGCTAAGAACTATAGAATAAGAAGGAGCCATGTAAGAAATGGGAGAGAACCAGGGATGCCTGGGTGGCTCAGTCAGTTGAGTGTCTGGCTTCTGCTCAGGTCACAATCTCACGGTTCATGAGTTCGAGCCCCACATCGGGCTCTGTGCTGACAGCTCAGAGCCTGGAGCCTGCTTCTGATTCTGTGTCTCTCTCTTTCTCAGCACTTCCCCCCTGAAAAATGAATACATGTTAACAAAAAATTAAAAAAAAGAAAAGAAATGGGAGGGAATCAGAATGTGCAAAGTCCCCATGATGGGAAAGAAGCAGCTTTGAGAACCTGAAAGAGGGCCTCAAATTGAGTAAGAAGTGTGGGAGGATGAGGGCTCAGAGGCTGAGTCATACAGGGTCTTCAAAGGCACAGTAGGAAGCTCACAGTTCAATTTTATTTCAAGCATTATGCAAAGTCAACAGAGACATAATATCATTTATATTTTATTAAGAACAGTTAGGCTATTGTATAGATGCTGGACTGAGCATGGGTTGGGGTGGCAAGAATATAAGCAAGCAGAACAGAATATTATAAAGAGGAGAAGCTGATGATTTCATTTTGTAGGCACAATGGATAGATCTCAGGGGTAAACAGCTCAGAAGGATGAAGGAGAGGTAAAAATTGATTCCAAGTTCTGGCTGAGCTACTAGGTGAGTGACATGCTAGTGTTATGAGTTGAAAAGAGACTGAGCTACTAGGTGAGTGACATGCTAGTGTTATGAGTTGAAAAGAGACTGGGGGGAGGGGTGAGAAGGTTGCAAATAAGTTTGGAATGTAAAATCAACTGCTCCCATTGAACATGTAAAATTTGAGATGTTTGTGAGACATCTACATGAAGTGTCAAATAGGTAGTTGAACAGGTGAGTGTGGAGTTCTGGGGAGAGAACAGAGTTGGAGATACACACATAATGCGCGCGCGCGCACACACACACACACACACACACGTCATTAGCATAAAGAAGTTATTATACTATGACAATCATATTATACAATTTGAAAAGGATATGCTTAGATGTAGCTTTTTTGGCGTTTAGCCTGTCTGGCATTCTCTGAGTTTCCTGGAGCTACAGTTTGGTATCTGACATGAATTTGGGGAAATTCTCAGTCATTGTTGCTTCAAATACTTCTGTTCTTTTCTTTCTTGCTTGCTTTTCTCCTACATTATTTCCATTACATAAATGTTACACTATTTGTACCTGTCCCACAGTTTATGGATATTCTGTTTGTTTTTTTCAGTCTCTTTGCTTTTCCTTTTTGGAAGTTTTTATTGATGTATCATCAAGCTCAGAGATTCTCTCCTCGGCCATGTCCAGTCTACTAATGAGCCCACTGAAAGCATTCTGTATTTCTGTTACAATGTTTTTGATCTCTAGTTAATTTCTTTTTGATTCTTTCCTAGAATTTCTATCTCTCTGCTTACCATGCCCACGTTTATGCATCCTATTTTAACCATTAGAACCCTCAGCATTCTAATCACAGTTTGTTTTAAATTCCCAGTCTGATAATTCCAACATTCCTGTCATATTGGAGTCTGGTTCTGTTGCTTGTTCTGTCCCTTCAACCTGTGTTTTTTGCCTTGTGGTATGCCCTATGATTTTAGCTGTGTGTGATGTACTGGGTAAAGGGAACTGTTTTTTCAATAAGTGGCCTTTTAATAATGTGGTGGCAAGGTACAGAGATAGGGAAAGCATTCATTAGTTCTAAGATTAGATCTCAATCTTTTAGTGAGCCTTTGCCTCTGAACTGAAAACTTTGTGAGGGATTCTCAGTTTTCCCTCCAACTTCGGTGGGACAGGACAGAGTGGGCTAGAGGTGGATATATGGATATTTCCATTCTCTAGGTCAGTTAGGCCCTGATTAGTCCCCAGTAGTTTAGGTTCTGGTGAAACATTTTCTCTGGAGGGCAGCCTTTGTTATAAAGGACAGGATGCTCTGGAGCATTTCAGAATGGTTCTTTTCACCTACCCCTCCCAGAAGTAGAAGGGGTTCACTGTGAGAACCTAGTCAAACTATTGGAGGTAAAACCAGGAAAGTATAGAGACCCCCTATGACTGCCCCCACCCCTGGACTTTTTAACTCTCAGATGTATCCACTCTGAACCTCAAGAAATTCATGGGTTGTAGTTTAGGTTTTCCCACCCCAATACTGGTTCCCACAGAGATTTCTGCTTTCGTAAGCTGTGATTCCCTGTATTCACCTGCAATTCCAATTTTGGGGACAGTGGTTTGCCCTGTGACCTCACTCTTCTGACAGAGCTAAGGAGAGTTGTTGTTCTTTCAGTTTCTTCAGCTTTTTCAGTTAGGACAAAGTGACAACTTATAAGCTCCTTACATGCTGAACCAGAAGCTGGAGTTCTCTTCATTTTTTAAATTATAAATTTTAGAGACAGATGGGATTTTAGATATTATCTTGTTGAATCACCTCTTTACAAAGACAAAAAATCATGGAGAGTAAAGGTAAATGACTTGTTCAAGTACCTAAAGCTGAGTACCTAGAGCTATTTAAAGTCATCAGAACCTGGTTAGACCCCAGTGTTCCCTACTTCCTGGCTGCAATTAAAAAGCAGTTCTGTTTTAAGAGCATTGCAGTTACATTTAAAGGAAAAAAAAAAAAAGAATCCTTATTCATAGAGACATGTACTGAAATATTTATAAGGAAATGATGTGATGCCTTGGATTTGCTTTGAAATCTGAAGTGAGATGATGGTTGTTAGGAGTATAGTTAAAACATGAATGGCCATGTGTTGACAAATGTGATGGGAAAATAGGTTCATTGTAATAATCTACTTTGTATATGACTGAAAATTTCCAGAGTCAAATGGTAAACACAGTTAAAAGTAGAAAAGAATGAAACAAATGTTTATTTTGACTCTAATTATCCATTCTTATCTCTAAAAGAATTGGTGTTATTATTAGAAGGCTTGTAAGTAAGCATGCATTGAAAGTTGATACCAACTCAAAAATTACTTGGTTTAGTACACCTGACAAATCATGAAGGTAAAATAAACTGTACCATTTATAAATCAAATTGCTTTATTTATATAAAATTCACAGTCATACTTCTCTAAACTTCTCCATTATTTTTATTATCTTATAGCTATCAGAGTACTTTAGCCCCAGCTGAGATCAAACTGACACAATACGTAGCTACGAATCTTTTACACAATACATTAACTCAATTTGCTTTTTCATTCTCAAATGAAGTATTTTGCCTGCTGCAGAGGAATTTTCATTAATGGTACTATTTGTACAAGACATTAAAAGAAATGCTCATAAATCCAAGCAATAGGATTGAAGTTTCTATTTTACTCTTATAAACCAGAAAAAAAGGTCATCAAATTCAGTTATCAATTAAGGCAAACAGAGGAAAATCTAAGGTATTCAAGTCCATTAATATTTGTTCTCCAATAAGAAAGGCTACCTAATCCCCTATTAGAGGAGATATCTCAGTTGGCTACTTCTTTAGTGACTGACTGTGGATAAATGAATTCAGTTAGGAAATTATTTGTACCTCAGTGTGATAACTGGAAGCCTTTGCTATCTTTCATTAATATTGTACAACAAACCATGTAGTCTGTGCTTTATTTCTTAGACATACCTGGTTGAATACAGAAAAGAAGCTCCTTAAAGAGTTATGTCTTATTTAATTTGGTATTTTCTACAGATCTTGGCACAGGAAGTAACTAGTGAATTAAATAAAATTATCGAATGGTATTTGTATTTCCACATTAGGGAAGAAAAGTTTGAAGGAAAATTCTTAAAATATTTGTTCACTCTCTGCACTCTCAAAATTCTCAGTATCACGTCACTATTCAAGAGGTCAATCAGTAGACTCAGTAACTAAGTCCAGCAAAATGAGCCTTCCCAAGCATCACAGATTGAAGGACAGTGTAGGGATTCTATCTTCAGTATTCCACTGCTAAGGCACGCATTCCACTGCTAAGGCACAAACAGGTAGCATAAGTCCTACGTACTACTGATCTTAAGATTCAAGAAGGAATGTGGGATTTATGACCGTACTCTCATTGATAACATTTCATGAGTATCCTAATAAAAACTTCATACATTTTGCAAAACCATAGTTGCCCATATTGCAGTTTAAGGTATGTGTGTTAAGCACCTAATACCTATTACGATAACTGGTTTAGAAATGAATAAGTATACTGGCCATGCAACAAGCACCATACAGATTATAGCTTCAGTCTGTTACAGAGTAATTAAAAGCAGTTAGAAGTAAAAGAAAACCAAGAACTCTTATCTAGGCTGGCAATATATTAACTGTCATCCTGATAAGAAAGAAACAATTGTTAACCATTAAAATGAGTTATGACAAAAATAGAGATACACTCCCATATTAAATCTTGAGAAAATGTTATGCATATTGAGTACAGAAAAATGAAATAACAGAGCTCTATTTTCATATCCTTACTATAAGATAAATAATAATGAAAATGTGAGACAACTGCAGTGAAGGATTTAAACAATTATCTTTAGTTTACTTCATAATGCATTGCTAACGTACTACATCTCCAAAATACCAGTAGCTATAAAACTGTTCTATATGCAAGAGAAAGAAAAAACAGTAACAACTTCAGAGACTCTAAAGCTTTGACTTTGAATGTTGTGATTCTTTAACACAGTAGGGACCTTTTAAACAAGAACTGTAAACTGAAGAATCTTCAATGTATATTCTAAGTAGACAACAAAGAAAAAAAACCAGTCTTTAAGAATGTACTGACTTGACCAGTATGGGAGGGTGTTCACTCACTTCTGAACCTAAGGGCCAACATGTGCAGAAAAGCTAAATAGGATCTAGAACTTGGTGATTCAAGTCTCAGGATAGGAGGGGCACCTGGGTGGCTCAGTAGGTTGAGCATCTGACTTCTGCTCAGGTCATGATCTTGAGGTTCTTAAGTTCGGGCACCGCACTGGGCTCTGTGCTGTCAACGTGGAGCCCACTTTGGATCTTCTGTTCCCCCCTGGCTGCCCTTTCCCCTCATACTCTCTTTCTCACTCTCAAAAATAAATGAACATTAAAAAAATGGGGCATCTGGGTGGCTCAGTCAGTTAACTGTCCAACTTCGGCTCAGGTCACGATCTCACTGTGAGTGAGTTCGAGCCCCACGTTGGGTTCTGTGCTGACAGCTCAGAGCCTGGGGCCTGCTTCAGATTCTTTGTCTCCCTCTCTCTCTGCTCCTCTTCCACTCATGCTCTGTCTCTCAAAAATAAATAAATGTTTAAAAAAAGAATCTGAGGACAGGAAAGAACTTTAAATGTCATCTTGTCTAAAACCTTCATTGTACCTTCCTCACTACTATTGTCTACCATTAGCTTGAATGCCACCTTCAGATCTCCCATTCATACAACCTATACTATTTCTAGCTTGCTCTGTTACTGCTTCTTTAAGTTGAGTAAAAATTTGGCTTTTTGAAGCTTTACGCACTATTACCTGTTCTGCTTCTGGAAACAGAATAAGCCAAATCTCTCTTGTATCTGACAACCCACAGGTATATGGAATAACTCTCTGTTCCTTCTCTATGCAAAACAATCGTGGTTGCCTCAAAGACTTTCTTTTTTTTTAAATTCCTACATAGGGCTGAGGTCCTGGCAGACACCCTTACAGGTGTCACAAGCTAATAACTGAAGAACATCTTGTCTTCAGATATATTTGTTTACCTGGTCAATATTTTAAAATTTTTATAAAGATGCATGGATTTTTGGCTTCTCTTGAAAAATGGTAGATGTGGCAACACTCAACTGGTGGCACTGAACTGCAGCTGAGTAGTGGCAAGGTAGATGATGCACTTGACTCCAGTAAACCACTATTTCCCCATCATTCAAGGGTCATCTCTCAAAAAGAACCTACTTTTCTATCTAAAATGGCCAGGCTGGGGCATCTGGGTGGCTCAGTTGGTTAAGCATCCGACTTTGGCCCAGGTCATGATCTAACAGTTTGTGGGTTCAAGCCTTGCATCGGGCTCTGGGCTGATACCTCAGAGCCTGGAGTCTGCTTCAGATTCTGTGTCTCCCTCTCTCTCTGTTCCCTCACACCCCGACTCACACTCTGTATCTCTATCTCTCAAAAATAAATAAATATTAAAAAATAAAATAAAATGGCCAGGTTATCCACTGTCCCTTCTTTTTCACTGTGTCTTTTGTCAATGTGCTCTTAAGTACCTAAGAAAATTCTCTCTTTAAAAAGTAATCTCTTAAAGAACATAATATTCTAGTGTGATCTGATCAACATCAATTACCAACTTCTTAACTCCCTTGATTTGGAATATATACATGTATACATACATGTATATACAGATACGTATACATGTATACATACATGTATATACAGGTACGTATACAAGTATACAATTACCAACTTCTTAACTCCCTTGATTTGGAATATATACATGTATACATACATGTATATACAGGTATGTATACATGTATATATAATTCTTAAAATTATTCATTTACTCATTCAGCATCACATAACATCTAGTTGGTTATTTTGGACACCACCATTAAACTTTTGACTCATTGACCAACAAATCTCCTGCTATCATGATACCACTTGTCTCTCATTCAGTAACTGTGCCACTATTTGGAAAAGCCAAACTTGGTATCTTCCATTTGTTCCTGTTAAGATCATCCTCTGGATCAGCATAAGAGCATCTCCTAAGCCAGGTAATGCTAGACTCTAAGAGATATCTAACTATGTAAGTATCTGTATCTACCACAAACACATAAAGTATTTTCTGTTGAATTTGTTTAAATGATCTGAGAATGTGTAAGTACAGATTCTCAGATCATTTAGCTGACTTTCAAGGTAACAGAGAAACACATTAACAATCCTCATGAGGTGCTTAAACACTACTAGTTCACACAATGTAAGGTAAGTCATGCCCCTTTGGAAGAGTTTTCACTTTCACAAAAGTTATCCTTAATACTAAAACTCAAATCTTGCTTCCTGTAACTTTTGCTCTTACTCATTTGAAAGCAAAAAGAATCACCATGTTACCTCTTCTACATAATCCACACACCCTCCTTTTTATATGTCAAAAAACAGTTATTTTCCTCAAGTTTACTGAGTTCCTGACTAGGCAACATCTAGTGTGGGATTTTGTGTGCCTAATCACAAAGACAGAAAAGTGTAATGTAAATGTAAAGACTACTCTTTTCCTGCAGAGAAAAGGAAGACTCTTACGGAGAAGATTTCATAGAAGAAATGGATTTACACTAAACTTTAAGTACGCATATCAACAGATCTATCATGATTCAATACTTAGTGAAAATTCTTGCCTCTGGTACAGATGATGAAAATACTGTGAATGCATGTCTTGGAAGTTACAACTATGAACATCATTTATCCCTATAATACAGATAAAAGGAATAATCACTGACAGATTATGCAGCATTGTTAATTAGAAGTGCCTATCTTCTGCATTATTCTCTAGTAACCCAATTACTTTAGGTTTCATATCCAACAGTAAAGAGCCTCATTTAGACTTTAAATTGCATATACACCTTAAGAATACAATGTGACTGACTAGAGGATTGTCAATTAAAATTATTTTTCCAAATCACAAAATCACAGAAATTAAATTTAGAATTTAAATATCTAAAAATAGAAAAATGGCTACATAAATTACAATACAGTCATACAGTAAAATAGTATGAAGTCATTAAAAATGATATATTCGAAGATTCTTTAATGGTAGAGGGAAGTGCTCAGTGAAAAAAGTAAAATACAAAATTGATTTCATCCAATTTCTATAAAAATTACATACACACACACACACACACACACACAGAATAGAAACCTGAAAAGAGGGGTGCCTGGGTGGCTCAGTCTAGTTTAGCGTCTGACTCTTGATTTTGGCTCAGATGATGACCTCAGAATCATGAGATTGAGCCCTATGTCAGGCTCTGTGCTGACATCATGGAGGCTGCGTGGAACTCTCTCTGCCCCTTCTGGGCATGTGTACGCTCTCTCTTACTCTCTCTCTAAATAAATTAAAAAAAAAAAAAAAAGGAACCCTTAAAGATATCAATATGCTGATACCAATCATCCCCGGATGACAAGATCACAGATGGTTTTCATCATCTTTTTGCACTTTTTTATGTCCAAATTCTCCATAAGACTGATTTTCTTTCACAATTAAAAAAACTATTTTTATTTAGAATGTCACTAGCATTCCAGTTATGGAGTTGAACTTCATTAATAAGTAAATATCAAATTCATAGATGGTAAAAGAAAATAAATAGACATAGATTGTAGGCTCAATGAGCTTCTATTTAGCCCAAAATTGAAACTAACATAAATAATGACAATTCAGGTTAGAAAATCATTCATAAGTTCTATAGTAAATGAGGGACACTTGTTCTAATGCCTCATCAAGTACTCCCTCTTTTAAGCATCTGCCTCCTTCTAAGTGCCTAAAATGTACTTTGTTCACTTGTTCTTCTGTTTGCACACCAAGACCTAGCAGTCTACCAGTAGGAAGGTATTTTGTCAGCATCCATGCAAATCTGACTGCTGGTTTTGAAACTTCGTATTTGAGGAATGAGTCAGAAGACCTCAGGATTCCGCAGCCCTGAGCAAGAGGCAGGTGGATGGAGGTAGAGGGAGGGTTTCCCCATTGCATGTGGGTACCATGCAATTCAAACCAGCTGAGCAGGTGCCTTGAGAGAAGAAAGTATCAGTGAGACCAATGATTCATTCATTCAACAAATATTTATTCAGTGTCTAATATGTGTCAGATGCCATACCAGGCACAAAGGTCGCAATGTTAACGAAACAGGACATGTCTCTGCTACCACAGAGCTCAGAGTCCAGTCTGTGTTTCTCTCTCAAGACTGCACAGCGAGCAAGTGGGAATCTCTGCAAAGCCACTCACCACAAAACAAAATACAAATTCCCAAACAACACCCACAACTTCCCAGGTGATTCTGATGACATACTTCCCTATGTTATTTCAAGTCCTGAGTGGATTCCACACTAGGCATCGCCATGGTGGACCTAAGGGAGATCTGGTAAGAGAAAGTGTGTTACATATTAACAACCCATCGGTTGAGAGACAGAACAATAAAAAGAGCACATTCAGAGGGTGAAGGAGTGTTAACTCTTTTCTACATTTGAAGCATCTGCATAGCCAGAGACAGTAAAACTCAAGGGTTATGACTAGTGCATTTGAAAAGAAACATTTGGGAAAGAAAGTCAGGAAGTCCAGAACAGGTGCTAAGGTCTTTAATCTAGCATCCCTACTGCCAAGGGAATTTTAACCATATTAAAGTATCATTTGCAAAGTAACAGCATGACTTAAATACTGTTAAATCTGGCACTTAGAGTGCATTCCTGCTGTAATCAACACATCACATCTTCTCCTTCTACTGTTCTGACGATTCAAGGAGTCTATCTATATGCTAACATGAAAGATCATAACAGTGATTTTTTTTTTAAGACCTTCAGAAAATAGTCTGTTATTGATAGAATGCCTATCTGGATCTGCTTTTCAACAAACAGTATTATTCAGTTACTGTATTTCAGTTACTTTTTCTTTATCAGTTACTATCTTAGCTAACAATTCTGTATAAGAGTAATGTAATTTCAGAAACATGAGAAAGGTTTAGATTTTTATTTACTAAAATTATCCTCAAGAAATCAGTAAACTCAATTCCATTATAAATCTAGAATTGGCCAAATGTATAATTGTACCTCATCTGTTATTTACTTTAAAATACTAACTGCTGGGGCGCCTGGGTGGCGCAGTCGGTTAAGCGTCCGACTTCAGCCAGGTCACGATCTCGCGGTCCGTGAGTTCGAGCCCCGCGTCAGGCTCTGGGCTGATGGCTCGGAGCCTGGAGCCTGTTTCCGATTCTGTGTCTCCCTCTCTCTCTGCCCCTCCCCCGTTCATGCTCTGTCTCTCTCTGTCCCAAAAATAAATAAAAACGTTGAAAAAAAATTAAAAAAAAATACTAACTGCTGATTTCAGATTTTTTTTTTGTCATTGACTCACAGGAAGATATGTATTTCACATCATTACCCAGGAATGGACACACACACACACACACACACACACACACACACGTATATGTGTATCTGTATATAACTGAAAGTAAAGGTTCACAAAACAATACTTATTACATGCAATGTATTCCTATCTCATCTCATCCTAAACTATAATAAACTAAAGATGTTGGCCCCACTGATTTTTCACAAAGCACTGATTTGAAACTTGAAAAAAATGTCAATACAGACCACATGATGTATCTCTGTCTGCAAGTTAGCGTTTGAAGAACCTAATCGGGAATTGCGTTTCAGAGAGTGCTTGGTTAGCTTATTAAAGACCTTATTTGGGATTTTAACTCCAAAGGGAGCTGGATCCAATGTCTTTTCTTGCATCCATTATCTTTAACTGCATCTCCAATGGTGGATTCATCCTTAAGCATAAAAAACGTTAGTAATAAATTTTATTGGGGAAACAGGATTCAAAATATGGGACTAGTCAGAAATAACATACAAGCTCCTCCATCCTTGCATGAATGGAGGAGGATTCTCTAACAAGTCCAGCGGCCTAACACCTTTTGAGTTGTATCCAAGGTCAGGAAAGTGTTCAGCTCTTGTTTCTGCACCAAACACCCTCCCCCAATTAGAAGATTCTGATGCCTAGGGGTGCCTGGGGGCTCAGTTGGTTAAGTGTCCAACTTTATCTCAGGCCATCAACTTGTGGTTGGTGAGTTCAAGCCCTGCACAGGGCTCTGTGCTGACAGCTCGGAGCCTGGAGCCTGCTTTGGATTCTGGGTCTCCGTCTCTTTGCCCCTCCCCAACTCATGCTCTTTTCTCTCTCTGTCTTTCTCTCTCTCAAAAATAAGTAAACATTAAAAAAAAAAGAAGATTCTGATGCCTAATCAGACTGAAAAGTGATCTGATTCCACTATTAAAGTATTATTTTCTTGCTTTAACGCTTGCTCGAATATGTTTCAAAGAACAAAATGGGAAATTCACTTGCCTATTAAATAGGGTTCTATGATTATTTTTGTGTCTGCTTGCTAATGAAGATGTGTAGGTGGGGCAAAATTTGGTTTGAGATTTCAGTTCACCTGAAGCAAGGCTATGACCAAAAGAACCTGAAAAAATATGAATAACCAAAGTAACTTGGATAAATCTGCAAAAGACAGGTCTGTTCTACTTTATTTGTTGCCAATATGATTCTCATGTAATAAAAAAATCAGTATTATTTTACCAAACACCTAATTTCTTTTAAACATGTTTTAAATTATAGAAATAAATCTTTAGCAAATAATTTTTTTAGATCCTGAAATAACTACTATCTTGGTTTCTCTTCAATGAATGATCTTACTATATTCTAATCCAACTGTATACAAATTTTGTTTTTTCAAACTACAGAGATCAGATGCTGTAGAAACTAAAATACAGCATAGAGAAATGGAAAACAGAGGATGGAAAAATAGCCTATATTTAAAGTGTTAAGGAAAGCTTAATTCTATCAAGGGGAAAAAAACCCCAAACTAATTTCAATGGGAATGTAAAAAGCTTGAGACCTAAACAGCTCCCAATTTGTCAAGTCAGAGTCTGACACTTGTTTTTATAACATGAAACAGATGCATCTTTTATAACATTAAAATGTGGATTATTAAAATGAGGTATTACTTTAAAAAAATCTGTTTCACCTCAGTAATTAAACAGAATGTACACTTCTCATTACTTTTTGCTTATTACTCTTGTTGTTTTCAAACTTTTTTGGAGGGGATACCAGAAGTTCTTACATAAAGGACTAAACGCCAGGATTGAGTTCCTAAAGTTTAAATCCGTTTGGCTGCAAACAGTTCATTCACCGTGGCATTCTTAAAGCATCTAGTGATTCCTAGCACTCTAGGCTAGGTTTGAATACTGTTGCCATTACTTATATGTGTGTAAAATGTAAAAAACAGTAATATGCACACAACCATATGTAATAACAGTGCTATTAAAATACACTTTCTAGTTGTACCACACACAGATGTTAAAAGGAAGTAATGGATACTATGAAAAGAATATTTCAGCAGTATTACTCAAAGTGTGGCTTTCAGACTCAATACTAAATTAGATTCTCTAAGTTTGGAACTGGAAATTAATACATTGAACAAGAAATCTAAGAAGTTAATGAGTTAGTCAAGTTTGAGAAACACTAAGTTAGAAGTCTGTGCAAAAACCCACCCATTCAAAACCTGAATTTTACACTACTTCACAAAACTACTTGCAAGGAAAAAATGCAATGTGTTGTTCAATTCAATTCAACAGGTACTTGAAGGGGTGCCTGGGTGGCTCAGTTCGTTAAGGGTCATGACTTCAGCTCAGGTCATGATCACATGGTTCGTGACTTCAAGCCCTGTGACTTCAAGCCCTCAGAGACTGGAGCCTGATTCGGATTCTATGTCTCCCTCTCTCTTTGCCCCTCCCCTGCTCATTCTCTCCCTCCCTCCCTCTCTCTCTCTCTCTCTCTCTCTCTCTCTCTCTCTCTCTCTCTCTCACACACACACACACACACACACACAAAAACAAACATTAAAAAAGAACAGGTGTTGGAAATTTAAGTAGGTACAAGCAAATCCCTAATAAAATAGTTAAGTACAAGGTATGGTATGACTAAGTACTAAAAACTATGAAATATACCATCATTTCTAAACAAGTAGTTAAGAAGGAGATAACCAGTGAGGAGAAGCTGGTAAAAAGTTTGGTTTTGTAAAGAAGGTAAAACTGGGCATGATTAGAGGAAATTAGGTGTTTCAGAAAGGCTGAGTTAGTGGCAACATTTTAAGATTAGCTGACAAGATCAATTAAAAGCTATTAGCAATCATCTGAATGTGAAGTACAAGGTGCCTAAAGGAGGCTGGTGGCAATGAGGATGGGAAAAAGGAGGTGACTGGATATAAACTGTGAAAAAAGAATTCACAGGACTTTGTGTCTGTCTGACTTAATGAAGATATGAGATATTCCCAACAGGTAAATTCTGATGAGAGACTTGGAGTGGACATACCCAAAGATAAAGATGTGAGTAAAAAAGGACATTGCGTAAGTTGTAAAAAAGCCCATCCATCATCACAGAGAACACATGCAAGAAGAGGTAAAGGCCAAGGGCTGAGCTTTGGTAATACCCAATTAGGGAACTGAAAAGTAACCAGATCAAGAGTCAAAAAGGAAGTGGCTGGACAGGAAGAACAAAGAAAGAAATGCATCATGGAAGCCAAGGAAAGAAAGTTCTTAAAAAGAATGAGTCTTCCATTGTGCAAATGCCCAGAAAGAGCAAGGAGAGTAAGAGATTTGAAAGTGTTACTCTAAGCCTGCAGGTGACCAGAAGTCAGCAGAATTACACAATGTTTTTTTTTGTCAAAACATATTAAAAGCCAGGAGGAGGAAAAGGGTTTGAGATGCTGAAGCAGGTGACTGATGCCATCTCAGGTTTTCAAATTTGCTTAAGCCTATTTAAATCAGTTGGCAGTAGAACTCACAGGAAACTATACCTGGCTCCCCCCCCTCTATTAACCACTTGGAAATATGCTATCACAACGATGTGTTTCTCTTATCTAATTACTTGGTAAATGGTTTTCCCCTAACACAGGGCAAATTAAAGTGGTGAGAAAGTGCCCATATTCAGTATACCCCCCATCCTCTCCCCCATCTCTTCCTATGTGTGTACTGGCACCAGATGTCACACTTCTGTTTCCTCAGGTGCTGCATGTGTGCTGCTTCAAAACCTTCATCTCTTGGAGTGGATTTAGCCGAAGGACTAATCCACCAAAACAAAACAATAACAAACAAAAAAACCCTCTCAAACCCCCAAAATCAGTGATTTGATCTATCACCCCTCATTAACCTTTCATAAAAGAACAGAGGAAGAAAATGCTTGACCTAAAGAATATACTTGTAAAGCTTCCATCTCAAGTCCGATAGGATGGACAGCAAGGGAGTGAGAAGAGTTTGGAGGGCAGGGAAACTCCCAGGATCCCTGAAATCAGACTTGGTGAGCAGCTTCTTATTTCACGCATTCATAAGGGCAACCTTGACTTGAAACAAATTTTTACCCTCTGGAAAATTCAGGATTATACAGCAAAACTAGAAATTTTAAGTTAGCAGGATGGCTGACCAGGTATCCCACACCTAAAATATTCTTCTTTAAATATGACTAAAATAAATTTCCATGGAAATGGAAAACCTTTCTTAAATTCAATTCTTACCTACTAGAGTAGACAGAACCTGGTGCTATTTTAACATGGCTTCCTTTTCTTGAGACAGAAGTCTAATCACAATAATAACAACAATAATAATAAATGTCCATACATGAAACTTTATTTAAAAAATTCTTTTTCTAATGTTTTACTTATTTTTTGAGAGAAAGAGAGACAGTGTGAGCAGGGGAGAGGCAGGGAGAAAGAGGGAGAGCCAGAATCCAAAGCAGGCTCCAGGCTCTGAGCCATCAGCACAGAGCCCGATGTGAGGCTCGAACTCACAAACTGTGAGATCATGACCCGAGCCAAAGTTGGACGCTTAACCGATTGAGCCACCCAAGCACCCCCATAAAGGAAACTTCAGAAAATACAAGTAAGAGGAGGGGAGGAAAGCTGCCCCTCTTAGAAGTAACTACTATTGTTACTTCAGTGTATTACCTTATGAAATTATTTCTTTGTTTTAATCAAATACAGATATGTAACTGCTTCTCTCTCTGCACTTAACATATTAGGCAAATATTTCCATGTTCATATATATATATATATACCAACATTTTAATGATAACCTATTCATTCTGTTGAACAGACATAGGTAACTTACCTCACTAAACTCTCACAGCTGGAAATTTCAGCTACTATTACACAAAATGCTACATGACTAGCCATGGACAAACATCTTTGAGTACCTGTCCCATTACTTCCTTTGTAATTTCAGAGATACAGGATACATACTGCTTAACTGCCAGCAAGAATGCCTGTACCAACCCACGGTTTCACCATCAGTGTACCGTGCTGCCTATATACCCACATCCTTGACAAGCTGGGTTTTATCTTTTTAATCCTTGCCAACCTGACTTGCAAGTATTTGGGTTCTCCTGTTCTACTGTTTGCTTTGGTAAAATAAACCTATTTCAGTTTTGAATACAAATGAAACAAAATTTTCAGTATAACAGTAGCAGAGGCTAATTGTTTTCCTTTCAGGACTGAATGCCAAATTCCCACAGGCCTATTTAAAATGCGCATACCCACACACACATACACACAATAATAATTTGTAAAAACAAATACCTTTAGTGATCTAAAGTATACTTAGATGTAGGTATTTTTTAGTGGCTAATACAAATTTCTTGAGCTATTAATATTCGTTCATTGAACCCATAACTTTCTTTTGCTAAACATGATAAAAAGAAATATACATTATGAAATTTAACTTGGAAAATACATAACAACATCTAACTAATAATTTAGAAATTGACGATGAGGTTATACTCGAGCACCTTCCTTGAGAGTTAATATGCTCATTCCCTCCCTTCCCCACATTTTCCAACGTTCCCATGGTCTCCACTTCAGAGAAATGGTATACTATCTGTTTCTGAAAGCTCAAAAGAGGGAAGGGAAGGAATTCACATTTTTTACCACTCTGTGTGAGGTGCCTTACGAGTGTATATTGACTGGTTCATATAGACAGATTAAAGATATTTTCACTCACTGGAAATAGGGTCAGGTAAAATGAATGTCTCCAGCCAGTGGGATCTCCCCTGAAAACCAAAAGCAACAGACCAGTATGGTTTTCTCCAAGGTTCATTACAAAATTCAAAAAAGCAGGTCTCAGATTTAAAAGCTTCTTTCATACTGTAACAATTTCACTAAAATGGAATTTCACACGCTGAGCTGTACACTGGGATAAAGCACCATTTGGGTCCTGTTTATTCTCTTCCAAAACACGGATAAACGGGATGAGGCACATGTTAGAAGAGTTCCTAAGAAAGGGAGGCAGTGGGTTACGAAGGATTATACCCTCAAACATAAAAAAGGAAAAAAGGGAAAAACCAAGTTACAAAATATATGGTAATAACAGGTTATATACACGTACATGCATGCACCCATACCGCTTTCCTGAATGCTTAGCTGCTAGTTACCTAATGGAAGGACTACTCATCCAAGTTGCCAGGTAGGTACTGAATGCTGATGTGTACCAGGCACTATGCGATACCAGCTGGAGAAAATCAGACCTTAGAGAGCATACAGTGTATCAAAGGATACAGAGAAATACACAATTACTCTCTAGTGGTATGCACAGAATCTGTGGGAACAGAAGGTAAGGGAAGTTTACTTCAAGAAGTATCCAGGCTAACACCTAAAGACTGAATAGGCCAAAGGGAAGAGTTGGGGGAAAGGTGCTTCCAGGCAGAGGTAACGGGAGTCTTTTGCACCAAAAGGTGAAGAAGGAGCATTAGAAGTTGAGGGAAATCAAGTAGTTTAGACTGACCGAGTCTTTGGCAGAGCAAGACAGAGGGAAGTACCAAATGATTAATACTGGATTGATCTTAATGACCAGAATTGTCATTTGAAATTTGATACTTTCAATTTCTTCCTTGAAAGTTTATAGTTAAAATATTATGAAAAGGTCAAAGGAATATTAGCTATACTGTTATAGAAATCAATATGAGGGGCGCCTGGGTGGCGCAGTCGGTTGAGCGTCCGACTTCAGCCAGGTCACGATCTCGCGGTCCGTGAGTTCGAGCCCCGCGTCCGTGAGTTCGAGCCCCGCG
>NW_024412400.1:19046214-19166029 GCF_014898765.1 Herpailurus yagouaroundi
CGCGGTCCGTGAGTTCGAGCCCCGCGTCCGTGAGTTCGAGCCCCGCGTCAGGCTCTGGGCTGATGGCTCAGAGCCTGGAGCCTGTTTCCGATTCTGTGTCTCCGTCTCTCTCTGCCCCTCCCCCGTTCATGCTCTGTCTCTCTCTGTCCCAAAAATAAATAAAACGTTGAAAAAAAAAAAAAAAAGAAATCAATATGATATAAATTTCATATTAATGGCCTGAAACATTTACCACTTGTTTCTGTTAGAGAGCTGAAGAAAACGTTTACCTAATTAATGTTAACCACACAATTTGTTGACGTTTAAATTAACTTTTCAAAAAGCATCTTGGTTCCCTTTCTATAATGCAACAGTTTCTCTAGTTTGTCAGTTTTTCCTTAAAATTTCCATCACACTGGCTAAGAGTCAACCTGATAAAAAGTAATGATATTCGGGGCGCCTGGGTGGCGCAGTCGGTTAAATGTCCGACTTCAGCCAGGTCACGATCTCGTGGTCCATGAGTTCGAGCCCCACGTCGGGCTCTGGGCTGATGGCTCAGAGCCTGGAGCCTGTTTCCGATTCTGTGTCTCCCTCTCTCTCTGCCCCTCCCCCGTTCATGCTCTGTCTCTCTCTGTCCCAAAAATAAATAAAAAACGTTGAAAATTAAAAAAAAAAATAAATAAAAAAGTAATGATATTCAAGCTTTAGCTGCCTCAGAATTACCTGGAAGGCTTGCTAAAACACAGGTTTCTGAGATCCCAGCCCAGAGTTTCTGATTCTTTAAGAATAGGGTGGGATCAGAGGATCTGTATTTCTAACACGTTCCCAGATGATGTGATGTTGGGGTCATGAAACCACATCTTGAGAACCAGTGCATTACATTATCATGTTGTAAGTGTACTCAAATAAAAGTAGGAGGAAAGAAGAGTTGTCTCTGAACTCTTTTACCTATGGTAGCAAAAGTCAGGTGTCCAAATTTAACTTACTGAGTTACTGTTTCCAAATATCTTGAGAAATTGACATTTCTATCTTTTTGTTTGAATTTACTATTCTAAGAACCAGTAGGAATGCTGCTAACACCCTACCTCTAACTTCATAAAGAGTGGTTAAAGAGTTTAAGCTTTTCAAAAATGTCTACTAAGAAACATTAGCCAAGAGCACTGCACCTTTGAAAACTCTTTGAAACCCACCTGCTCTGCTCTTGCTGCTGCCACTACTACTAAATGTAACCCACATGCTTCCAAAATGATCTACAGTAAAAATAAGTTCCCTCACAAGCCAAATGGATTTTTAACATGAACAACAATTTCTTTAAAAACACAAGCAAATAAGGGCGCCTGAATGGCTCAGTCAGTTGAGCGTCCAACTTTGGCCCAGGTCATGATTTCGCGGTCTGTGGGTTTGAGCCCTGAGACAGGCTCTATGCTGACAGCTCAGCACATGGAGCCTGCTTTAGTTTCTGTGTCTCCCTCTCTCTCTGCCACGCTCCCGCTTATGCTCTGTCTGTGCCTCTCTCAAAAATAAATAAACATTAAAAAAAATAAAAACAAATAAAAACAGCAAATACATTTTAAAAAAGTGAAAATGAAAATTGTAAACAACTATAATGCATTTTATCAACTAAGACCAACATTTACATACATTTATTCTATTTAATTAAATATGTGACTATAATAATTACTAATTAATTCTGCATTATCTCTAGGAGGCTTGCCACTTCTTTGAACACAAGATGGCTACATATGGGATCCATACTGTCATCTACATGTGTTGTTTGTACAACAATTTTAACTATCGCAGCAGCTAATTTATGATCAGTTAGATAATTACCTTTACTCCTCTTTATGCATATGTAGACACACTGCAGGAAGGTAAGTGTGACTTCACTTTTATTCCAATTAGTATTATTAATTTTAATAATGCATCATTAACAAAGAGGTACTGTTTTCATCAACAGATAAAACATTCACTGTTTCCTTAGAAGGTAGCATGCACCGCACTAAGTACTTCATCTTCACACTCTCCATCTCGGTCTTCTGGTTGAAGGAGAGGAGCCACAAAAAACTCAAGTAACTTGCCTAATGTGATACAGCTATGATGTAGACAGCTAGGACATTTATATCATACTTTTGAGACAGTATTACAGAAGAAACTATTGAAGTACTTCTGACTTCTAATACTGAAAACTTTTCAAGTTTAACTGAGCAAGTATAAATTTGACCTCAATCTCCTTTTCCTTCCGACTCTTCCTGGAAGATCTTCAACAACCAACAGGCACATTGGTGAGGCCCAGAATTATCCTCAAGTCTCCATGTGGAAATTCACTTTCCTCATCATTAGGCAAGAGCCAAATGGCCAACAGTAAGGAAAGGCTTGCCTCTCTCTCCGAGGTCTAGAAACCTGGAATAAAGACTAGCAGATTGGAGGGGTATCTAGAATAGAGGCTTCTGGACATCCACAGGATCCACTCCTCCCAACCCCAGGCAATTTGCCCTCCCTCATGAGCCAAACTGCTTCTGGACTTTGTTGACTCCTGTGTGTAGTTCAGAAGCAGAGAAAGCTCTTCCCAGGGCCTCAGCTGAGAGGAACAGTTTGCTACCTGAATCTCGGATTTCCCTAGACTGAAAACAGACTTATTTGCCCTTTCCTATGTTTTGCTCTGTGATGTGAAGTATTTGCACTTGATCATTCGGTGCACATTATTCTACAGTAATCACCTCTCGGTAATTTGTTTATTTATATATTTTTAAAATTTAGAAACATATACTAGTTCCAGGGGAGAAAAAGGGCAAAGAAGGGGAAAAAGAGGGAAAGGATAAAAAAAGGAATGGTTTTTGTTCATTCTTGGTTTTTCCTCAAAAAGTTTCATTCCTTTTTTGGTCAAAACCCTTCCATTTGCTAGATATATATACATCTATCACTAACATTACATTAGACTTAACTGCTTGTTACTTGTGTGTAACCCACACTAGATATGAATGTCTTGAAAGCAGGGGGCATTTGATATTTTCTGCTCTGTTATCTACACATATTTCCACTTGGTACAGTGAACAGGATTCACATTATTTCTGTAATACTTCAGCTTTTATACTGCACTTTTAAGTGCAGATAATACATATTCTAACTTACTTCACAGAGTAAAATTAGTAGAAAATAAAAACTGAAGTACTACACACTTCATAAGTAATAGTAGTTTTCAACCCTAGTCCTCACAATAAAGTTTATTAGAACATTCATAATAATACATGCCTCATTAATTTTACGAGTGTGCTGAACAATAGGGTTGACACCTAGTTACCTCCCACCCTTTTTTTACTCTTGACATGTATCTTGAAATATATGTATCAAGTATGTAAGCAATGAAAAATAAAGAAAAGGAAAAATCAAGAAATAATATCTTATGTAGAAAAAAGGAAACACTTGTGCCCTGCTGATGGGAATGTAAATTGGTGCAACCATTGTGGAAAGCAGTATGGAGATGCCTAAAAAAAAAAAAAGAAGAAACATATGATCCAGTAATTCCACTGCTGGGTATTTACCCAAAGAAAATGAAAACACTATTTCGAAAAGGTATATGCACCCCTATGTTTATTGCACACTATTTACAATAGCCAAAATACAGAAGCAACCCAATTGTCCATCGATAGATGAATAAAGATGTGATGGGGCGCCTGGGTGGCGCAGTCGGTTAAGCGTCCGACTTCAGCCAGGTCACGATCGCGCGGTCCAGGAGTTCGAGCCCCGCGTCAGGCTCTGGGCTGATGGCTCAGAGCCTGGAGCCTGTTTCCGATTCTGTGTCTCCCTCTCTCTCTGCCCCTCCCCCGTTCATGCTCTGTCTCTCTCTGTCCCAAAAATAAATAAAAAACGTTGAAAAAAAAAAAAGATGTGATAGACACACACACACACACACACACACACACACACACACACACACAATATGGGATATTATTCAGCCATAAAAAAGAATGAGATCCTGCCATCTGTAACAATATGGATAGACCTAGAGGGTATTATGCTAAGTGGAAGAAGTTAGGCACCAAAAGACAAGTTATCATATGATTTCATTTACATGTGGTCTCTAAAAACAGAACAAAATGAAAAACCAAAATAGACTCATAAATATAAAGAATAAATTGGTGGTTGCCAAGGAGAAGGTATGTGTGTATGTGTGTGGGGGGGACAGCAAATAGATAAAGGGGGTTAAAAGATAAAAACTTTCAGTTATAAAATAAATAAGTCATGGAGATGAAAAGTACATCACAGAGAATACAGTCAAGAATACTGCAATAACTTATGGTGACAGACGGTGATGACACACGGTGAGCAATAAGTAATGTACAGAACTGTCAAATCAATAAGCTGTATATTTGAAACTAATATAATGTTGTATGCCAATTATTATTCAATTTTTAAAAAGTAAGAAAAAAGAAACCATATGCTAAAGGTTAAAACTGTTGTTCAGGGGCGCCTGGGTAGCTCAGTTCATTAAGTGTCTGACTTCGGCTCAGGTCATTATCCCATGATTCATAGGTTTGAGCCCTGCATCAGGCTCTGCGCTGATGTTGCAGCGCAGAGCCTGGTTGGGATTCTCTCTCTCACCCTTCCCACCTCAAAATAAATAACTTAAAAAAGAAAAACCTGTTGTGGGACACCTGAGTGACTCAGTTGGTTAAGTGTATACTCCTTTTGCTTGGTTGAGAACAGTCACTTTCAAATTGGATCTTTAGCTGATGACTTAGTTCCTAATACAGATTAAGCATCCACTGGCAGTAGTCACTATGAGGCACAATTAGGTCATACTACAATGAAACATTTACAGCATACATATGTGTGTACACCCACATATATACTTCCATCATTAATAAGGACACCAGAACCTACCGATTATGACAATGATTATTTTACACACAACTATATATACCTTCTACTCTTTGGCTTAGCAAACATGTTAGAAATTTATCTACTTGGGGGCACTTGGGTGGCTCAGTCAGTTAAGAGTCTGACTTCGGCTCAGGTCATGATCTTGTAGTTGCTGAGTTCGAGCCCCTCGTCAGGCTCTGTTCTGACATCTCAGAGCCTGGAGCCTGCTTCAGATTCTGGGTCTCCCTCACTCTCTGCCCCTCTCCTGCTCATACTCTGTCTCTCTCTCTCACTGTCAAAAATAAATAAATAAATAAATAAATAAATAAATAAATAAATAAATAAATAAATAAAATAAAATGAAACCCTGCATAGATTGGTTCACCAAAAGTATTTTAACCAAACATTCTAAATAAAGTGGAATTAATCTCTCACTTTATACAAGTTTCCAGTATGTATTAGAGAATGATACCCACTTTTAAATTATGCAATTAATAATTTTATAATAAAACCAAGAAGAAATAAAACCATAACTCTCAATCTATACCGAAAACCAATCCTTCTGCCTACCCCTGACCATGGCCTCTGTGTCCTGGGTTAAAGTGTCTCCCTCAAAAAGATATGTTCAAGTTCTAACCCCCAAATTTGTATTTTTTTTTAATATATGAAATTTACTGTCAAATTGGTTTCCATACAACACCCAGTGCTCATCCCAAAAGGTGCCCTCCTCAATACCCATCACCCCCCCCTCCCCTCCCTCCTACCCCCATCAGCCCTCAGTTTGTTCTCAGTTTTTAAGAGTCTCTTATGCTTTGGTTCTCTCCCACTCTAAGTTTTTTTTTTTTTCTTCCTTCCCCTCCCCCATGAGATCCTGTTAAGTTTCTCAGGATCCACATAAGAGTGAAACCATATGGTATCTGTCTTTCTCTGTATGGCTTATTTCACTTAGCATCACACTCTCCAGTTCCATCCATATTGTTACAACGGGCCATATTTCATTCTTTCTCATTGCCACGTAGTACTCCATTGTGTATATAAACCACAACTTCTTTATCCATTCATCAGTTGATGGACATTCAGGCTCTTTCTGTAATTTGGCTATTGTTGAGAGTGACTAACCCCCAAATTTGTGAACGTGATCTTGTTTTAAAATAGGGTCTTTGAAGATGTAATTAAGTTGATGTCATATTAGAGTGGGTCCTACATCTAATGACTGGTGTCTCTAGAAAAGAAAGGGAAGACTGGGATACAGAGACACACACAGGAAAGAAGGCTACGTGACAATGGAAGCAGAGACTGGAGTGACGCGGCTACAAACCAAGAATTCCTAGGATTGCTGGGAGCCTCCAGAAGCCAGGAAGAGGCAAAAAAAGTATCCTTCACTAAGAGCCTTCAGAAGAAGCATGACCCTGCCGACACCTTCATTTCAGACTAGCCTCTGGAACTGTGAGAGAATAAATTTCTTTGGTTTCAAGCCACCATAGTTGTGGTAATTTACTAAATTAATACAGACTTTTAAAGAGGAACACGCATTAGCTGTAGTAGAAAGATTGAAAAACAAATAGTTTTACAGCATCCATTTTCTCAGTTGCCTTATAGAGTTAGTGGGAAGGTATCTGAGGGATAGATTTCACTAGAAGGATTAAGCACACATGGTCTTTTCATCTTCTACCCACATAACATGTTAATCAGGGAGTAGCCTAAGACTGCTTTTGGAAAATTCTACCCAAGGGTTCTTATGTTCTATCTATTTTCTATTAACACTTGATTGTTTTGTAAACCACACCGATTTTGGCTTGGCATTCTATCACAGCCATAGACACCTCTCATTCTGCAATCCTATACTTATTTTCTAAACAGCCTCCTATGGAACTCTCTTTTCTGTGCTGCTTTTTCTGGTTTAGTGATGTTGTGTTGGATGTTTAAAGATGGTATACCAACTACCCTGATCCTTTCATAGTCATCTACCTAACACTAATTCTACCTGACTGGAAGAGAAGCAAGAACACAGCGCCATCCACTTTCCTTTACTCCTGAGAAAATAAAGTCAATGGTGGGAAGTGCAGTCCAACGAATAACACCATCGGAATCATCCTCTTTAATTATGAGATACGGTGAGAACCACACTCATTACTATGTAATAATCATTAATCTACTTTGGGTATTGTGGCTATTCAGATCTAATAACTTCCTACAAAAGTCAAAATGAAGCGTTACTCTTAAATATAAGGGCCTGTTCTCAGAGTCACACAAAAATCACTGCTGATTTCTGGAGGCACTCTTTACAATCCCCGAGGGAAATCCACTAAGGGCTAATACGACCCTATGCATTTGCTCATGTTTGATATTACCTTCAGGTAAAGCCAAAGAACAAAAACCGACCAGCATACTCCAAGTAAGAAGTGTACTCCTGAAGGAAAAGAAAATGAAACTACAGTACTGGCAAAACCCTGGCACTTTTTGTGAACTGTGACTCTTAGATATAGGCCAGGAGGCCCAGCTGGGTGCTGCTCCAGTGAGCAGCTTTCGTTATCCTCAAAACTGTGCTCCCGATTTCCAACTCCGGTGTTAAATTGGAAAAAGTTCATTTCTAATTCAGGTCCTGTACAACTTACTATAAAGATTTATGACCTAGAAGAGCCAGCCAACAGAGTCCTACACTTCAACAGATCTAAAGCCTTACCCAGGGTTGGCACACTTACCAGCTTTAAACCTACATCTAATTCGGCAGGGGGAAACTGCTGCAGGAGCGAAGGAGCAGCATGGGTTTTAATTGAAAGATTTAGATGTCCAGTGTGACCCACACGTAATGATTTTCCAGATAAATTATATCCAGTTTTTGACAAATAAACAATCTAACCAAAGTGGACACTAAATGGCCTTCCTTTGAAAACATTTTATTAGCACAAAAAAGAGAAAGCTTTATTTCTTTACAAACATGGTAAGAGACTCCTAACTTGATCTTGAAGCCACAAATATATATTATATCTAGCTTTAAATAATCTTTTTCCAAAATTGTGTGTAAAGCATTTATAGTTTAAAGGGCCTTGCCTTACTAAATACAGAATTATAACCAGAATTTAGCTGTTACCCTACAAAGACATTATTATGATGTGCTAATGTATTTTTACAGATTCTTTATCAAGATTACAGGATCTTCTGCATATAGTACTTCAATTTATGCAGGACCCCAGAATCTGGTGAAGACTCTATATACACAGTCTTTACCCAGGCCCAGATTCTCTGAGCCAGGGACTCCTTTGAGACTTTAAAAAATGATATCACTTGAGGGACCTGTGTGGCTCAGTCCGTTAAGCATCTGACTATTGATCCGGGCTCATGTCATGACCTCACAGTTCGTGGGTTTGAGCCCCACGTCGGGCTCTGTGCTGACAGCGTGGAGCTTCCTTGGGATTCTCTGTTGCTCTCTCTCTGCCCCTTCCCTGCCTCCATTTTCTCTCAAAATAAATAAATTTAAAAAAAATAAATGATATCGCTCGATCCCCTCATCAAAAAAAGCACAAATACATGTGCATGCAAATATCTGCATTAATATCAAAATGTTCCCATACCCACCAAGTGTTCAATAACTTCAAATTAAGAATTGATAGGGTATGATTATTATAGAATTAGAAATCTCTGGAACACAGAATTTTTTGTTTCTCTAATATTGGTAATTATTTTTAAGAGGAGTGAGGGGGCAGAAGAGGTCAAAGACTTGAAAGTTTTAGGTTTTATTGAGATGTGAGCAGTTTAGAAGTGAAAAAGCATGAAGACTAGGCTTTTCTTCAAAATACTCTACTTAAAACACAAACAAAAAACCCACAAAGGTGGAAAGGAGTGCAAGACAGAGGATGAAATAATATGGCAAATTGTGGCGGTAGTGGAAGCCATCAGGCACATGGGGGTTTTAACTCTTCACTTTTGTATATGTTTGGGCATTTTCACAATTAAAAGTTTAAAAATTTTCAAAAAGAACTCTCTAGCTAATCAAGACATCAAGATGTCAAAATAGAATTTGACATCTGTGATCCCTGAGATCCTAGCTAGGTCACAGAACCAGGGAACAGACATGCAGTTGCCGCAACTAGAGCTGTTTCCATTGTGCCAGGATGTCCCAGATCTTACATGAGTCTATAACTTTTTTCCAAAAGAAAACCAGGAAAAGGTTATGACAGGTCAGTTTTGGATAAGGGCTCTTGGGGAAATAAAAAGAGGGGGCAGAGAAGGGTATGAAATCTGATGCCTACTGACATCTTTTGGTCCTCTTTTTCAGGCCATTCTGAAAGCCAGGATTCCCCAGAGAAAAAGAAAGAATTTACCATCTTAAAAATTTTTTATTTTATGTACTTATTTTGAGAGACAAGAGAGTGTGACCAGATCCCAAGCATGCCCCACGCTGTCAGCACAGAGCCCGACGTGGGGCTCAAACTCATGAACTGTGAGATCATGACCTGAGCTGAAACCAAGAATTGGACGCTCAAAAGACTGAGCCACCCAGGCGCCCCAGAATATGCCATCTTGATGACATCCTTTGGAAAATATCTTTATAGCATGTGAACCTGAAGAAAAAAATGTCTCCAAAATATTTGGGGAATTTGGGGGGGGGAAACTAGCCCATGAATTCAAAATATGCTTTAAGATTTGGAATGGGCTTCTCCTGATGACCTTTTTCCCCCTTGTGAGGGCACTGACTTTATAAAGAAGCTATGCCAAGAGAGATAAGTGAATTAAATTGAATACTCTGTGGCACAGTTTAGCAGGCAATTCATCATCAGGGAAGTCTCAAGTACTGCTGGCTGAATTTTAAAGCACTTTCTCCAATAAGGCTGGACATGCATGCCTCTGGGCATACAAATTTTCTTTAAGTTGGCAGGAGAATTGTTTCCTCATTCCATCTTTCTTACAGTCAATTCAATTATCATGGTCACAGAAGACAGGGTTAGCAGGAATAACCCCACGGATAATTTTTAGAAAACTCATTTCAACGTTAGTTTCAATCTCCCCTTTAACTAAAACTTATCAAGCAACTCATAAATCATCAGATTTACCTGAGTTTTATTATGCTTCGTTACTCTGTAGTTTCAACAGGATGCATAACAATATTAAAACTCCTGTTTATTAAATGAGTGCTTTAAATCTGTTTTTTTCATTTTCCCCAATAACCTCATAAATCAAACATTATTCTCACCATTTTACAGATAGGGAAATGGAGGTATGCTCAGAGAGTTAAATACATCAGTCAGAGGTCACAGAAGGAGCAAGTGACAGAGCCAGGATCTGAGCCTACGTCAGCATGACCTACCTCTTCCAGTATGCTGCATCATTTCTACAAAGGAGAAAAAACAAAAACGGGAATCAAAAAAGGCAGGCAGCAAAGGAAAGAAAGAAGGGAAATAGAAAGTGTACTACCAAATCGTTGTGAATTGTATGACCTTGGAAAGACTGTCACGCTGACTTCTACTTTTTGGTTCCACCTTCCAGGCAGTCAATATAAAATCAGTACTTCTAGGGGCGCCTGGGTGGCGCAGTCGGTTAAGCGTCCGACTTCAGCCAGGTCACGATCTCGCGGTCCGTGAGTTCGAGCCCCGTGTCAGGCTCTGGGCTGATGGCTCAGAGCCTGGAGCCTGTTTCCGATTCTGTGTCTCCCTCTCTCTCTGCCCCTCCCCCGTTCATGCTCTGTCTCTCTCTGTCCCAAAAATAAATAAACGTTGAAAAAAAAAATTAAAAAAAAAAATCAGTACTTCTAAGTGGTCTAGTTTTATACCCAAGTTACTGTCTTCATTCATAATTTAAACAAACACGTTTAGATCCTAAGACGATCTTTATGGAGAAAAGTGTCATTAAAAGAGGCTGAGATATTAAGTTGGCACTAGTTATGGAAAATGATAGACATGTCAATTCTTCTGAGTGACTGACATCAGAGACAGCACTGCCATAGAATTTCTGTTATTTTCATCCAGGCCTGCATGGGGTAAAAGACATATCTCCAGGGGCACCTGGGTGGCTCAGTTAGTTAAGTGTCCAACTTCGGCTCAGGTCACTATCTTGCGGTTCGTGAGTTTAAGCCCTGCGTCGGGCTTGGTGCTGACAGTGTGGAGCCTGGAGCCTGCGGATTCTGTGTCTCCTTCTCTCTCTGCCCCTCCCCTCCTCATGCTCTATCTCTCTCAAAAATAAACATAAAAAATTAAAAAAAAATAGAGGTATCTCCAAACAGCAAATTATGCAAATTTATGAGTGCCCTAAAATGAGTAATATTAAGGACTATAAAAGTCCCTAAGATTAAAACCAAACAAAATGGTAAATATCTGATGAATGAACTCACATAAGTCACTCTGACCTGCTTTCCTTCCTTCTTTACTCCCCATTTCAGTGGATAATCCCATTAACATCACTCACCCAGTCAAAAGCATGGACATCTATCAACTTCACTTGTTTTTTTTCAAATCTTACTGATTTTTGGAATTCTTGAGAAAAAATCCTTAACAGAATTTATAGGAAAAAATTATCTGAAAAAATCATAACCCTATATAACTACTTGCCAGTAGCCAGACTTCCTGCTAACTACTAAAAAGAGACAATATACAGAGGCTAGGAATCATTTTTGTGTGTCAGAAGACCTGACTTTTTTGATTGATACTCTGCCTCTAACAAGCTCTGGGATTTCAGGACTAAAGAAAGGCTCTGGACACTGTGTTAGATGTTTTACATAACCTCATTTCTTTCCTAGAACTCAACAAGGCAGCTATATCATTCACATTTTTAAGTAAGAGTACAAAAGCCCAGTGAGTTAGATGTGTTACCCAAATTTACAAAGCACAAAGACAGATTTGGAATTCAAACCTAAATCTGTCTACCACGTTATAGTATCACACGTGATTTCCTACCTATAAAATTTTTAAATGAAATCAAACCGAAAAATATTGTATAGGAAACTGTTGCTGTAATATATTTCTCAAAAGTGCACTGATTTTGGCAGCAACAACTGTCAATTAAGTGCCACCTTTTTGTCCACTTTATTTCGGCATCAGAAAAACACCTTAACTCTTGAGTCAAAATACACAAGCCAGATTTTGTAATATTAACAAAGTGGCTGAAATAAGTAGAGTAGGGGGAAACAGGCTGTGGTAAACTACTTGTATCTCGGATTCTCTTGTATTCAATATATCCACAACTGTATAATATAATTTGACAGTGCAGGAACTGATGGAAATTTATAGGCAAATTATCTCTGCCTGTTGCCATAGGAGTATTGAGCACAAACAGACATATTAGGCTTGGCAAATATTTGAATGCTCGAGTTGGCAATTATCTTAAACATGAAGCGTAAAAATCATGCTTTTTAAATTGTAAAAGAATGCCGATTTCAACACAAATCTATGCAAAAGAAGATAATTGGGGCTGCTATAAATAAACTCATAAAAAAGAATTAAAAAAGAAAACCAGTAGAAAGTCTTAATCCGTTACTAGTTCAATTCCAAATGCTATATTTCTAATAGCCACTCAAACGATCTATTCATCAAATAACAAGAAAAATGGACTCACAGCTCAATTTCTACTAATGTAGGAACAATTGGGTTATCTGATAAAGAATGATGATAAGAGTCTGTGGGCTATGGGTAATAAGTCTAAGGTAATTACTACCTGTTACAGAAACACTCCATTGATTTGGGCATTTATTTTTGATGAATGGATGTCATGTTGCAGAGTTAAGTGGGGAGGCCCCTGAGGGGCAGAAGAATAGTTCAGAATACTGGCATCAAATCCTACTCCAGTAATATAAACCCAATGTTTGATAAATACCAATAGATATTCCTCGTTATATATAGTTATACCAACATGCAGAATTTCATTACTACTGAGTTTATAAATAAACTAATTATGGTGTGTGTGTAATCCATTCTCAGTAAATGATGTTAAAGGAATGGAATCAAGAGATTAGGGGTAGGGAGTTCTGTTTCTGGAACACAGTCATTAGTACTTTGCATCCAGTTCTTGCTCATGACTTGAGAGAAAATGGGATAGCAGTGAGAAAAGGCAGGAAGAAAGAAATACAAAGAGAAGCAATGATGATAGATGCAGCTATGGTCCACTTTTTGGTAACTGACAGAAGTGATTCTTCCTCTGGGCTGGAAGCACAAAGTGCCTTTTGTCTGTTCTCCTTGTTTATTTTTAAAGTCACTACTATCTATCCTACTATGGCATTCATCACATATAATCACTCTGAGTATTTAATATGCTGACAACAGAGTTCTATCGTGGCTGCGGTGCTTTTCCATGGAAAGTTAAATTTGTGTATTCAGAACTAACAAAGAACTTTTCAACACAGTGTTGTATCATTTGACATCGGCGATTTATAAAAAACTGAACAAAATGCAAGGTTAGATTTAATAAGAAAGGCTTGGCAATTAACGGCACAAGACAAATTTTACTAGACCCCAGAAAAGTAAAACTGAAGATGTTTGAAAGATGTGCAATTTTCAACTGCTTTTATAGTCACTGCAGTATCTGTGAAATCTTGCCTAAGGGTATTTCTCTGAATGGTTAGATCAAGTACTGCAAAGTGCAAGTTAAGTGATAACTATGTAAAAATAATTACATCTGTTCAAAAAGTTAAATTCATTTTCGTTTCATTAAGCTTTTTCCTTTGCCCAATTTTTATGAAACAGTATTTTGTTAATTTGATTCCGAATAAGTATAAACTATTTACATACCAAGGTCCAGTACCCCACTGCCACTCACCTTGTAAAAGAAACATCCAACCACACCTCAGGCTACTTTCTTTACCCATCAGGCTTGAGGTGTGTCAAGGGTGGTTGGGGTGTGTTTGTATTCGGCTGGGGCTCAATCACGTCTATGGTCTCAAGTCTAAACAGGCAACAGACTAAGGTCATAGGCTCATCTTGAGCCTTCAAGTGAGTGTCACAACCACTAAGGATTTTTGGTGGATAAGACGGTAGACATCTTGGGAAGTTACTGAAACCAAAATGACTCTCTGTGCTACTGTTAAAATACGCCTACTTAAAAGCACGTATCTGGAATATTCCCTTTATTTCATATACTTTAATCCTAATGACCTCACAGCTATAGATCTAGAGACAAATGTCACATAAAATTATTTTTTTCTTTTCTATTAATTCTATTAATTAAAGGAGATCACATATATTGCTTGTGAAGAACACCTAGAGGTACGTGGATGGCTCAGTTGGTTAAGCTCTGACTTTGGCTCAGGTCACAATCTTGTGGTTTGTGAGTTCGAGCTCCACATCAGGCTCTCTGCGTCGGTACAGAGCTTGCTTTGGATCCTCTGTCCCTCTCTCTCTCTCTGCCCCTCCCCTACTTGTACTCCCTCTCCCTCTCAAAAATAAAAAAAAATTAAAAAAAAAAAAGAATAGCCAAACTAAAGATGGGCGAAAATCTCGAAGGTGTTGTGACTAAAATACTACTGTATTTCTGAAATACAAAATATCAGCTCCTGGATTAAAGTTTTTAAACAATTTCTAAGCATTATCAATCCTGACACTTATCTCACACTCATTTTTTTAATGGAGTGATCACAATTTTTAGTGAAAGTAGAATATTTTAAAACCATTCTAGGGGCGCCTGGGTGGCGCAGTCGGTTAAGCGTCCGACTTCAGCCAGGTCACGATCTCGCGGTCCGTGAGTTCGAGCCCCGCGTCGGGCTCTGGGCTGATGGCTCGGAGCCTGGAGCCTGTTTCCGATTCTGTGTCTCCCTCTCTCTCTGCCCCTCCCCCGTTCATGCTCTGTCTCTCTCTGTCCCAAAAATAAATAAAAAACGTTGAAAAAAAAAAACCATTCTAGTCAAAATGGTTTTGTAGTGTACTTCTTTTGGCAAATTGAAGTACCAGTAATTGTCAAGTAGAATCACTGCTGACAGTACTGGAAGTTATTTCATAATATCCTAGTCTTATCTGCAGTTTGTATTCTTTGCAACTTAAGATAGTGTAATTAAGTCAGCAATTAAGGGACCCAGGATGACAAATAAGAAAAATAAAATAAAAATGAAAATAAGATTGGAAGCCAGTTCCAATATATTGGGTTTCTCTATGTCCCAGTACTGGCGTTAAGTGAAGAAGAAATTATTTTGAGGGATGCAGGGGACAAAAGAGGAAACTTAGGAACAACATAGATCCTTTACAATATGGTAGCTAAGAACAGAGGTTTTGGAGTCTATTAGACCACAGCTCAAATAAAATTCCATTACTCCTCTACTTCATAGAAATGTGATCTTAAGCAAATGAATTCTCTCTGAGCCTCACTTTTCTCATCTGAAAAATGAGGATGGCAATACTTACCTCATACAATTGTGAGAATTAAATTGGATAATTTACGGTAATATGCTTAGGACAGCACTTGGCATATTGTGAGTCCATAAACAACGCTACCATTATCATTCTTCTTTTGATTATTTCCATCTCTACTTCTTACCTACCCTAAAAAGCATTTAATGATCCAATAATACTGGCTTACCTCTGTGGCCTCATCTTATACCATTCTTTTCTCCATACTCCAGCCATCTGGTCTCCTGTTACCTGGTAAGCAAAGCTGATTCCTGCCTTAGATTCTCTGCACTGGTTCCTCTATCTAGAATGTTCTTACCAGAGATATTAACATGATGACTCCTAAAGACAACCAAGCCACAGCTTATTATCACCTCCTGAGAGAGGTCCTCCCTAACCATCCATTCTAAGGGAACACAGGAGTTATTTTTCAGCAGAACCCCCTCTATTAATTATCTGCAAAGCACATACTCACATCTGATATCTTACTCATTTGTTTGATTACTGCCTGTCTCACCACACTAGAATATAAACTGAATAAGAACAGAGGATTGTTCACAGCTGTATCTCTACCACCCAGAACTAGTTGTAAGTACTAGTAGAAGGAAGGAGAAAGAAATGGAGTGGATGAAAGGAAGAAAGGATAGAGGTTTGAGGCTGTGAAAAGATGATTTTGAGGCTTTAAAAGATTGCTACAATTTGGTAGAGGATCTGGTTTTCCATTTAAGTGGACAGTAAATGAATTCCTGCAGCTAAATTGCATTACTGAAAGGCATGAAATCATGTAAACAGAGTTACATATACACATAAAAATACATATACATATATCTATACCTATATCTCTCTCTGTATATAAATCTATCTATCTATCTATCTATGCAGGTTCATTTATTCCCTTCTCTCTCTAATTACAGATCTTAGGATAAATTTTGAGAGTTAACTGTGAGCCAGTCATATGTTTCTATCCACAGGATACATGATTCATCCACTACTATTTTTCATCTGTAAGTTAAATGGATCATTTCATTCCTTTTTTCTGTTTTCTGCTGACTAAACGTGGCTTATTAAACAAAGAGATTAGTCAAGAGTACTGATCTGTAGGGATGTTTACGTTTTTTTCTTCTTTTTGTAACAAGAACTTTGTTTCCGGATTTGGATATTCTGGCAAATCTTTTCATTTTGTAAAATATAAGCTCAGAATATGTAAAACTACATTAGGGGGCTTCATAAGTCTTTATCAGCAGAACTTTTATTGAACTTATATATGACAGTAATGTTTCTTTCAGTGTTTTATCAATGGAACGGTAACAGTTCAGACAGAGATGTGTTGCTTTTTTCATGCTCCGAAGTACTTATGTAATGTTCAAGAAAAGAAAGTAATTAAAAGCGGCCTGCTGTGTAGCAGAGTAAGGAGTGTAATTCTCAAGTGACAAATAAGGATGCAATTACTTCAGCAAAGTGGGGAAGAGTCCAGAAATCATCTTTATAATGTCTTCTTCTTCCACTTTCACACTATCAATATGCTAATGTAAATAAATATATTTCATAATGTAAATAGTGAAGAGTGGATTATAATATAAAAGTACTCCCTGGCAAAAGAAAATATAGCTGTACACATAGTTTTGTAAACATCTGAATTGGTCTTTACAGGCTAAATTTTTAATTTTCACTTTCATCATATGGAGTTTTAGTTTACATCTAAAAAGATGTGTAATCTACTAGTTTTCTCATAATTATGCTAATATTTAATAAAGTGATATGATTCTAGGGCTTGATTTCAAGGTTCAAATTCAGACTATTTTAAAGAAAGAAGATATATCACCAAGGTTAAGGCACTGCTATAAAACACTCTGCCTTCAGAATTTCTTGAAATCTCCTGGCAGAAAGACAGCATTTCTAATAGTTTCCATGAGATTTATCCTAATGGTAAACGAACAACAAATATAACCACTGAAGTAGAATTTTGACATGAATATAGAAGTGAGCCAAAAGTGCTCATTTCAGCACACATCCCTTTAATATACATCCCTATACAAAGTTTTCCACTAGTATGAATGGAAAAAGTAAAATTTGTCTTCTACTTTTTCTAATGCCAAATTGTCATTATCATGTCTCCCCTAAGACTTGAATTCTTTTTTATTTCTTAAAGCTTTATTGAGGTATAACTAGCATACAACAAAATGCACATGTATTTAAAGTATACAATTTGTTATGTTATCACATAAGACCCATGAAACTGTAAGACCTGAATTCTCTGGTTCTTGGTTATAAGCTAACCATTCCCAAAGCTAGGCAGAGCAGAAAGATCAAGACAATGAAATGAGAATTCCAAAACATGATGACTATTTTGGACAACCAGACGACAATGAGGAACCTTACCTCCCAAGTTTCTTCAGAGCTCATTTAAATAATATAATCTAATAAACTGGCTGTATGATACTTCAAATACGTTAAAAAGCAATGAAGACTTAGGAGAAAAATGTAGAGTATTTATCATTCTAGAAAGTGGCTATGGTAAGAGTCAGGACAGTGGTTGCCTTTGGGGAGACAGAAGCCATTAGGACTGGGAAAGGGAAAGTGGAGACTTTCAGGGGTGGCTGGCAGTGTTCTATTTCTCCACTCTGGTGGTAGTTAATGGGTATTCACTTTATAATAACTCATTATGCTACACATTTACTTTGTTCTCGTTTTTGTAAATATGTTGTTTATATATTTTTTCAAAGTTAAAAAGAAATGTTTGCTGCTAATGATTTATTAATAGTTACTTGTAGTCACCACCTTGCTATAAAGTCTGCACTGCCTTTTATTATTATTTAGCCATTCCACATGTGTAAACTTCTTGATGACAACAAGGTCTTCCACTTCCTATGTATTCTCCCACGAAGAGTAACAAAATCCTTTATATGCTCTGGAATTATGCAAAAACTATTTATTTTACCTGGCATTCATTCATCCTTGAACTACATAAACATATATGGCAAGTTGTTGGTCTATGGGCCCGGGTTCCAATTATTACCTTCTCTGGGCCTATAGGTGGAAATAATCATACTTATAGCATATATCACAGTGTGTTTCTTACCATTCTTCCTCCTGCTCATCTACTCAAACTGGTCTGTGACCACATCTCCAGCAAAATGCCTGCTTGTAATGGGGATGAAGTAACAAAAATGGCATTTTTTATTATTATTAGGAATAGTGATAAGTATCATTTATTGAGTGCTTACCATGTGCCAAGCATTGTTCAAAGTACTTTATATGTAGTGTTATTTACTACCTATAGAAGAAGTTACTATTATCTTGATTTCATATAGAAACTGAGGAGCAGAAAGGTTAAGTAACTTGCCTGAGGTCATACAGATAGAAAAGGGCAGATCTAGGACCCTAACTTAGGTATACTGATCTCCTGGATTCCTAAAACCATATTCTTTCCATCAAATCCTGCTATTCTACTATGCTGTGAGATCTCAAGATAAATAAAGTCTGAGATTTTGTTTTATAAATGCCTGAAAATGTGAGGGCAAGAAGCTTGATTTTCGCTCAAATTCCAAGTTTTAAACCAAATCTCTTAAGATATTCTACCTTCTGGAAATGTTTGTCTATAAATTCATAGGAAAAGATTAAGTTCTGCCATATACCAGAAGAAATTACTATAACTATAGCCATTATACTAATTTGTAAAAAGACTAAATACAGGAAATATATTGAACAGATTTAAAAAGCACAGTAATCAAAAAAAGAGAACTATTTCTCAAAACATAAGTGATGAACAATTTAAACACACATTATATATAAAGTAACAATGTAAGAAAATCTTCCAAATTTACCAATACAATTTGGATAATGAACATGGTAGGAAATAAGGTAATTTAACTGCATTACATAATATTCCATTTCAATACATTCACTTTTGCACTTAGTGAAGCTATAATCAAATCGAATATCCACTCAAATTTTACTTTAAAGTTTTCCCTCTTTGCTCTGAAATAATTCCTACTCATCTGCCTGTGTTACTAGTCATGTGGACTGACAGAAGAGAGCACTAATAATGCCCAGATTCTCCTTTCTAGTTTTTACCACAGAATACAGTCAATGGAGAGAAAACTTAGACTATCTCTTTCTAGGCATTAGAAGTTAAAAAAGATTTTTGGATCCACTCTTAAAAATAAACAAAAGAGACATCACTCTCTAAATGTGGATTATGCAGAATCAGGGTGACAAGAATAACTAAACTCAGAAGTCTACTAGTCAGAGAAATTAATTTTACTCTCATTCACCCAGCACATAGTGGGTACTGAAGGAAAAATGCTTTTTGGAGAGCCTGGATAATTTATAAACAGCTTATTTTAATGTTCCATAACCTATCTGCATGTTTCAAACAATTCAAGCACTTTTGCCATCCTAGAACTGACAGCGAAAAACAAACATCTACTGCCTGTCTCTCTTCTTACCCTTCACCCCAAGGCAGAGGATTTTTAGGTGCTGGGACCCAGCCTCAAAGGGACACAGTTGCTTTCATGAAATGACAGTGCTAGAATCTGGATGCTGCATGGCTCCCCATTTTCTGCTGTTTGGTTTGTTCCTAAAGGGGAAGTTGTGAGGGATCAAGGCAGTGCTCACAAGCATCATCTAAAACACCAGCAGTCCTTTCTCCTGACCAGTCAGGTTTCTTAAGAGATTTTCCACCCTTAACCTCATGTCACCAGAAGCAGCAGGTTTACTCACATAAATGGTCCTTCTCTCCTCTCATTTCAGAAGTGAAGGGCTTTCCTTCCACAGGCTGATTATTCCCAGATAATCAAAAGCCTAACTGTTGGGCTCAACTGCTTTATCTGATTAAGAGCCCAGTGTAATAATAGTAAAATCAAAGCAATTCTATGGCAGATCACCTTAATCCACTAAAGCACTGGGTTGACTGGAGACTGAACTATAGACCTTCTAAGTGCTGCTCTACCCTGTGGTCTCAAATGAAAGCCTGGGGGTGTTTGTCTGGATCATTCCTTCTTGCAAGTCTCTGGATTCCAATTTTTAACCTCTGTACCAGAAATACAGCAATACCAGAAGCTCTGGTCAGATTCTTAGCTACTGCTGAGAATTAGGCAAATGACTAAGGGTAAGGAATAGTACCAAATGTTGAGTTCCTCTCTCTGTACTTCCATTTCCTGGATCCCTGGCCCCTCAAATGCTCACTGACTTACCAGCTCTCCAATGCCTCAAATAGATTTTGTTTTGCCCAGTTTTTTCTAGTTGTTCTTAGCAAAAAGGCTGGTTTACAATGAGCTTATCACCATTAGTGAAAGCAAAATTTTCCAAAGTTTAATTTCTGCCCATGATAAAACTAATTCTTACCTAAACAAGCCATGAAGGCATACTCATGGTGAACACGCTTGAGGACTTTCAGAAGATCATTTACACATTTAAGTGAAAATATAGAGTATTTTTATATACAGTAAATTCAATACCAAGATAACATCACTGTATGAAATAAACAATATAGAATTATTTTGATAAAACTATGTCTTCACAAGTGATTACAAAGAACACCAGGAAAGTTACTACCTCAAGTAAAACCATGGGTTCTAGGATTACAGGCTCCTATACAGCACAAAACAAAGACCATGTTGTTTGCACTTATCTTTCCAAATCAAGCAAGCTGAGATTTCTGCCCATTAGACTCAGAGTCCATCTTCTACCCAGAGTATTAAACTCCCCATGCTGCTCTTCTATGTTTTCACCAGTTACCAAATACAGTGCACTTTAATGTGCTAACACAAGGGTTGGCAACTTTTTCTGTAAAAGGCCAGACAGTAAGAATTTCTGGCTTTGTCTGGCTTTCTGTCACAAATACTCAACTCTCATTATGCAAAAGTAGCCATAGGCAATAGATAAATGATTGTGTGTTCCAATAAAATTTTCTTTATGGACACTGAAATTTGTTTTTAATATTTTCATCTGTCAGTATTATCCTTGTTTTTATTTTTTTCAGCCATTAAAAACATTTTTTATTTATTTATTTTTTTAGTGTTTACTTATTTATTTTGAGAGACAGAGACAGAGAGCATGAGTGGAGGAGGGACACAGAGAGACAGAGGATCTGAAACAGACTCCAGGCTATGAGCTGTTAGCACAGAGTCTGACATGGGGCTCGAACCCATGAGCCATGACATCATAATGTAAACCGAAGTAGGACACTTAACCAACTGAGCCATCCAGGTGCCCCTAAAATTTTTTAAATCATTTTTACTTTGTGGGCTATATAAAAACAAGAAGTGGACCAGCTTTGGCATACTGGCTATAGTCTGCTGACCCTGCTCAAAACTAATAAAAACTCATAAACTAATTAGGTTCTCAGCTCTGACTATACCATTCATTTGTCCTTCCTCCTAAACTTTTCCACTGTGCCTCTAAGGACAGTGGTTCTCCAACTTTAGCAGGCATTAACATCAACTGAGGGCCTGTTAAAACACAGATTAGAGGGTCTCACACCCAAGGTTCCTGACTGGGTAGGTCTAGAGTTGCACTTTATAATTCACATCTCTAATAAGTGTCCAGGTCCAGGGACTAAACCGTGGGAATCACTGTTCTAGAATTTCCTCAGTATTACCAGCAAACTCTAGTACAAACCATAACATACATTATCTTTAAACAACTATTCTGTTGCCATGTGCATCAAATCCTTTAAATGCTTCCATACCCAACATTTGTGCTAAACCATTTCACCTACTTATATATAAATGCAAGTCAGCACAAACAAAACATTAACTAAGACAGTACCATTATCTAGCCACTAAATTTCTGTGGTAATTATCTTTAGAGAGAAATAGGTATTCTTGTTGAATACCTTTACATTCAAAAGGAACAATGATGGAGGGGTAAATGTCTTAAATCACAACTTCATTCTATTTATTACTATTTTATTATTTTAAGATGTGATACACATATTCCTCACAATCCAAACTGTTCCTTACTGAACGCACACTATGCAAACTCAGAAAATGAAGAGAGAAACTTTTTGAGATAGAATTATTTTCCCTTGCTATTCAAACTTTCATTACTACTCACTACCCAAAACTTATGGACCAAAAATATCTGGATAATGACATATCCCTCACTATTAAAAACTCAGGAACCAAGGAGAATCAGATGGTTAAGGACTATCCAAATTTATTTTGAGATTTTAAATTAATAAAGTCATGGCAGTTTGGTTGATTGTCCAAGAGAGACATAGGTTAAAAAAAAAAAAAAAAAGATTGAGAAACATTGAATTAGATTTAAAGCTTCCTGGGGACAGTGATCACATTTTTTTTTTTTTATCATCCCTGTTGCTGATGAGTGCTTAACGTGTTAATATACTGGCAACCAAGCATCCGCATTCCTGAAACATGGTTACACACACATACATTATAAATTTCAAACTTAGTATTATTACAGACTACGATTTTAAAATAACAGCTTAACTAATAGTTAATATAACTAGCAACTCAGGTTGATTTCTAGAATTACCTACTAGTTAAATTACAGTGAAGAAGTTAAGAACCCTGCCAACGGAATGTGATAAAGCTAGCTATTAGCTAGCCGTAGGACTTCGGGTGAGTAGCTAGCCATGCCAACACTTTAGATTTCTTATCTGCAAAATGAGGATAATGTATCTACTACATAGGCTTCTTGTGAGGACTAAATGCTTCCAATGTATGTAAAACAAAGAGCATTCCATAAATAAATAAACAAAAAGTAAGCATCCAATAAGTATTAGTTACTGTATCACTACTGCTATAACGTTCAAATATAAACTTGTATATTACATTATTACTTATCAATTTATTAAAATGGGATGACTATTGTGATTTAGATGTAACTAAGTGTGAATGCCAAAAACAAAAATATAATGATGTTATTTGCCAACACATAACTATTGCAAAACCACAGTAATAGTAAATCTGAGTTTCATACACCCTTTCATTAGGTAGGCTGTTCAAAGTAGAAAAATATCTACAAAGATAACCCAGAAAGTGTTTTTTAAGAGACATGTTTTAAAACAAACACTGTTGTTGGGAGTCTGTTAAATCACACACTCCAAAAACAAAAACTAGTATATCAGCTAAAGAAAAATGTATTCATGTGAACAAAGTCTCCACATTCTTAGGAAATATTATTCTGTACAAAATAAATAATACTGAATCATTTCCATAAGAACAATTTCTCCAAAAATGAATACAAGGAACATCAGAGATTATTCCACAGAGCTATCTTACGGACCCTCTAGACGGAGAGTATCATGAACTGCTAGGAGCTGATAATACTAAAACAAAAACTGAAAAGTTAGAGAAAATCATTTAAATGTTTTCAAAAATTTCACAAAAGAAAAATTCTAGCATTAGAATTGTGATTAAGTGATTATAATTTTTTTAGAAAAATGTATTTTCATGGGTCAACTAAACACTCAGATGTGTAACAGTGCAAACATTTCATTAATTAGGGACTTCAGAGTTCTATGACCTAGCTTCACAAAGCTGCCACTCTGGAATAGCACGTGTGGAGACCTCAGCCTGCCAGGGCAGGTGTGCCCGGGACTAGACTTTTGTGAGTTCTGCTTGCTCAGCTCTCGTCCTATCCAGGGTGGGCATTTACTGCTTTAAAACTGCACAGCCCTGCCATATGGCTCTGGTCCACAGTGTTTTTGCTCTCGTTTGGTGGACTAGGTTCTGGCATCTAGCCATGGTCTCCTCAGCATCCTATTTACTTTTTTTGCCTGGCTTGATTTTTCCAGTTTGAGTAACTGATGGCATTTTTTATTGTGGTAAAACACACATATCACAAAATTTACCATTTTAACCATACAATTCAGGGTCATTAAGTATATTCACGATGTTGTACACGTATAACCACTATCTATTTCTAAAACTTTTTCATCACCCCAAAAAGAAACTCTGCATCAACTAAACAGTAATTTCCCATCTGTCTCTCTCCCTGTCCCTGGGAACCTCCATTATACTTTCAGTTTCTATGAATTTGCCTCTTCTAGGAACCTCATGTAAGTGGAATCATACAATATTTGTCCTTTTTATTTACTCTTAAGACTGTTTTCAGTTCTTTTTTTTTTTTTTTTAAGATTTTTAAGCCATCTCTACCCCAACATGGGGCTTGAATTAACAACCCCAAGATCAAGAGTCACACGCTCTACCAACCGAACCAGCCAGGCATCCCAGTTCTACTTACTCTTAAGTGAACGGTGACAATTCATACTGATCTTACCTGATACATCATCTGGTACAAACAGATCACTAGATTATTATATTGTTCCAACCATAACACTCATTTACCTACAGCCAAAAACCTAGGCCTTAGCAAACTGTTACGGCAGGTCTAGAACTTCGTATGATTCAAGATAGGATGATTTCTGGTGCCTGACACATATCCCACAACGCTTTTGATAAGTTTCTCATCTTTGCCTTCTTTGCCTTCAAGATCCCACTGAACTACCTTTGGTCTGGGAACTACTTCTTCATGCTATCAGATTTTTAGTTCTCAGCTAGTAGACTTTGGCACGGTAGCTGAAGAAGTATTCTGATGAAAATGATCCACACAAGACTGAAAAATTTATATGAAGACCAATGTATTATTTAAAGAAACGTGAAGAAAACCGGGGTGCCATCGGATAGCCAATTAGGCAAAAAAGCTTCAGTTTTCAAAAGAATGGGTTTTGCCTACGCTTACAAAAAAGGCACAATGATTTCCAGAACTTAGCTATATTTTTAAAGAAGTCATACTAAAAGATTCTAATTTTCTTCTTTTAACAGGGTTACCAGACTGACAGCTGAAGGATTTTAAAGACACAGTATACCAAGATTTGCAAGACATTCACTAAGCTGTCATGAAATATTCAAGACAGAGAAATTTGTGGATTCTTAGTTAACTGAAGGATCAAATCCAAACAGTGCTGATCAATGATAGGAGACTAACTTGCAACTTCTAAGGTACGGCACACCGTGAAACTTGTTCCTGTAACAGTTATCAAATAATCTTCATGAAAGAACAAAAATGATAAATTTGCATGTTACAAATCTAGGAAGTCAGCTAATATAATAATTGATATTTTTTAAGTTTGTAAAGAAGTAAAAGGTACAAAACACATGGGTTCTTTTAAATTTTATCAGACCTTACCAGATTTCAGATCCTGTGCCAGGAACTGGAAATATGAATACAAGCACTGGTTTATGAAAACTGTAAACATTTGGCAGATTGGGCCCACAAAGTGTTAAGGTTGTTTTGGGTTTTTTTAATTGTATGAGTTGCCAAAAGTGAAAAATCAGAAGACTTCTCACAAAGATGTACATATCTAACTTCTTTTAAAAAAACAAAAATAACTGGAAAAACGACACCAGGGTTCCTACTTCGCAGCACTTGATGGAGTTCACCGTGGCAGTCTGACGGGGTACGTACTTTCATCTATCCCAAACCCAGACTCCTTACTGTTCACACCTACTTACTTCAGTTCACTGGCCCCCACAGGTACCATGGTGTAAAGTGTGACTTAGTACCATCTTACCAGAAGGACTTCTGTCAACCTAACAGAATAAACTGAAAAACAGAAATGCTTCGTAAAAGGCATAAAAGGATCTCAAGAGAAATCCCCGGGGGGACGGCAAACCTATGGGGCTCTGATGTTTGACAGAGGTCTTGGTACTCATCTGTGAGTTGTGTACGCCTTGAGATGACAGAAGGTGGAGAGGCTGAAATTGAGATCTCTGCTTAACGTTGACAACTTCCAAGAGCTATTCTTTCCCTTAGCAGAGCACTAGAAAACACCCACAGGAATAGGATCTAAAGGAAAAGAAATCACCTCTGAGATATAAAAATACCTAATCTGGACCGCACATAGGGTATGGTACTTGGAAAACAGTGTTTTTTCTACTCCATCATACTATTCACATGTATTGGCTGACATTCTTATGTAGTTTTCCCTCACCAACTTGAAAAGACAGGGTTAAAATTTTTTCTCCCCTTTTTATACCAATTTTCAAATAAGGAATTGGTGTAGTTGTAACCTCCAATGCTGGCAAATAAATTTTGGGTCAGTTCTATCTCAGTATTACAAAGGACTCCTGGATTTTTTTGTTTGCCCAATGTTAAATCAATTACATTTAACTATCTCTTTTAATTCTATTGTCACTGTACCTTTTAATTTCAAACTACCCCATATTTAGACAGTGGGGCTCCTGGGCTTTTTTCGCACACTATTAGGTTGGTCTCTTAGAGGGCTTCCTTGCTTTTTGGTACAAGATTATCCTAGGCTCATCTTACACCTTCCTTCCCCACATCTGGTTTCTCCAAAGAATCTTGAGGAGTGGGGGGTTGTTTACTGTTGTTGTTTTGTTTGTTTGGTGGGGGTTTTTTGGTGGCGAATGGTAATTAGAAGGTAAGATTTGGGTGGCAGGTACAGTCTGCTACTGGGATGGACTTGCTTCTGGCCCATTTCTGCGGACAGAACAGGAAACATATTTTTAAAATATGAATACATAGTGACAGTGCCAATTCAAATTTGACACTAGAGGTTTTTTTCCTCTTAATGTCTTTAATTTTATATTTACAACTGTCTCTGACACTGAGTATCCTGGATTCTAATGACATGCTTATCTCCTTTTATACACAGTTAAAAAGTTTAAAGAAACAATACTAGCATTATTACTAATATAAAATTACTGATAAAAATTCAAGATTTTCTTGCAGTTTTATGTCCCTAAAATATAACTCACTAAGGATTTCCCACCTTTTTCATCGCATCAAATTTCCATACGTTCTTGTGGGTATTCTAAAGCTTTTATATTCTGTTCTATTCTGATCCATTCTTCTAACTGCCTAGGAGTAACTGAATTTTAATGGATGTGTGAAAAGTTAAATGAATCTCTAATTAGTTGAACGTGGGGAACAGTGACATATTTATAGACAGAAAAGCCTGTAAGGGTTTGTATTTTTTTCTTCTTTCATTTGTTCTTTCAATCATTTCCCCATTCATATTCTGGCAAAGGAACAGGTCTAGAACTTTGAGTTTTGGCATAAGAGTTGCAAAGGAAAAAAAAGAAATCTTAATATTTTGAGAGGACTTCAAAATGAAAAGCATAAATTAGGCACTCAACTTAAAGTAGTATTTTGGGGGATTTTATACCCAAAACTCAGTTCTGTAAAGTAAAAATTTGTACATTCAATTAAAAAACATGCAAAAAAAATCAAAGATAAGATAAAAAATATTTAAGTGGGAGCACCTGGATGGCTCAATCAGTAAGCGCTGGACTTTGGCACAGGTCATGATCTCATAGCTCCCGGATTTGAGCCCCACCCCAGGCTGTGTGCTGATGGCTTGGAGCCTGCAGCTTGCTTAGGATTCTCTGTCTCCCTCTCTCTTTCTGTTCCTCCCCAACTCACATTCTGTCTGTCTCTCTCTCTCTCAAAAATAAATAAAGATTAAAAAAAAATAAAAAAGAAATATTTAAGTGTCCCAAAGGAGGAAATTTAGCTTTTACTTTTGCCCTGGAGTACAGTTTAAAATACATAGTTTTCAAAGTCAGCTCTGGAAGTAAGGAATACTTGAATACACAAAGATCTGAGATAAACTCAACTGGTATCTCTTGAATAATTTTTCCTGAAAGAAGTTTTCTGGGTTGATAAAGATAGCATTGTTCAGTGTTACTAAATGGCATAAAGGAACAAAATGACCACACTAGGGAATGTCACACATTCTTTAAAAAGTATGGTAAGTTTTAGGAGTCAAGTTAAAGCTGGCAACAAAATAAGACACCAAAACCAATGATGAAAATAATCTACCACCTCTGATCTTTGCCTTTAGTGTATGCCCATTTTCTTTCAAAAACACTAGTTCAGTATTTCAATAAACAGAAAGGGAGCTGATAGTGTCAAAGTATTGTATTTTCTAATACATAAAATAGTATGAAATATTTCATTAATATCAGAGTATTACTATACAACCTTTCAATAAAATGAATTCAAGTATTTTAAAGGTATTAGTATAAGCTTTATAATTCCTCAGATGTCTTTCTTTAAGATTAGCTTACATTTCAGTAAAAATGCATCTGTAATTAGATACCATCATACTGTCATAAGGTTTTTATGTAAGATATCTTTTCCCCTCTAATATCCTAAAATTAACAGGGCTCTCTATGACTAGAAATGTATGAGAACAAACTATTTGTTAGCATACAGAATATCCCCCAAACACTAATATTTTAAAATAGACCAGCAGTGAGAATTCCACCTATGAAACATGCTACATATTTTACTGCCAACAATAAAAAAATTACAATATAATTACAGAACCAGCAAGTATTGGGAAATATTGTTTAAACAGGGTAAGCAGTCCTTATTTACCAATACAGTATTTACTCCATAAATTATTGTGAATCAAGATTACAAAGAATGGTAATGAAACACAGACTTGTATATCTTTAATTTGTTTGAAAAAATTTTTCCTAAGTAGCTAAGGATTACCTAGTGGTCTGAAACAGGTATGTATAACGTCACATTTCACTCATTTGAAGCTCAGTTTCAATTTTTCAGGAATTTATTCTTTGTCCTCTTTGTTAAACATTCTTTCGAGCACCATTCGAAAGGAAATAATAATGGTTTTTTGTTCAAATGTCTGTTGTGTAATTTATTATTTATATCTTGTTACTTCTGAAAAGGAAATGCATACATGGCAAAAATAAATACTGAAAAACTGTTAAAGTCATGCAACCATTACAATTTAAATATTATAAGTAATAAAACAATTTATTTTTTTTAAATTTAATATTTATTTTTGAGAGAGTGAGAGAGTGCAAGCAGGGAAGGGGCAGAGAGAGAGGGAGACATAGAACCTGAAGCAGTCTCCAGGCTCCAAGCTGTCAGTACAGAGTCTGATGTGGGGCTCGAACTCACTGGCTGCGAGATCATAACCTGAACGGAAGTTGGAAGCTTAACGGACTGAGCCACCCAGGCTCCCCTGTAATTAAACAATTTAAAGAAAGAATACAGGACTGTGTAATGGAAGAAGAACAATAGTTGTTACAGAAAATTGGGCTACAGAAAATAGTTACATTTAGACACAAAACTTAGTTTTGAGCTTCCTGTCAGCCAGTGAGTTTTGCAGATATGGGTTCTCTATTCAGACACTGTGTCAAGTGATGTGTTCATCTGTAGGAAGGGGTAGTTCTTAGGTACCCAAAGGATACTTTTAGGTGCCAACCAAAAGTATTTCACTAAAGCCTGAAATCACTTTGATAATTTTAGAGAAAACCAACACTTTATAAAGATTCCTTTGGCACTTTTTAAAAGTGATGACAGGTATACACGCTGTTAGCTCTGGAAAACACAGCTATGCATTTTGTTATACAGGTGATAAAAGCATTTATTCTGAAGCAGAGAGATGTGAAAAAGATCAGGAAAAGTGTGATGCTGATGATTTATTCCTGTTTCTTCCTCACCCCTATCAGCAAGTCCCAAAGTTAACTCTGTGTGCGTGCTGTTCTTGCATATCTTAAGATTATTTTAAGATTATAGATTAATATGAAGTAAGTGAAAGCTCTTGGAAGGCTTTTTGAGACTAGTGGTTTTCAAACTGGTCAAGGGGGTTTGGAGGGATACCAAATGCAAGCCCAGATTCCTGGGTTTCTAGAACTCTGAAGAAAAAGTTCTTTCTCAGGGCGCCTGGGTGGCTCAGTTGGTTAAGCATCCAACTTCGGCTCAGGTCATGATCGTAGGGTTCACCAGTTCAAGCACCACATTGGGCTCTGTGCTGATGGCTCAGAGTCAGGAGCCTGCTTTGGATTCTGTAATCTCCCTCTCTCTCTCTGCCCCTCTCCCATTCGTGCTCACGCGCTCTCTCTCTCTCAAAAGTAAACATTAAAAAAAAATTTTAAAGTTCTTTCTCAGTTTTAAATATTTTTATTTAAAAAAAATTTTTTTTCAACGTTTGTTTATTTTTGGGACAGAGAGAGACAGAGCATGAACGGGGGAGGGGCAGAGAGAGACGGAGACACAGAATCGGAAACAGGCTCCAGGCTCTGAGCCATCAGCCCAGAGCCTGACGCGGGGCTCGAACTCACGGACGCGGGGCTCGAACTCACGGACCGCGAGATCGTGACCTGGCTGAAGTCGGACGCTTAACTGACTGCGCCACCCAGGTGCCCCAAATATTTTTAAACTTCCATACCTAACACCAGTCTTAGTAATGCATCAAGTATGATATTTATTTCTGTCCCCTTGGAAGGCTAAAACCCTCAGGGAATAAGTTATTAAACATTTAAGTAACCAGTGCTGCATATTTTCTTCTCTCAGGAACTGTGAGATTTATTAGGGCTAAAAAGAGATTTTGATGTTCCCAATCAGTGATGGGGTAGGGGAACCTTTAGGACATGTTTTCTGGTACAAAAACACAGCACCTACCTATATGACTAAATTTTTTTCACCTTCAAAAGAAAAAAATTAAAAGAACTCTATAAAGCTTCCCTAGCATTCATCTGTTTTGATTAGAGCAGTCAGAGAGGTCAATGACAGTATTAAAATAATTTGGAACTGTTTACATTCCTATATATTGTCATTGACAGTAAGAGGAGTGAGTAATGGTAGAAGCAGTAGCATCTGGTGGAAGACAGTTTGCAATTTACAAAGCGTTTACAGTTTATTCTGTGTGTATATATGTATATGTATAATGTCATTTAATATATGTAATTACTCTGAGAGATATAGGTACCTGTGTCATCACCCTGTTTAACAGATGAATGAATCAAGACTTACAGAGGTTAAGCAACTAGCCTGAGATATACATGTTAGAACCTGAGACCCAAGTTAAACTCATAAGATACCAAATCTCATGTTCTTTCAACTATAACAAATATTAAATTTTAAGATTCAGATGCTAGTGTACTTTGTCCACTCAGAAAGATCAACATGAAATCCATTCTCATTATTTAGAAAAGGCTTAAGTTAAATTAAAATGTACACGATCTTTAGTAAAAACTATTTTAGTAATAAAGCAGTATGTGATTTATATTCTAAGGATATGTCCACAATGTTTCTCCATCTTCTTTATTCCAGTAAAATTTACTAGCATTTTTGTTTTGTTTTAAATTTTTTTTTAATGTTTATTTATTTTTGAGACAGAGAGAGACAGAGCATGAATGGGGGAGGGTCAGAGAGAGAGGGAGACACAGAATCCGAAGCAGGCTCCAGGCTCCAAGCTGTCAGCACAGAGCCCGACGCGGGGCTCGAACTCACGGACCGTGAGATCATGAACTGAGCCGAAGTCGGCCACTTAACCGACTGAGCCACCCAGGCGCCCCTTTACTAGCATTTTTGTAATGATTATTTTTATTATGGCTATGGAGGAGGGAAATATCTTTATTCTAATATGTCTGCTGAGCCCTCAACACCTCTTTCTCTATCACTTAATGACTGGAGCACAGCCACTAGTATGTAAAATCCTACACATGAGTATGAGTGGTAACTAATTATAGGAAGATTTCAGTGTACAAAAACAGACCACAGTGTTTATCTCATCCCTTTTCAATGACTGAAATCTCAAAACAAAACAAAACAAAACAAAACAAAACAAAACATGGTAACTGAAGAAATTATAACTCCTGAGTATCTTGGAAGTATTTAGAATGATTTTTGAACAAGGAAACATTTTCAGTAAAAATGAAAACAAGAAAATAAATGGTAAACATTCAATAAACTGTATTAGCATATTTTTGTTCTCATTAAAAATCAAGAATGTCATGTTTTTCCCCCTCAGGTGATATTTTCAAAATCTCCAAGAACAGCCTTCTTAATATATTTTGTCTGGGAGACAGTACATACAGCTACAGGCTCTGGAATGAGGCAATTAAATGTATGATTAAGCCAGGAGATCTGCTATTGAGAAATGAATTATCCAGATTAGCTGTCTCTTCTTAAAATTCAGCTAATTTGTGAGATTTTTCTTTGACTTTCTATAGAGATTTTAACAATTATGATGCAATCAGGGTTTCTACTGTGTGCAAATTTGAGAAAAGTAAGGATTTGGGGCATTAAGAGCTCTAGTAAACATCACATTACATATGCACACAAACGAGTACCATTCCTAAATATAAAGATCTCTTTTCCAGTTGTATGGATTATCCAGGCATCTTCCTCTTTTACAGTGCTTTCAAATCAAGGAGTCATTTTGAGGTTCTCAAATATACTTCCTTAAGGGCTTCATGAATCCTTAGTTTCAGAAGAATTTTATTATCAATTAAGAAGGAAAAAAAAAAGAGAATGAGTCAGGCTTTCAGGGGTCTAGTTTATTTCTGCCCTTCCTTTCTACTGATTTACAGATTGAAATAAAGACAGATTTATTTCAAACAAATCACAGAAATGTTAGGCTTTTTTTTTTCAATATATGAAATTTATTGTCAAATTGGTTTCCATACAACACCCAGTGCTCATCCCAACAGGTGTCCTCCTCAATACCCATCACCCACCCTTCCCTCCCTCCCATCCCCCATCAACCCTCAGTTCTCATTTTTTTTCAGAGTCTCTTATGCTTTGGCTCTCTCCCACTTTAACCTCTTTTTTTTTTTTCCTTCCCCTCCCCCATGGGTTTCTGTTAAGTTTCTCAGGATCCACTAAGAGTGAAAACATACGGTATCTGTCTTTCTCTGCATGGCTTATTTCACTTAGCATAACACTTTCCAGTTCCATCCACGTTGCTACAAAGGGCCATATTTCATTCTTTCTCATTGCCACATAGTACTCCATTGTTTATATAAACCACAACTTCTTTATCCATTCATCAGTTGGTGGACATTCAGGCTCTTTCCATAATATGGCTATTGTTGAGAGTGCTGCTATAAACATTGGGGTACAAGTGCCCCTATGCATCAGTACTCCTATATCTCTTGGGGGGGGATTTCTGAAGTAACTATAATAATTATTTCTTGGATCAACACTAATATAGGCCATCACTTTGTAGAGTGTTAGCAGATGTCATACACAAATATGGTTTTGTCTTTAAAAAGTTGAGATATAGGGATTTAAATTGACACTGATGTCTTTACTACTGGAATTTGAAAAAAAGATATATGCTAACATTCACTGAAGGGAATATGGTATAAAGCATTTTTTAAAAATTCACTCCATCACAGAACCCCTTTTTATGGAGTACCAATTAACAACTCACGACTAAGAAAAGGACTTTTAAACCAATTTTAAAAATCAGTAATATTATAAAATCCCAACTATTACATAAATCACCACTGAGTCAATCTCAAATTTAGAAACTTCTTATTTGAGGATTATATTGAAGAACAACCTAAATATAAACTTATACACACCAAGCTATAGGTGGCAAATGTACCTACACATTAAGAAAAGGTTTGACATAAAGTTCACAAATGAGGCCTAAAATACAAAAGCAAACACTGTGTGTATACAGTTGACCTTTGAACAATCTGGGGATTACGAGAGCTAACCACTTATATAATTGAAAAACCAGGGGCACCTGGGGGCTCAGTCAGTTAAGCCTCTGACTCTTGATTTAGGGTCAGGTCATGATCTCCCAGTTCATGAGATCAAGCCCTCATCAGGCTCTGTGATGACAGCACAGAGCTTACTTGGGATTCTCTCTTTCCCTCTCTCTCTGACCCTCCTCCACTCAAACACGCATGCTCTCTCATTCTCTCGCTCTCAGAATAAATCAACTTCAAAAGAAGAAAATCTATGCATAACATGTGACTCCCCCAAAATGACTATCTACTGTTAACTAGAAGCCTTACTGATAACATAAACAATTAACATATATTTTGTATGTTCTATGTACTATATCTTGTATTCTCACAATAAAGTAAGCTAGAGAAATGTTAAGAAAATCACAAGGAAGAGAAAATAGACTCATACCACCGTAAATGGGCATATCAAAATAAATCTGCATATAAGTGAATCTGCACAGTTCAAATGCATGCTGTTCAAGGGTCAACTATATACGTTATTTCACATAATGCTCGTGAAAAGCAGTGTGTGTATTAAAAATCATGAATCCATTTGTCCAGACCTATAATCCATAATTTTAACCAAAAGAACAAAAGTAAAAACATTCCCACAGTTTATAGTATTTATGCGTGTGTGTGTGCACGTGCATGCCACAAATGAATAAAAAACCATGGGGTGGGGGGGAAGTAAAAAAAAAAACACAAAACTTTATAGGTCTAACAAATCATTTTAATTCTGAATGTATAGGAAGTATTTTTATTTTAAACCAGGTGGGTCTGCTGATAATTTTATTCAAAACATTGCCTTGGCAGGAAAATTATTTTCAGTGAAGATTTAATTTTCTTCTTTTTTACTTAAATGTCCACACATAGCAGTCATGTATATTTGAAATACAGCTTCATCACAAAACACCAAAGATAGATTTTGTTTATAAACCCTTTTAATTATCTTCTTTAGAATGTTGTAATTTAATATTTTATTTCATTTAATAGAAGCCAAGTCAGTTTTGCCCTAAGAATTCTGTGGCTATCTAAGAAACATCACTAGCTTCGAATACAACTATTTTAGACCCTTTAGAAAGAAAATCATGTTCATTAAAAACAATTATCTGATTCTAGAGATGGATAGTGGTGATGGGTGCACAACAACTGGATGTACTTAATGCCAACTGTACATTAAAAAGTTATTAAAATGGTAAATGTTATGCATATTTTATTACAATTTAAAGAATAAATTTAAAAGTATCTGATTATAGGGGCATCTGGGTGACTCAGTTGGTTGAGGGTCTGACTCTGAGTTTCAGTTCAGGTCATGATCTCATGGTGGTAGAAAAGAGCCCCTTGTCAGGCTCCACGCTGGGCATGGGGCCAACTTGGGATTCTCTCTTTCTCTTCCTCCTCCTGCCCCCCTGGTTCTCTCTGTCCCTCTGCCCCTCCTGGTTCGTTCTCTCTCTCTCTCAAAAAATAACCATAAATAAAATAAAATAAAATAAAATACTTGCTTTAATTAAAAAAATAAAAGTATCTGATATTAAAAGTAAATTTTTGTTAGAGAAGATTTAGAACATAGTAAAAACTCAAGGAAGATAACCACTCTGAATCTGATGTAATCTAGACTTTCAGTTTTAATTTTACTTGTTTTAATGATCATGCATATATCTTACAGGTTTAAAATAATCTTTCAGGGTTTTAACAAATATTTAGAGTTCACTAGGCTTGCTTTCAATTTATATTTCATGTTAGCTTTAATCCACAGTAAATATCTATAGTAATAATAGCAGTTACAGTAAAACTTTATCACTTGAAGCTCATTGTTTTCACTTGTTTTACATTTGAGTGAAATAACAGCTAACATGTAGTTTGCTTATTTCTAATGTATTTTTAACTTTATGCAATGTAGTTACCATTTAGTGAAACGAAATTTAATAAATGAATGTTTCATTCAAAAGCCACATAATTATTATGAAGAGAGTAAACAGTTTGACTCAGCTTTTCTTTGCTCAAAAACTGGGGGTATAGTAAGTAGCATAAGCCTCCTAAATGCCTCAAAATATCAAATACTGTCTTCTTCATTTTCAGCCATCAGTTTTAGAGCAAGATTGGCTCATCCTCTTATGATATGTATAGTGATTTTGAGCAAGACTGTCTTATTTTCACTCTCTAGTACAAGTGAGTGAGAAACAGTGTTTTATTTCTGTAAGAACTAATACTGTTTAGCTTTTATAGTATGGTTTTGAAATCACCAGTTTGCTAATATGTTGACTTATTAGATGTCTGATGTTCCAAGGTGCAGGGAAATAATTGTACCAGAAAGGAAAAATAAAAAAAGAAAGGAGAAGAAAGGGAAAAAAATCTGCAATGAACTATAGCCCTTGTCATGTCACTTCTTGAGAAATAAAATAAGATTCTGATTTTATAAGTATCTAGAAGAATGAAAGCCAAAATCTTCCCAAAATTCCTACAGACAAATTACTTTGATGGGCAAACACATTTAAAGGCTCATTTATGCTCGGTTACAGTTTTCTCCAGTCCCACGAGGGTAAAACTTTTGTCAGAAAGTCTACTGAACTGGGAATACAATGGCAGTGGCAAAACATCTCAAAATCTGCTCTCACTGAAACAGACTGGTCTTTGTATCAGTGTTCACCTCCACGTAAATTATCTTGGATGCAGAACTGCAGCCAGCACATCAAGCAAGCTAATCCAGATACCGCACAGCTCAAAGCAGCTGCATTTAAAATAAGTGATGATTAGCACAATCTAATTAACTTCTGAAAGGAACAGTTGATGGAAGATTTTTTTTACATGTTAAATTTTAGGCCTTTTAGAAAATTATTCTTCATGTCTCCTGACTCGTTCAAATCAACTTTAACCTTTCTCCATTTACTGGATGAGAAAAGGGCTATATACTACTTCTAGTGGTATTTCCAACATTGTAAGGTAATAAATGCACCAGAAAGGATCCAGAAGTCTCTGTATCCATAAAAATTGGACAAAGATTAGTTTCTGTGTGTTGCTGGTAGCTATCAATCATGATATCACTCCAGCATCTACCTAATATGTTTTGACAATATTTTTTGGTTCCTTTATTCATTTATTTAGGCACTCATTCAGCATCAATTGAGCCCTGTTTTTGTGCTTACACTGTTTCAGACACAATAAATGTAACAGTGTGCAACAGAGAAAAATCCCTTCCTTTAAGAAGTCTGTAACGTAGCTGGAAAAGCTGACTTTGAAGAAGCAATTACAAATATGTTTAGTATAAACTGACACTGAGAAATGCCAAATACTTTGGGATGATATGACATGGGAGTCTAACTCAGAATGGCAGTTCAGGAACTACTTTACTGAGAAAATGACATTTAAGTTAGACAGTTAGAATGACATTTAGAAGTTAGGACTAAGGGGGATGCAGGGAAGAGAGCACCCTTGGGGTGGGGGAACAGCATGTGCAAAACCTGGGGTGTTCAAAGAAGGTTAATATAGATTCAGCAATGAGAATAAGGGGAGTGAACACTATATGCTTTGAAGCTACGAAGACTGGCAGAAGTTTTAGGGCATGCAGGGTGCTTTAGGCTATGATGAAGGTTTTAAACTTTATTTGAAATAAACAGAGAAAACCATCAAAGGGAGAAACAGTTAAATGATCACATTTGTATATTTAAAGGATCACTAACTGAGTCTCTGGATCGGAGGGGAGCAAAACCAGATGTGGGGAAATCTACCAGAAAGCTATGGCAGTGGTTTAGCTAAGAGATTCAGTAGGTTGGGGAGAAGAGAAGCAAAGCAGCTTGAGAGCTACTAGGAAATACAATGAATAAAACTTGTTAACTACGACAAAAGATGACCTCCTATTTCTTTGGGATGGTACCATATATTACCAAGATGGAGAAGACTAGAGATAATGTTTATTGGTACACTTCCAATAGGTGAATGTGTGGGTGAGCATATTGTTTGTGCATTTTAGAATCAAAATGTGCAAAATTAAAAAAAAAAAAAAAAGAAAGGGGAGCCTGGGTGGCTCAGTCGGTTAAGCATCCGACTTCAGCTCAGGTCACGATCTCGCGGTCCGTGAGTTCGAGCCCCGCGTCAGGCTCTGGGCTGATGGCTCGGAGCCTGGAGCCTGCTTCAGATTCTGGGTCTCCCTCTCTCTCTGCCCCTCCCCCATTCATGCTCTGTCTCTCTCTGTCTCAAAAATAAATAAACGTTAAAAAAAATTTAAAAAAAAGAATCAAAATGTGCAATCTAACTAGACTAAGCAAAAAGTCAGCAAACTCAAAGTGTGAGTTAGCAATTCTGAAACTACTTGATGTGTATCTAAGATCGAGCAAATAAATATATTGTGGTTATCAAGAATCAAGTTTTTATGCCAAAGAAAGCTACAAATAACTTCTTACTTGTAGGGGAAAGCTATGGTTAATCTTGTAGTGTTGGGTTGTAATTGGAGGTATCATTATCAACTAATGGTTTTACGTAGATATAAAAATAAAAGACTGTGTACTATGTATATGTTACATATTTCCTAGTTCAGTACATGAAAGAACCTCTTAGCACAAATGAGTTCTCCCAGTGCCCAGATTTTGGTTTCTAAGTAATCAACATCAAAAACAAAACAAACAAACAAACAAAACAAAACAAAACAAAACAAAACAAAAACACGAACCAGGACTTCTTGGATAAAGAGCAGACTTCACAAGGCACCTGAGTGGTTCAGTGTCCAACTCTTGATTTTGGTTGCAGCCATGAGCTCACGGTTGTGAGACAGCCCTGTGTCAAGTTCTACACTGTGACTGGGATTCTCTCTCGCCCTCTCTCTGCCCCTTCTGTGCATGTGCAGGTACTCTCTCTTTCAAAATAAGTAAGTTAACATTAAAAAAGATAAAGAGCAGAATTCAGGACTGGAACAGGGGAAGTAGAGAATAAGCCTGGAATATCTTGCATGCTAGAAAGTAAGGAAATGTTCAAAGAGTGATGGAAGCATGGCCCTTGGGTGTATGGCTCAGTCAGCTGAGTGCCTGACTCTCTATTTCAGCTCTTGGTCTCAGGGCTGTGAGGTCAAGTCCCGCATAAGGCTCCACACTGAGCACGGAGCCTGCTTAAGATTCTCTCTCTCAATTCCCTTCCCTTGTGCATATGTGTACATACTCTCTCTCTCTCACACACACACAAAATATACATACAAACATTTTTTAAAAACATGATGGAAGAATATCAAAGAACAGAGGAAACAACTTTAAGGAGCTCTCTGTGGCCAAACTGGGGACAAGTAGAACAATGATAATAATGGATAATAATAATCCATAGAATAAAAATATACAGATAGAAATAAGTAAATATAAATGAGAAGGGAAAGCTTTTCTTTGCCACAAAACTTCAATTATACACACAGAAGGAATGATGGAAATAGAAAATCACCAGTATGGTAATTAACTGTTTCAGGGAACAATCACCAGTTAGTGGGTATAGCATGATTATAAACAAGATATTTACACAGCATCACACTACAAGATACTAATTATAAGGGGAAACATAGTAACTTCATAGTAAGAGAAAGAAGACATCTCCTTATCCAAGTGATCAAAGTAGACCTAATCAATGAGACATATGGATATTTTGTGCTTCTTCATATGATACACTGAGAAGGACATAGTATCACATTTCTTGACAAAAAATGCATGATCTGAATTTAATCATAGAAAACATTAGACAAACCCAAATTGAGAGCCATGGTACAAATTCACAAGTGTCAAGACTATGGAAGACAGAGGACTTATGCCAGATTAAAGGAAACTAAGGAAAACTGACAACTAAATACAACTGGGAATACTGGATTGGACCTTAGACCAGAAGGGCATTAGTAGAGCAATACACAAAATTTTAATAAAGGTCTGTAGACTGGTTAATGGAATAATATTCATGTTAATTTTCTGATTTTGATACATGATAACCATCAGGGAAACTGAAAGAAGGGTATATGGGAGTTGTCTGTGGGAATACTTTGTACTATTTTTGTAACTTCTTAAAAGTCTGAAATTACTTCACAATTAAAAAACTGACAAACCAAAAGACACAAAAGCTCCCAATTTGAATTTTTCTTCAATTTAATGGGAGGTAGAGAAGAAGATACATTGGGGATGGTTTTCTTAAATTTAATTTTATAATAATGTCCTGTACTTCAGTTATCATGATTATAAACACTGACCAAAACACTAGATAATTCTGCAAGAACTGGGAAATACAAATCAAAGCCACACTAAGATACCACCTCACACTGGTCAGAGTGACTAAAATTAACAAATCAGGAAACTACAGATGCTGGCGAGGATGTGGAGAAACGGGAACCCTCTTGCACTGTTGGTGGGAATGCTAACTGGTGCAGACACTTGACAGTGTGGAGGTTCTTCAAAAAATTAAAAATAGAACTACCCTATGACCCAGCAATAGACTGCTAGGAATTTACCCAAGGGATACAGGAATGCTGATGCATAGGGGCACTTATACCCCAATGTTCATAGCAGCACTTTCAACAACAGCCTAATTATGGAAAGAGCCTAAATGTCCATCAACTGATGAATGGATAAAGAAGTTGTGGTTTATATATACAATGGACTACTACTTGGCAATGAGAAAGAATGAAATCGGGCCATTTGCAATAACGTGGATGAACCTGGAGGGTATTCTGCTAAGTGAAATAAGTCAGAGAAAGACAGATACCATATGTTTTCACTCATATGTGGATCCTGAGAAACTTAACAGAAGACCATGGGGGAAGGGAAGGGGAAAAAATAGTTACAAACAGAGAGGGAGGGAGGCAAACCCATAAGAGACTCTTAAATACAGAGAACAAACTGAGTGTGGATGGGGGTCTGGGGGAGAGGGGAAAATGGGTGATGGGCATTGAGGAGGGCACTTGTTGGGATGAGCACTGGGTGTTGTATGTAAGTCAATTTGACAATAAATTATATTCATAAAAAAGGTAATTCTGCAAGTATTTATTGCAAAAATTCTCTATGCTAGTGTCAACCTCTTTACGATTTTGACACACCCTATTTTTCTCGGCTCTGTCTCTGAATATTTACCTCACTTGAAGCTTATTTCAGTCTTTCCACCTTCTTCTTACACATTATCTGGGGAACAGTATATTTTTATTATGTTAGCAGCATGTATGTTTAAAATATATCCTTAAAATATAATAATTGTACTTCCTGAAATTATTTCACTTTAACCTGAGTTACAATAATCAAAGAAGGCAAAGTGATTAATTTCATGTTTGCTTTAGTTTGTGTTTATTATTGGGAACAACTGGAAATATTGGGAGAAAAGGCATTAGGATTAAAAGAAGGAAATCATTTAAAATCTTCAAATATTTGGATAATATTATGAGTTTTCTGTTAACCTCCATTTAACATGTGGATAAGCTGAAACCTACAAGCTTAATGGTCTTTCCAGGGTCATATAGTTAACATACTGGAACGACATTTCAACCTAGGTCTGTTAGCCTCTAAATTTTCCCACAATACTGTAATGAGTAAAAGATACACACAATGTTCTGTATTTCTGAAGATTCATTACTCTTTTTTAAAAAATTATTTTTATCTATTTGGTAATCAGGTTTTCAGAGTTCAAAACTGTGAATATTCATTTACATTAAGTTTTTAGCTAAAATATAAAATATTTGTCAACTATCTTTGGACTAGTGAGGAAAAATAATTTCAATCTACCATGTACCACGTTCTTTTTTTCTTGTGAAGCAAATGCATATGCAAGTTATGCTCCTGAAAAATATAAAATCTAAATAAGTGATGATTATAAAAATAATTACAGGTTACCATTAGGAAGAACACAATCACACCTAATCCTCCTTAAAATAAATATACTCTACACTAAAATACATGTGTTAAAATGTTAAACAGAGAAAAAAACATGAACAGTACTGTATTTTGAAAGACAGATACAAGATGGGTGCATAGTAGGAATTTAAAAAAAAAAAACATAATGAGATCCCTAGTCCTGGAAACCTTTCTTGGTCTGTATTGGACATAAATTTCCCCATGTAGAGTGTAAATAAGTCAAAATAGGAAAAACTGAAAGCTAGAAACAAGGTATGTCCTTGTTGACTCTGTTAATAACTGAAAGAAACTTCAGAAAAATAATGATTAGGTTAATGGGATCTTTAGGGCAGATCCCTAAATCATGTGTTTCTCTTCTACTCAGGCAATGCACTTTTCCATCCTATTTTACCATTTTCTCCACTTCTTCCTGTATGCTCCTTTCTTTCACCAGTCCCTGCCCCCTGTTCCCAACCAGGAGGAAGACATCAACACCAGAGGAAGAGTTTTATTTAGTTTCTTTGGAAAGCCTTCTGACTATAGAAGTGAGTAGGTCAGTATCCTTGTCCATAAAAAATGACTTTTGAAATGCAGACCATAGTTCCAAAGAGCATGATCACAGAGCCAAAGGCCCTGCATTGTAGAAAGGGACAGGAGTCTTGCTAATAGCCTAGAATTCCATTTTCCATCCTACTGCAGCATTAAATATTGGTGGTAGGGTAGACATAAGACACCAGACTGGGAAGCCAAAATTACCTTATCGGTGGTAATGTTAGTTGCAATAATAATGGTAAACTTTTATAGAGCACTTCCTTCCTGTGTGCCAGATACCTAGTTTAAGTGACTGGCATGCATGACCTCATTTAACATTTATAATCTTATGTAGTGATAACCTTATCTTCATTTTACGGATGAGGAAACTGAGGTATAATTCACTCAAAGCCACACTGTTGAGATTCTACTTGTAGGGTATTGTAGGTCTCATTTTGGACTTATGAACCCTGGTAGTTTATTTATAATATACATAATTTTCTAATTGTGTCCTTCAGCTTAAATCTAGAAGACCACAAGCTCAACGTTTAAGCATAGGTAATGATTCAGTTTGTCACCTAAACCTTAAGCTGAGAGCTGTGAAGAGGAATTAAAGATAGTATTTTAAAGCCTGTCTCCCACAGCTACTCTTATCTGCATGAGGTATATTCTAAATCATCGTTTTCCCTTTCACTTTCTCCTTCCCTTCCCCCTTTTCTCTTTTCTAACAATGCCCTAATAATGTTAATAGTGTAGCCACTGATCAAACTGTTTATTTGCAGAAGCATCTGGCCAATTTTTCCTCTTTATGAGAAGTAAACAACACTCAGCTGTATATCATTTTACTTTAATTCTCAAAAGGAATCAATGAGATAATGTAAAAAAATTATGAAGAAACCAAAAGACTATAAAGACTAACTATGTGTTTATGGTTCCATAAAACACACCTAATAATTAACAGTAAGGGAAATGAAAGAAAATAAACATTTGTTGACGTCCTAAGAATTAGGTGTTTTATAAAGCATACTGTTTACAATAGATTGAAATACCAAAATTTGGTTAGATTAGTAGGGTGAAAAGGTGTTGATGGAGACACTATTCTCTCCAGATTGAAAGGAAAATTTAGGCATTACCGAGTACTTGTCTTAGTTAATTTGATTATTTAGTTTATTTAGCACAGGAGGTATAATGTTTTTTACTGCTTTATAAACATTTACTTTACCACTCTGTGAGATTTTGTGAATGATTCTATGGTCACAGACTAAATTCTTTTTTTTTTTTTTTTTTTTTAATTTTTTTCAACGTTTTATTTATTTTTGGGAGAGAGAGAGACAGAGCATGAACGGGGGAGGGGCAGAGAGAGAGGGAGACACAGAATCAGAAACAGGCTCCAGGCTCTGAGCCATCAGCCCAGAGCCCGACGCGGGGCTCGAACTCACGGACCGCGAGATCGTGACCTGGTTGAAGTCGGACGCTTAACCGACTGCGCCACCCAGGCGCCCCCTAAATTCTAACATTACACAAACCATGCCCCTGGTAACAGAAGGCAGTGCATTCTGTGGAGCACTGGTGTATTTATTTATAGTCAACTGTATTATTTATTCATAGGTGTATATTTTAAAATTTCTGACTTGTTCCTGACACCAGAAATACATATTTATATTCTTCACTGGGAATATTATGGAATGTAAATTAATAATTAGCATCAATCTGATTGAAGAGGTGAATGTGCTACAAAAAGGGGAAATTTCCTTTAATAGTCTTAAAGCCAAGAATATTTTTTTTATTATTTTCCCTACTTTACAAACGTGAGAAACTATAGCAACATAAGTCTTACAGTTAAAAAAACTAGTATTTCATGACAAATTATAAAGGGAAGCATTTCCTTTGGGAGACTTTTCTCCCATTATTACTGTTACTGTGCTGGAGGAAAGATGTGTTTGCTTTTGGTAGCATAATCCTAGAGGTCTAATATGAAAAAATATTACAAAATTATTCTATACTGGGTTTTTAACCCCAGTTTTTATGTTACAACTTTACATATTAGTGTGTGTGTGTGAATGCATATATATACAATAAATATTTCCCAGTTCTGATTTATCAAGAATCTGCAGACGTGGAATGCCTAACCATGTTATTGATTACGCCTGACTTATTCTTCTTCAAACATATGTACTTTGATTCATCTGGTTCAAAGATTTTTCACTCCCTCTTAATGGTGGTCATCATTTCACAGTAGAGGTAGCTAGCTCAAACTCCCTTTTCAAAAACCTGTCCAAAAATATTCCAAAAAACTTTCCCACAGGTCATATATTGGGCAACTCCTGCAGTCTATAATAAAACCAAGAGCTCATTTTAAAAAAGCTTCAGAGCCATAAAACCCCATACCTTAGTCATTAATGTAGTCTGGGGCAGATTTTACAAAGCAAGATAATGTCTTAGAACTTTTTTTGTTTAACGTGAGTATAATCACCTCCATTCCTGTCTTCATTTCCCACTGTCTCTCTGAGTTGCTTTCTTGCAGGATCCTGCTGCAAGAAACGAGTAAATGGATTAAGAATTGAGATTAAGTATGGATGCTAATGAAATAGCATGGGGTGAGTTAAGTGATAACATGTAAAAAAAACACAAAGGGACTACCTATATATACATCCTTTACTGGAGACAGTCTCCATAGTAGGGATCCTAAGCAAATTATTAAAATGTGACTTAAGCATATTTTAAAAATGCTTCTCATGGGTGGGTGGCTCAGTTGATTAAGCATCTGACTTCGGCTCAGGTCACAATCTCACAGCTTATAAATTCAAGTCCTGCATAGGGCTCTGTGCTGACAGCTCAGAGCTTGGAGCCTGCTTTGGATTCTGTGTCTCCCTCTCTCTCTGCCCCTCTCCGACTTGTGCTCTCTCTCTGTCTGTCTCTCTCTCTCTCTCTCAAAACAAATAAACATTAAAAAAAATAAAGAAAATACTTCTCAAAGATACTTCTTTAAAGAAAAAAACCTAATTCTCTTTTTCAGTCTTATACACTTATCACATTGTTCTACGTTTGTTAATGTGTCTCTTCTTCTAGACTGAGCTCCTTTCAGGATGGGTATTGTGATATTAAATTTTAGATCACTTAATAAATGTTTGATGAATGAGAGAATGAATTAATTAAACGAGGAAGTTAATTTTTTGGAAAAAAAAAAGTTTGTGGGGAAAGAAAAAAAACATTGTGTACGTAAGGTGTTACTGTTCTGAATTCAACTGTGCACCCACGACTGCAATCTTGAGTGGTGAAAACATCCTCAGAAGACTGGAAGAGAAATTTTGTCCTGTAACAGGTGTTTGTCAGTACAGCTGCACTCATGCGCACAGGTCATTTCTGCCTCTGACAGAGATTAAACAACTGCGATTCATTTGAATTTGCAGACCACCTGCCTGAAAGTGTACTTAAACGGCAATCCTTGTAGGCTTGAGTATAACCGTGGTTGTAGTAAACAGAAAACTGAATGATACAGCTAAACACTGGCAAGGGTTCCATCACCACACTCTTGATGACTGTGAGTTATCTGTCCTGTGGACACCCTGTATTAAACTCTTATTGACTATTAAAATTTAGAACAGATGAATGAAGGCAACATTTTACAAGGCTCAGTAGCTCTCTGTACAGTAGAGCCAATACAACATTTTTTTTTTACTTTATCATTTTGTTACATATCATTTACTTTATGTAGTTTAAAAAATAACACGGCAAAACATTCTTCGGAATTTCAATCACAATAATAATCACAATACCAACACATTTTTGTTATTATGTAACTAAAAATGAACTTGAGTTCCATCTTAACACACTGACTACTCACAAGATAAACAGCCATGGGAGAAAATGGGTGGAGGAAAAGTAAGTTCCAGAAATTAAAAAAAAAAAAAAAAAAAAAAACTAAGTTCCAGACATCAAAAATTAGAAACCACTAAACTGATAATTTGTTATGTTTACTGTCATGTTAAGCATTTATATTTTATTTTTTTAATGTTTATATTAGTTTTGAGAGACAGACAGAGAGAGCGTGTGCAAGCATGCACAGGTAGGGGAGGGGCCGAGGGAGACACAGAATCTGAAACAGGCTCCAGGCTCTGAGCTGCCAGCACAGTGCTCGACATGGGGCTCGAATCCACGAACCGTGAGATCATGACCTGAGCTGAAGTCGGACACTTAAGCAACTGAGCCATCCAGGTGCCCCTGTCATGTTAAGCATTTAAATTACCTTCATGAAATATTCTTCACAATCTTTTTTTGAGCAGATGCTGCTGTATATTTGATTAATATGTAGGCAAAACACTGATACTCTCATTTTGATTACTTTCTTATTTTCTTTCATTCTTTTCAATTCTGTATTTAAGGTTAGCAGAGCCTCAGACACTGTGTAGCAAAGTGATGAACTGATGTTAGAACACCTAGGAGGAAGAAAAACATCTCACCAACAGCAGCCACAACTAACGATTTCAGCTGTTGCTGATCTAATTGATCATGGTGCTGTGACTGAAAGCCCTTTTGTGGGATTCATATGTTGTTCTACTAGAACACATTCTACTCCTTTGTTATGTTAAGCCTAACTCTGGGTTTCCCTTTCCTTAAAAGGTCGTTTCTAACAGTGTATTTCTTTTAATGCTAATAATTAACAGTGAAAAAAAAACTGGCAGCTTGTTGAGTTTCAACAGAAGTCTTCAGACATAGAAAAACAGTATTATTTGACTGAAATATAATACTCAGCTATTTGAAAATGTATCCTACATTTATAAATGCCTTCAGCTGAGTTGTTAATATCCTAGAGCAGTAAGATGAGTATCTTTCATTTATAATTAACCTACTGGGTCCAGATTTTGCTTTCAGATACTACCATCACATTATCACATAGGTTTAAAATGACATTTTTCAACTGTCAAGGCATAACTTTCAGTGAAAGGTATTTGGCTTTCAAAGACCTGCAAACAGTCCACTAGTCGAGACATGAAGTTATTCTGACTGATCACTAGTGAAATCTTAGCTATACAAGCGTACACAACTATAAAGGCATTCACTATTTCAAAGACTGTGAGGCATTGTGTATTAGTTAATACGAAGTTCTCTTGTATAAGGGTGCTTGGGTGGCTCAGTAGGTTAAGTGTCAGACTCTTGATTTCAGCTCAGGTCATGATGTCATGGTTCATGAGTTCAAGCCCCACACTGACACCGTGCTGACAGTGCGGAGCCTGCTTGGGATTCTCTCTCTCCCTCTCTCTGCCCCTCCCCAGCTCGCTTTCACTCAAATAAATAAATAAATAAATAAATAAATAAATAAATAAATAACTTTTAAAAAGTTCTCTAGTATAAATATTCTCCCAAACTATATTCAGTGGTGTTTTCTTTAGCATCAATAAAATTTCATTCACAACACTAAAAAATATGGAATAGTTCCATGTTTTCAATAGCTTTTTATTTTTCTTTTTTACTCATCATAAGAGTCATGAACAATTCCTAAGAAAACACTATTATTTCCTTAACATACCCTGGAAAACTTTGTTCATTCCTGAAAACTTCTGATTTAACTTAATTTTTGATGATGGAAATTAAGTTACATATCAACTGTTAGGTACTACAGTTACTGAAAGATCATAATCAGAGACTCCTTTCTCTTGAAGTGATACCATTCTCTGATGGCCAATTAAAACTTAGGGTAATATAATAGCTTTTTTCAATGTTACCCAATGCACCCTTTTTAAAAATCATGCTATTTCCTTCTCTTTACTTCTCCTCCAACCCTATCCACACCCCTACATCTCCCTCCTGCCATCATGACTATTTTTTTTAAGTTTATTTATTTATTTTGGGAGATGAGAGGGAGGGGAGGGGACGGGAGGGGAGGGGAGGGGAAGGGAGGAGAGGAGAGGAGAGGAGAGGAGAGGAGAGGAGAGGAGAGGAGAGGAGAGGAGAGGAGAGGAAAAAGGAAAGGAGAAAGGAAAGGAGAAAGGAAAGGAGAAAGGAAAGGAGAAAGGAAAGGGAAAGGAAAAGGAAAGGGAAAAGAAAAAAGAAAAAAGAAACTGAGATGCCTTCTGAAAAGGCAAGGTTGAGTATTTTACACCATGATGAATTGTGTATTTTACAGCATAATTTAGAAAGGCTGCCTGTAACCACAAGAGACCAGTTTAGAAAGTAAAGTTACTTTTGCTGCACACCCTAGATTGGGATTGGCCACTGTATACCTCTTATGCTAAAAAATGTCTAATTATAATATGATACTATGCTATCAATTGTGTCTCTCTGTTCACTAACCCTGTAAAGCAGTATTTAAAATATGTACACACCCTCTATAACTACATTAAGAAAATTTTAACTCCCATCAAAATGAGCTAAGATTTTCTGAATTATACAGTTAGATACTCTACCATCTCTTAAAGTTTTTATTTTGCATATGAAGCTACCAGTTTTGAGAAGCAAAGGTAGTCTCTGAACTGTCTTGAGGACCAAGGCAAAGCAACGAGTCAGAAACTGAGGTCAGGAAACAGGGTGGCTACATATCCAGCGCATTCAGATGGTCAAGAGTTTGAGTGAGACAGTCACTGACAGAGCAAGAAAGAGGCATTGGTAACAAAGAACCAACTGGTAACAAAGAACTCAACTGTGGAGTAGGCAAGTATTTCGCGCCTGCTGGAAAACAAATCCCAGAATTGTACAGACTAAACTTGCAGTTATGCACTTGAAGGAAAGTCAAAGAGAGCTGCGAGATTAGGGTTAGGGCTTCATCCTGATGTCAGACTTAGGGTGGTACAATCTGATACTAACTACAGGTAAACTCTTCACTTTCACATGTTCCCTGAAAACTCGATTCCAGAATTTACTTTTATTGATGCTTTCATCTCTTCCTATATCCAAGTGTATTTGACTTTACCTGCTCACCCTTGGTTTAAATATCCTCCAAAAGTGTTCCTCTACTCCCCATCAGTTATCCTTCACTCTGTACAATTTTTGCCTGAGACTATTCTCCTCTTTGAACAAACCTCATATAAATTCCAAGTAGCTTTGGGAACCAGCCTTTGGTAAAAGAACAAACATTAAATCTCTATTATCAGTCAGGAAAGACTAAGTTATACTGCACAAAAAACAACATCAAATTTTCAGTTATATGTATGTACATATACACAAAAATGAGACTGCAAGCATATCCACTGAAAATATTTAAGTATTTTATTCCTTTTCAATTCCAAATAGTACTCAGTGTAACAGGTCGATTTAGGATTTTTTAAAACTCTGTCGTAATTGTACACATGGAATTATATTCCAAAGAGGATTTCAGGAGTCTGGGAGCATAGCCTTTCCATTAAAGCCATTAATTCAACATTAGAGCTCTCAAATCAGAGTACTATTTTAAGAAAATAAATGTACTGAATAAGAGAGATAACTAAAAGGAACTAGAGAAACCACAGGTATATCTTTGAGGGGGGGTGGGTAGTAATTTGACTCTAGCAACTGTCTGACTCTTAATGATTCTTAAACATGTATCATGTACATTTAGGTAGAAATTCTTCATCTGAAATTATAGTATCTTCAAAGCCAAGAAAATCTATTTTTCAAAGGGGACGAAAACTGGTGGCAAGACCACTTGAAAAAATATTCATATACTCCTTTTCTTGTTCTGTCAGGGTTTTGAATCAGCTAATTTTTTTTCTTTTATACAAAGGTTTGGTTAAAATGTCCATCTGGTATAAAATAGTGTAGCTACTCTGCCTTGTTGAATGGCTCAGAGCAAAATAAATATAGTGAACTAGTTTTAAAAAATAGTTTTGTATAGGATGGTTCATAAAACTGATTAAGCCCTGCTGATAAAATTAGTGTAGAAACATCTAATATATTTGTCACAATATATAATAAACCTCTTTAAAAGAGGTGGAGAAAATGAATTTCAAAATAGCTCCATCAAAGACATCAATAACTTATTTTTTTAAGAAGCGGACTGTCAGAATCAAATTGATACAAGTGTTGTACAAGTATAAATTACAAAGTAATTTATAAATTATACAGTTAAAGATAACCATGCTTTCTATCTTGCTTATATCTACCTCTTTAAAAGGTAACTGTAGGGGTGCCTGGGTGGCGCAGTCGGTTAAGCGTCCGACTTCAACCAGGTCACGATCTCACGGTCCGTGAGTTCGAGCCCCGCGTCGGGCTCTGGGCTGATGGCTCAGAGCCTGGAGCCTGTTTCCGATTCTGTGTCTCCCTCTCTCTCTGCCCCTCGCCCGTTCATGCTCTGTCTCTCTCTGTCCCAAAAATAAATAAACGTTGAAAAAAAAATTTTTTTTAAAGGTAACTGTAAGAATATCACAAGATAATTGAAAATAGGTTTTCAAATACCCCAATGTTTTGTAAGGAAAGCAAAACAAAACAAAACATAAAAAAAAAAAAACACACACACACATCATACGCTTTACACTAATGTGCCAGAAATGAACATGGCTTGAGTGCTTGCCTATGTCAAGGCATGGTAACCTATTTCTTAGAAGGGTGTCTCATTTAATCTGGCTGTAATCCTATGAGAAATGAAGTTCAGGTACTTTGAATAAATTGCCCAAGACAGAAGCAAAACTCAAACCCTCATGTATATTCTTTTCACTATACTCTGCTGTCTCTGGTAAGAGTTGGAGTGGGAGGTGGTCATGAAGGAGCCATGATCAGGTCCCATTCTACAGTCAGCCCTGTTTTCAACCAGCACAAGCCTTACGTTTCTTTCAGGGTTCTTTCTCTGTGGCTTTTCATACCTCTGCAAAGATAACTACTTATGTGTATTTGCACTCATGTTTCTTTGCACTCTTCCAGGATTGTGGTGCTGCTGGGGTAGTGACAGAGTGCTGGGGGTCAGCTCTAGGGTAGCCTCTGCTTTGGGAAAAGTTGTGGCAGGCTTTCAGTGTGTCGACTGATACAGATAGGTCAATATAGTACCAGGCAGTGGGTCCTAGAGAGACCACCTCAGTTCCTCAGGCACGAGTCAGATATGAACGGGCCTGTGTTAGTTCATCGTGCAAAGTTCTTTTCTAAACACAGGTCTATCTACTTGTTCCTCCTGTTAGAATTCAATGAAAAATAATTTCTGAATAACTTCTCATGACCTTTATAACTGGTATCTGTGCACTTTGGAAACTGCTTTGATGGTTAGCACATCAAATGGACTTGAAATGGACTTGATCTACAAAATACACACTTGGAGCATGTCAAAAACCAATACTTAAGATACAGAATGTTTCCTTTTTTGCCTTCCTGTGGTCATTGCAAAATGATACATTTTCATCTTTGTGTAATTCTTAATTGAGCACTAAGATGGTTTTGTTTTTTATGTAATCAAACACTAATTACTTAAAAAATTATAGGTGCAACTGGAGGACATTTTGAAAATTTGGAATTCTAGTGTACTTTGGAGGGAAAATTTTATGAAACATAGATAGTGGAATTAAATATGAGCTAGTTTTCTAAACTCTGAATGTAGAAGTAAACCTGAATCCTCAGGAATGTGGAGAAGACCTCAAGCTGCCACAGAGCCAGCTGCCCCAGGTGTACCCATGACTGTCCTCAGTGTAAAGGCTACTGATGTAAAGTGCTTCTTTAACTGGTTTTCCTGGTCAACTTTCAGTTCTTCCTGTAGATGAGAAGAGGTATCCCCAATTGGAAAGCCCCACAGTAATGAATTCTTGGGAAGATCAACCTCAGTATTTGAACAGTACTAGAACGCATCATTAAGAAGGCACAGAGCGATAATTAATGTTACAAACTATGACCCTTAGTCATCCAAAAAAAGTTAAATAAGCATGTTTAGTTCACTCTATACATTAAGAAAAAGAAAAGTGCTATCATTCAGAGAGATTATTGTTAAAAAACTATTCACTGTTAAAAATAAGGTCGAGCCCTTCCTCCCCATCTCCTTCTTTCCTCTATGTGACAAAGATTAATTGCATTTCTACTTGTGCTAGACTTGCACTGAATGCTGTGGATACAAGGATGAATAAAACATGTCCTTTGTCCTCAAAGAGTTTGCTATGTAATGGTTCACACAGACATATAAGCAAATAATTCAAATACAATGTAGTATTTTATCGGTTATGTTCTAAACACTATTGGGTAGCACAGAAGATAAAATAATGAAATATTCCTGAGGAGGTACGGGGAAGACCTATCAGGACCAGCTTCAGATTCACAGTTAAGTTTTCCAGTTTAATACTTCATTGTCCAGTGGTGTCAGATAAATGAGGTGCAACTATATTTGAAAAGATTACTAGTTTGGGGTTGGTCATGGTTATTCCTTTAGGATTTTAGCCTATTTTAAATGAAAAGTGGTCTTCGCTGCAGGGAAAAAATTAGAAGTTATTTGAGGCCAAAGATGAACCAATTTATAAATTTTGTATGAAGCAATTTGAACTCCTCAGAAGAAATTATTTTCTATAAGTTTAAGATATTGTTGGATACTCTTTATGTAACCATAGAACCACTTTAATATAAAATCACATATTTGAGTACTGAGGATAACACAAAGTGCCTTCTATATAACTTGATGTAACTTAAAATTTTTAATAATTTTTATACAAATTTTTTTTCATATTTGGAGGTACTTATAATAGGATAATTTTATGAAAAGCCTCCTTAAAGTGAAATCAGTTTAAATTGGGACCAAATGTTCAGAGTAAATTGTGAGAAATTAAAACTAAAAATTTTTCAAAACGTTGATTTTTACTCTGAGAAAATCTGTAACATTATAAAATCTTTTCTAGTTAACAGAATAGTAAAAATTGAATGTTTATTTTATTGGCATAATTGTATGCACGATAGTAAATTACTAGACTTTTAAACTGCATATTTGACTTTGACATTACAGTAACATCATTTTTTTACAAAAAGATAAAGGCTTCATCAGGTTTTTTAAAAAAATTTTTAACATTTATTTATTATTGAAAGACAGAGCATGAGCAGAGGAGGAGCAGAGAGAGAGAGAGAGAGAGAGAGAGAACCCAGAATCCAAAGCAGGCTCCAGGCTCTGAGCTGTCAGCACAGAGCCCGACGAAGGGCTCGAACTCACAAACCACGAGATCATGACCTGAGCTGAAGTCGTACGCTCAACTGACTAAGCCACCCAGGCACCCGCTTCATCAGATTTTTTTAAGCCCTTCTTCTTTGATAATCAAGTCCTTCTGAAGAAGTTACTCTGTCATCATCCTTGTTGATTTTGTCATTCATTGGTGGCCTGGATTGTGATCCCAGCAGTACTTCATCACTGCTTTAACTCATTACAGTAAATTTTTTGAATGACTTCCATTTCACTTTATAACTGAATTGAATTTGCCTTGTATTTATTGAGAAACCAAAGTCTTTGATAGGATGAGCGTGTGTGTGTGTGTGTGTACACACACACACACACACACACACACACACCGGTATTAAATGGAGAAATAACATCTGCATTAGGACTAATTTTGTAAGTAGTTGTTTCTGCACTATTTTCATTTTGTAATGGCTTTAGTTTTCCTATGGATTGTTTCTGTAGGAACTTGTATGGATTACTGTTTCTGAACATTTAATAGAACATTTCATTTAATCTCCTTTAGTTACGTATATCATTATGTGTGGAGTTCACCTTATAGACATTAGAATTAATGTAGAAGCCAGCTATGAAATGACAAAAAAGATGATGGTGGTGGTAGTGACGGTATCTGCCATTTGTGAAGCTCCTACTCTGCCAGTTGCTCTACTCAGCAGTTTCCATAGTAATCCTTCCCACAACCTAGCAAGGTCAGTGTTAATCACCCTGATTTCATTGATAAGGAAACTGAGGAAATTCAGATAGGTGATGAGTGTTTTAAGAGCTAAAGGCAAACCATTCTATCCCTCAAGTTGTGGTCTTTGCACTACACTGTGTCTTTCTCTGCTATAAAGAAGCACTCACTTCAGAGTTTCCTTTTAAAAATTACGTTTTGTGGTACATATAAAATACATAAAAATTTGATTAGCTGACACTTGTAGAAATAGGTTGCTAGGTTTATATACACTGGCTATTAGGAATCTTATAAAAACTATGTTTCTTCCTCTTGTTTGTTACTGCAAAATATTCCACAAATATATACTCTTGCTGTAGTGGAGATTCAAGAACCAAATCTGGAATGGAACATGTGGAATTAATGAAATTGGAATTTCAAAAACATCACAAAACATTGTAATGTTTTTAAAAAATGCTTTAACCTCATAAAGTACATCCAATTCTAACAACTTACTATTTTCAAAGAGGATGGTACACTATTTCCCAATGTGTATCTAATGGAAACCTGTGATTGCCATTGGAATTGCATTTATTTAACAAAGTCTACTTCTCTACAACCCATTACTTTAAAATACCAGGATTCATTCAGCTTTGATATACACATGCGTTGAATGGAGGAAATCCAGATATTTTACAGTCTTTCATAACTATGGAATCAGGAATTTCAGAATCTAGTCTCAATTCAGCCTTTAGCAAATTTTTAGTTATTTGAAAGTATTATTTCTTATTCAAAGAGCAGCTCTGATCATGGCCTTTGGTCACAGAAACTGTTTGTATTGTGTAAAAAATCTCTTCATGAGAATCAAGCTGGTGCAGCCACTCTGGAAAACAGTATGGAGGTTCCTCAAAGAACTAAAAATAGAACTACCCTACGACCCAGCAATTTCACTACTAGGCATTTATCCAAGGGATACAGGGGTGCTGTTTCAAAGGGACACATGCACCCCAATGTTTACAGCAGCAATATCAACAATAGCCAAAGTATGGAAAGAGCCCAAATGTCCATCGACGGATGAATGGATAAAGAAGATGTGGTATATATATACAATGGAGTATTGCTCGGTAATCAAAAAGAATGAAATCTTGCCATTTGCAACTATGTGGATGGAACTGGAGGGTATTATACTAAATGAAATTAGTCAGAGAAAGACAAAAGTCATAGGACTTCACTCATATGAGGACTGTCAGAGACAAAATAGATGAACACAAGGGAAGGGAAGCAAAAATAATGAACAGGGAGGGGACCAAATATAAGAGACTCTTAAATATGGAGAACAAACAGAGGGTTACTGGAGGGGTTGTGGGAGGGGAGATGGGCTAAATGGGTAAGGGGCACTAAGGAATCAACTCCTGAAATCATTGCTGCACTACATGCTAACTAATTTGGATGTAAATTAAAAAAAATAAAAAATAAAATTAAAAATCTCTTTAACACCAAACAGTATATGAAGAAGGAGTCTAAAATTAGCCCATTAGGCACACACAACTTTGTGGTCCCAGGAATAATGGGCTTTCTGGAAAAATGCCTCTTAAGATGAGGTAAAACTTCAGAAGTTAATGCTTTTATTGCCTTGGGTTTTGGGGGGTTTTTTTTTCTTTGTTGCTCTCTAGCGTGTATAATTAAATAATGTAACATTTCTTATGTATAAGGTTTTCAATGAACTGTCTTTTAGGCTTAGATTTTTTGGCTTCTTATATTCTCTAAGAAAAATAATGGGATTACGCTCTTTAAAGCTGCCATTTTCTTGCAAGTTATTATTTCACATACGTATTATCATATGTTTGGTACATCATGTCCCTGGGACTTGCTCTATTATTATTTCTCAGCACATCTCCAACCACCAAACCTGCTCAGGCACTAAGCATACTTTTGGATATGCTCTTGGGAATATGAGAATTGCCATATTGAAGCTAGCCATCCAGCCATCATGTCTGGTTTTCTGCTTTGAATATATTTCTGTCTTGCATTAGAGGCAGGCATTAAGGTCCCATGAGTTGCATACTTGGGCAGAAACATACAGAAATGAGACATTTCATTTTGATCACATTCAGTGATCTTTTTATGCCCTGAAGCATGGAAACTGATCTTTTGTAATTGTAGCCTAGTAAGTGTAATTGCAGCTATTTCATATTTATATAGGTCCCTAATCCCTAAACCAAGCTTCTACGCTGGCAATTCTAAGTTAATTTTATATAATCTTTTTAAAAAATCCTCTTGCTTTTTTGCAACAAACCTCCTGTCAGAACACAGGTGTCACAAAAACCACCACTAAATCTAAGCCAAAATGAGAAAGGAAAAGATTCAACACATCATCACTGGACACACAGATGAGTGCAAGTTTACAACCACTACTGGCTCTCTGATCTAAAAATGTGGTAGGATTGACAAAAGAACCATCAAAAGATTTTTAAAGGAGACTGTTGAGATGGGAAAGGGCCCCATCAAGTATGCCTGGGTCTTGGATAAATTGGAAGGCGAATGTGTACATGGTATAACCACTGATATATCCATGTGGAAATTTGAGAACAGTAAGCACTATTTTTCTGTCACTGATGCCTCAGGACACAGGGACTTCATCAAAAACATGATTATAGGGGCACCTGATGGGCTCAATCAGTAGAGCATGCAACTCTTGATCCTGGAAGTGTTAAGTTCAAGCCCATGTTGGGTGCAGAGATTACTTCAAATAAAATATTTAACACACACACACACACACACACACACACACACACACACACACACACACGATTATAGGCATAACTGAGGCTGAACCTTTTGTCCTGACTGTTACTGCTGGTACTGGTGAATTTGAAGCAGGTATCTCTAAGAATGGGCACACCCAGGAACAGGCCCTTCTGGTTTACATACTAGGTATGAAACAACTAATTGTTAGTGTTAACAAAATGGATTCCACTGAGCCACCCCACAGCCAGAAGAGACACAAGGAAATCATTAAGGAAGTCAACACCTACACTAAGAAAATTGGCTACAACCCCGCCATTTGTGCCAATTCCTGGTTGGAATGGTGATAACATGTCAGAGCCGAGTACTAATATGCCTTGGTTCAAGAGATGGAAAGTCACATGTAAAGATGGCAATGCCAGTGGAACCATGCCACTTGAAGCTCTGGATGGCATCCTGCCACTAACGCATCTAATGCCCCTCCAGAACATCTACAATATTGGTGGTACTGGCACTGTCCTTGTGGAGACTGATGTTCTCACACCTGACGTGGTGGTCACCTTTGCTCCAGTCAATGTTACAACTGAAACAAAGTCTGTTGAAATGCGCCATGAAGTTTTAAGTGAAGCTCTTCTGCGGACAATGTGGGCTTCAGTGTCAAGTGTGTGTCCCAAAACGTTCGTCATGGCAATGTGGCTGGTGACAGCAAAGATAACCACGGATAGAAGCAGCTGGCTTCACAACTCAGGTGATCATCCTGAGCCATCCAGTCCAAATCAGTGCTGGCTATGCACTGTGCAGGATTGTCACACAGCTCACAACGCTCACAAGTTTGCTCAGCTGAAGAAGATAGATCACCATTCTGGGCAGAAGCTGGAAGATGGCCTCAAATTCTTGAAATCTGGGGATGCTGCCATCATTGATATCATTCCTGGCAAGCCCATAGTTGTGAGCTTCTCGAAGTATCTTCCTCTGGGTTGTTTTGCTATTAATGACATGTGACAGGTACTTGCTGTGCTTGTCTATCAAAGCAGTGGATACGAAGGCTGGTGGAGCTGGTGGAGCCAGGTCACCAAGTCTGCTCAGAAAGCTCAGAAAACTAAATGACTTATTTCTAATATCTGGCAACCCAGTCTTAATCAGTGGTAGAAGAATGTTCTCAGAACTCTTTGTCTCATTTGGTCATTTCAGTTTAATAGCAGAAGACCGGTTAATGATAATAATGCATCATAAAACCTTCAGAAGTAAAGAAGAATGTTTTGTGGACCATTTGTGGGGGGAGGTCAGTTTTAAGTTATTAGGTTTTTAAAAATCAGTACTTAAGGGAAACAACTTGACTGAAAATCTGTCACACACTTGAGACTCCTTAAAACAAAGTTTAGTCCTCTCAAATCTCCCATAATTTATATCTGTTGCCTCTTTAGATACAAATAGCCTGATGTGGAAATGGAAAACGTAAGCTCTTTCCATTGTTAATCACTGCTTTAGAGCTTGAAAATTCCTCACAAGCTATTATCAGTTCAGGAACACTTTTCTGATCTGTCCCATGTTTTGTTTCCCTAACTTTTTTACTAATAGCCGGGGATGGGGGGGGGGGGTTGTTTTATTTTGTTTTAGTAGCCCTAATGACCCTGCTTCTTTAATTTTTTTCTATTAACCTATCTACACTCTTTGTACAACTTTGTCTTTCTCATCTCAGTTCTGTATTATTTTTCTATCAGATTTCCCTTTTTCTGTCTTTGTCTTAAGTTTGTCCCTGTTTTGAATCACTATCTAAATGTTTCCTGGGCTGCTCTAGTGATGCACTGTTCAACATGAATTCAGTAGGCACCTATCCCTGCTACTTAGCAGCTTAAAGTCAAAACATAAAACACTGAAATGGATTAACAAGATAATGTAATGGTAATTTAGATAATTCAAGAAACACTGAGTAAATTTAAAACAAAGGGAATCTAGAAAGTGAATACCCTGGTATTATATATATAGACTCTGTATATGAAGTTTCTAGGAAATAGAACAGAAACCAATTCATGATAGTTCAAAACTTTCTAAATGAATTTTACTGTATTTTCATAGGAGTGATGTGAAAGGAAGGATGGAGAGAGGTGTTCTTTGAAATGATAAGAAAATAGGGAACTGCTGAGAATGGTATTTTAATATTTAAGGACTTGCCTTGGAGATGGAGGAAATCATTAGCTTCACCAGTGGTGGAGGGAGAACTACCAGATTCATTTGAATATAAAGAGAATGAATGTGCCGAGTTCTAGAAACAGGAGGGAAAGGAGATGAAGAAAGACACTCGCAGAATACCAGTGGAAAATAGCAGGAGGAAGATGAATAGGCAAATGAAAACTATACTCAAGAATAGTATGCTTGTAAAAAAGGGAGAAGTGAAAACAGAAAAGAAAAATAAATGAGGCTATTGCTTACAGAATTCTAAGCTTCTTAACAGATGGAGTACGGATAAAATTAGTGTGAGTGACTAGCATTTTATACACTTAACTAAATCTACAACCAGTTGTGAACATATTTTTAATGGATGTTTTTTGATTTGTTAAAATATCAATACCCCACACATACAGCATTAGGGATATTTTATATTTTTCACTCAATATCATTAATTGGTTCTTTATATTTTCTTAACTAAGTCTATTCTCACAACAGCAAATTTTCTACCCAGGTGACTGTCCTTGTTACCTAATAATTTATTTATCCACAAAATAAGAGCTGCTTTTCATTGAACAGGATATGAAGGAATAAGGTCAAAAGCAGAAGAGAAATGTTCTGGAAATATATCGGGGAGAGAAGATGGCAGCAGGAAGCACTCACAAGCCTGTAATTTTGAAACAGACATGGTAGTTTATATAGAGCTGGAGGTAAACTGAGAATAACCAGAGAAACAAAACTTCTAAATAATAACAGATGTGGTTTTGAAAGGCATGAGGAAAGTTTCTAAGGTGGTAATAATGTTCAGTACTTTGATCTAATTGCTGATTACATGGGTTTCTTCCTATCTTAAAAGTCACTGAGCTGTATAATGTAGGAAGAAATCTTAATATTTACACATTTTGCTGTATGTAAAGTATATCAATTTTTTAAAGGCAGGAAATAAATTCACCTGAATTCTAATGGGGGGTTTCAGACTAAGATATTGTTTAAATTTTTCTTTTGTTATTTCTACTGGATATACACTTGGTATTGTCTTTGATGCTACTTTTAAAATGCTCTTTAAGGTGATACCCTAGGAAGAAAAACTAGGCAGTGTATTTCATTTATAACTGTCATGAATGGAAATTTCCCAACGCTAACCTCCGTTTCAGATTCCTGCTGTTGCTTCTGCACTATTAGTTGGTGTCAGCAGGGGGTTAACAGCATTCAATTTAACCTTGCTATTTGTACTCTGTTTTGATTTTTTTTTTCTTTTTTCCACATTTAACTTCCTTACATGGATTCTCCATTTTACAAATCGTGCATGCACCATGGGGTCTATACACTGAAAGACTGTAAGTGCAGATAAGCACACAATAAAAGCACATTTAAAGATAATGTGAAGCTATAAGACATTTCTTTTTTTCTAGGAGCACAGAGGCATTGCTGTGAAAAATCACTGGAACAAGAGAAAAACTGAGTGAACCTACTCATACTATTATTTTTCTGAGATTATAGACCTGTTTGAAATAAGAATTGTATAGGTATGGATTAATTATAGGTTATATGTCCAGATAAAGGAGTATCTCAGTGACCGTTCTACTTGTAACTAGCCATGGACATCACATCAGATGCAATCCACTGCTCACTGAACCCTGGTGAACCAATTACTCTTACGAGTGGTCTTTGTCTTACTCTGAGTAGATACTGAGTGTAAGACTAGATTAATGAAAATGGAAAAGAAGGAAAGCCAGCTCAAATTCTGGCTACTCTGTAAGAACAGTAATAATGGAATATCCTTCTGTGGAGTTGAAACAAGGACAGCTCAGTTTCCCTTTCCTCTGCTTCCAATTCCTTTCATTTCCAACCACCACTTTACACAGCTCTAGCACACTCTTCTCTTGGTCTGAACCCCAGGATTCTGCTAGTTTCATCTTCATGTGCAGGGCACCCTCCTGGTTGCTGGAGACACCAAAGTGAAAACAACAACAAAAGTACCTCTGGTGGCTTGGAGTTGAGGGAACCCAAATCTAACACTGTATGTAGCAAGGAGGAAACATGCACTTCTGTTCTCCCAAGCATGGATTCTGCAAGCATTTCTCCAGAGATTCTGTGCTTGAGCAATTAGGAAGTATAATAACTCAGGTACTGTGTTATAATAATGGTCTACTATTATAATGGGGTGATATACTTCCTGGTTTCTACCTACTGTCCTGACATATTCATTTTTTATAAAAGCATCCTCTTTAACTCCCCAAAAGTCTCCATGGTAACTTATGTGGTCACTCTAAGTCATAATAAAAATGGACTTCTCAAGAGAGGCAGGGATTGTTTAACAAAAGCCCCAAATATAAACATATGATACTTTTTTTGAGAGAGACAGAGAGAGAGAGAGAGAGAGGGACAAAATGAGACTAAGTGGTAGAGAGGAACAGAGGAAGAGAGAAAAAGAGAATCTCAAGCAGACTCCATGCCTAGCACAGAGTCCATTGCAGGGCTTGATCTCAGGGCTTGATCTCAAGATCCTGCAATCATGACCTGAGCTGACATCAAGAGTTAGAGGCTCAACTGACTGAGACACCCAGGCATCCCATGACATTAAGTATTTCAAAGTTAATGTAGTAGCAGTAATGTTTAAAAATATTATAAAGACAGAGGTGTCTGGATGGCTCAGTCGGTTGAGCATCTAACTCTTGATGTCAGCTCAGGTTGTGTGCATCGGGCTCTATGCTGACAGTGTGGAGCCTGCTTGGGATTCTCTCTCTCCCTTTCTCTCTCTGCTCCTCCCCTTCTCACACACACACTCTCTCAAAACAAACAAACATTTAAAAATACATATTGTAGGGGCACCGGGGTGGCTCAGTCAGTTAAGCATCCAACTCTTGATTTCAGCTCAGGTTATGATCTCATGGTTTGTATTTGAACCCTAGGTCAGGCTCTGCACTGACAGCAGGGAGCCTGCTTGAGATTCTCTCTCCCCCTCTCTCTACTCCTCCCCTGATCAAGCTCATACATGCTCGCTCTCTCTCTCAAGATAAAGAAACTTAAATATACATACATACATACATATATATATACACACACACACACACACACACATACACACATATAATAAATATAGACACTCATTATGTGTTCTTCAAAATAAAACACTCTTTGGAAAGAGTACTATCATTACTGAGATATAATTCCTACATGATATCTATAGCAATGCCCATACAATTAATGTGGAATAACCACCTAATATTTTAAAACATTAAGGTCAAAGATAATGGCATAAAATCTTTACAAAGCAATACCTGAACATTTCAATCAGGGATTCTTCAGCTTTAATAATAAAATTAAATGTTTTCATTTTATTTCCAGTTCTTCATGATTAAAGTTAACCAACCATAAGCCTTCATTCTGGATATTGTTTTTAACCCATAATAAATGTAGAAAACAGACTGTTTAAAAACAGAGATATCAATTTTAGGTTTCGACAGATGTTTTACATTTATCTTTTTATTTACTTTTGAAGACCGATTAGTTCATATAAATTATTCTATGCATTTAAATGCATAGGTATGAAGTTGGAATTAGTAAAACATGCTCTGGTAAGAAAACAGTTTATTTTCTGATTTAATACTAATCATCCATTGCTAATGTACTATAAAATCCTACTTAAGAGAAATACTGACTCTAATTATTAAAGTTAATGGCCTCCAGTTGCCTCATCTTGCCTTTAGTGTAGGATATTAAGCATGCAGAACCCATAATTTAATTATCACCTGTTAATATTGGCTCTAAGTTCATTTCTCTCCTTTCAGGATGAAACTTCAGTGATGAGCCAATTAAAAACTATTATCTTCCTACTCAAAACACCAGCCTGCTAAGTATATCCACAGTATACAGATCACAGATCTGCTGGGATTCTCAAGATGGAACCTGCTGCCTCTTGCCTTTAGGGATTGCTAATTTAAATTATTATTTCTGTCCATTTTTGATTCTAATTTTTAAAGTCTCTAGATTACATTGGGGTGCCTGGGTGGCTCAGTCGGTTAAGTGTCCGACTTCAGCTCAGATCATGATCCCACGGTTTGTGAGTTCGAGCCCTGTGTCCAGCTCTATGTTGAAAGCTCAGAGCCTGGAGCCTGCTTCGGATTCTGTGTCTCCTTCTCTCTCTGCCCCTACTCTACTTGTGCTCGCTCTCTCTCACTCTCAAAAATAAATAAATGTAAAAAAATTTTTTTAACTCTCTAGATTATATAAAGATTATATCTTTCTTCTATATATATACACTTTAAAAACCATTCAAGAAGTGGAGAGTTATGTTATTCTACAAAAATAAAAGGCAAACATTAAAAGAAATACATACTCATTCCTATTTGAACATCATAAGAGTAACAAAACATCAGAGAATGTGGTACAATAAGAGGGTTAGCTTTTTATAAAATCCCACTGATATGCACTGGAGAAATGCGCAGCGCATTTACAGGAATTTATTAGAAACTTTGTCCCCTGTGCCCTCCTGATATATGTACTATTCTACTGAAATCTAATTTTATCAGTTCACCCATGGGAATGAAACTCCAGGAAATTCATTTGTGTTAACCAAATTCACAAGAGATTGATTTATAACTAGTGAATCACATTTTAATTTGCCATGGGAATGCTACCTGATCCAAGAACCAGAAATATTCACCTGATGTTTCTTAGTTGCTAGCACCACAATAAATATAAAGGTGAAAAACCATCCCCGTCCTCAATGAGTTCATAATTTGGTGAGGGGGCTTGGACAATATACAAATACAAGCCAGGCTACAATTAATGTGTGAATGGTATATAGTGGTTAAATGTATAGATGAGGTCCAATTCTTTCCACTAGGTAGAATCCTATAGCTAGGAAACCAAATTATACTTCAGGTGGGTTTTTAGTAGATACATTTTAAGGTAGGTTTCTCTCAACTCATTCCTGGTTAATAAATTATCTTTCCTGGAGCACCTGGGTGGCTCAGTTGGTTAAGCGGCTGACTCTTGGTTTTGGCTCAGGTCATGATCTCATGGTTCTTGAGTTTGAGCCCCACATCAAGCTCTTCGTTGTCAGCAAGGAACATGCGTGGGATTTCTCTATCCGTCTCTCTCTGCCCCTCCCTGACCTGCACTCTCCCTCTCTCAAAATAAGTAAAAAAACTTAAAAAAATAGTCTTTCCCTTTTCTCTGCCTATTTCTGTATACAGAACCAGCTATCTGTAATTAGGACATCTTTGCTCTTGGATACATTCTAAACACTCTACAAAAATTTTTAAACTATAACATGTTCAGATCCATGACGATTCTTCTTACTGCAGTTACTATTATATCCACCTCTTCTGTACTCTAGAGTTACAGTTGGTTTGTAAGTTGATTCTAAAGTTAGTACATAAGGCAAAAATTATCTATAGTCAAAATGCCCATAAAAATTCCACAAATAGCCTATAAATTAGAGTATATGTAAATTCTGCAAAACAATATTAACATAAATGTACAATGTTTAGTAAAATGTGACATAAAATACATAATCCAAATAAAATTTTAAAGTATTTTAATTACAGTATTTTTATTTAAATGAACATTTATGTAAAGGAATATATATAAATTAAATGTACATATCGTGCATATCCTTTGTCATAAAACCCCTATTTGTAGATTTCCTCTACTGAATAGATTTTAAGTAGGCCACTACCTAACAATATATATTGAAAAACTTGTCTTTAAATCACAAGACAGACTGTGTTGCTTCTGAGGAGCTTTTTAGATATTTTATGTGGATTCTTATCAACTCCAGTCTCAGGCATCTCTCCTAGATTTGGATGTTAGTCTGCTTTTCTCTAATTACTATACTCACCCACACATACCATGCACCTGGCTGACACTGAGCCCATATTCCCACTCTGACCACAGATAGCTAACTATCTACAAGGAAGTAAAAGAAAGGAAATCAAACCTCTGACATGCATTATCTGCACTGCACTCAATCAGCTGAGCCTCAGTACCCATATAACTGAAATGAGTTATATATATGTATATATATATATGTATATATATGTTTATATATATATGTATATATATATGTTTATATATATATAAAAGTCTAATGTAGCAAGCACACTGAAGCAGGAATAGCTGTGTATACATGTTTCAGCCTGCACCTTCAGTGTATTATGATGGGACTGCTCACTATAATACTAATTTTAGGCAATCAGTAATGGTACTGTTGATGGTACCATAGCCTGATCATTTTCATAATAAGATAAATACTCTTTCTATGATACACAAAAGCTCTGATATGAAAGCAAGGGTAAGACCCAGCTCAATGGTTTCCCTCACCTACTAGATCAGTCAGTGGTCCATTTATTAGATCATAGCCATTATGCAGAATATTGGGAGAATGTGGTGAAAGATGATTTTTTAGAATCTGGCATTGAAAGTGTGGAGAGCTGAGGTTCTGGAATCCAATAGTGCGTGAATTTCACCTGTTCCGCTTACTTGCTGGGTGACCTCTAACTAAGCAAGTTATTTTAAACTTTTCAAGGCTCAGTTCCTTACCTCCCTTAGGGTTTTTTTTTTTAACTAGGCTCAATGCCCAATGTGGAGTTTGAACTCACCACCCCAAGATTGACAGACGCATGCTCTACTGATTGAGCCACTCAGATGACCTTCCCTTAGGGCTTTTTAGACAATTAAATGCATTACGGTGCTTGGCACAGTCCCTGGTGTATGAATAGAGCTTAATAAACATTATATAATTTTTAATTTTGATTACAATATTTGGAATTTCAAGTTGTCAACAACTTTTATACACCTCTTGTATGTGCATCTATATGAGGTGACAGCCTATACTTAATTTTTCTCCCTAGAAACAACAATGAAGTTATTGTTAATGAAGACACATATAATCACTACTCCCAACACCTATTTTTGGTGTCTTAAATTTAATTATTCCTCTCATAATATTTTTTTAATCTGCCATAATGTGAGATCTATGACTACAGCTGAGAGATATTAAAAGCAGAACAGAAAACCACACAAGTTTCTTAAAATAACGATATAAAGTCTCACACACATGATGTTTATATACATAACAAGGAAATACAGTCAGTAAGCAGAATATACTGAACGCTAACCACGAATGAGTTAAAAAATACCATAGTTTATTTTAAAATCACATGTATTTTACTTTCATTAGTATGTACAGAAATTTCATTGTAAGATGTTTTTTTTAAACAATTTCAAAGCTATGTGTGCCCCACCTGATAATCCTACTGTGGTACTGATTATCCCTCTAAAATACACACGTGATGCTAAAGCTGAGTATGAGTGTTGCTCTGTCCTTCCAAACCCTAAAACATGTATGCTACCTAAGCAAACCCCATCCTTTGCAGGGACCAGCAAGTCAAACTCATGCTGCTCAGGCTTGGTATGTAAGCTGTTGGTGGCAAAACTTTTGTGGGTAAGTTCTTGATTTTTCTTTATTAATGTATAATATCATAATCAGCCTCTAATAATTACAGGTGAAAAAATAATGTTTATTCATTTTTGAGAAAGAGAGAGAAAGACAGAGTATAAGTGGGGGAAGGGCAGACACAAAGGGAGACAAAGAATCTGAAGCAGGCTCCAGGCTCTGAGCAAAGAGCCTGATGCGGGACTTGAACACACGAACCGTGAGATCATGATCTGAGCAGAAGTTGGATGCTTAATCAACTGAGCTACCCAGGTGCCCTTTATATCCATATTTTTAAAGTGTATTATTTATTTTGAGAGAGAGAGAGAGAGTGAGTGTGTGTGTGTGTGTGTGTGTGTGTGCGCGCGCGCGCGCGTGCACGCGCGCGCATGGGAGCTGAAGAGGAGCAGCGAAGAGGGAGTGAGAGAGAATCCCAAGCAGGCCCCTTCTGTCCCTGAGGAGCCTGATGTGGGGCTTGATCCCACAAACTGTGAGATCATGACCTAAACCAAAATCAAGAATTGGATATTTAACTGACTGAGCCACCCAGGCACCCCTCAGAGATTCTTTAAATGGTGTAGATATTGGTTCTTTTATTACACCTTTGAGTATGGTTTCCCTTGATTCAGAACTGAATTTGCTGAAGATATTCTTGATTTCAGGTATACTGTAACTTTTCAAAAAATGAACAATCATGGGATTTTAATACCAGTATACAAAATAATTTGAGTAAGTGAATTCCAGACACTAAGCACTGAGGTGGACAGACCAAGTTTTGAAATATAACTGGTTCTGAAGTTGTGAACTACTTGAACTGAACTATATTTTTATTTTCACTAATTTTGTTCTGTGACTCACTGAGAGAGTCCACAGTGTTGTCACTGATATGTTAGTGGTATTAGTGAATAAAACCTTGATGCTTTCTGCTGTCCTAACTGGAAAGGCACTTTATTTATTTCTTTAATTATTATTTAATTAATAATTATTAATTATTTTAAATCTTTATTTAATTCTTGTTCTCTAATGAAAACTTTTATAAAATCTCTCTATAACCCTGCTTGTTCTCTTTTGTTTCTATTTCCCACATTAAAAACAATCCAGGGGTGCCTGGGTGGCTCAGCTGGTTAAGCACTGGTCTCTTGATTTCAGCTCAGGTCATGACCTCACAATCCCGAGAGAGAGTTGTATAGGGCTCCCCGCTGGGTGTGGAGCCTGCTTAATATTCTCTCTCTCCTCCCTTGCCCTGGCACTCTGTCTCTCTCTCTCTCTCAAAACAAAACAAAACAAAACAAAACAAAACAAAACAAAACAAAACAAAACAATCCAATCCAAAGACTGTACTTTCAGCATAAGTTTACAGGTTCAGGATAAGGTTATGGTATACATTAGCACTGGATTCAAATCAGATAGTCAGATATGACTTTTTTCCAGGTAAATGTGGAAAGAAATGTGTAGAAATACATCCTGTTAGCAAAATGAGAAAAGCTATCCAATATCCTAATAAATCCATAAAATTCAATGTCTGTGAACAGAAAATGTCAAATGATCATTAGCCACTAGTTTATGCAAATGTCTCAGAGAAACATAGGCTAGGTTTTTCTAGTATAGGATCAGATTTGTTTTGAAAAGAATCTCTAAGGTGATGAGTGTATGTTAGTCATTCTTTGACTCCTGCAGGGCTACACAGGGCCTTCCTGCCAGGCCAAAATCTGGTTTATAGAGCATCTCTTGCCCTCTTGCCCTGACAAAAGTATGTCAGTCAGGAAGGGACAAATTACTTACTAAACAAAACAAAACAAAACAAAACAAAACAAAACAAAACAAACAAAAAAACCCCAATACCTTACAAGTATCACTTAAAAGTACCTGCAGATACTTTTTTCTACCAGTGAAAATACAGTTCACAATTTATCCCCTTTAGGACCATGATTTCAAAGTCCTGTTTCATCTATGTGATATACTTTTACATGAAAATAAAGACTTCCTTTGGTGTGTTGGTTATGTTGACTTTTTTAGATGCCACATTCCCAGTGTTTTGGGCCATTGTGACCTGGAGGTGAAGGAAGACACAGACTAAAAAGGTGAGGGCAGGGCAGCTGCCGACCACAGGATCAAAGATATGCTGGTGTTCTCTATGTTCTCTATGGTCTCTATGGTCTCTATGGTCTAAGGATAATTCTCACTCTCCCCACTCATTTCCCATCTTGGGGATAACTTACCTTACCAACTCATTTTTTTGAAAAAGTTACAACAGCTGTTGTAACTGAGAGATTATTAATTTTATTTATTGCTGGTAACTCACCAGGATTAACAATTCTATTGTCTACAGTTTATGAAATGTCAACAAAACAAGATAATTTAAGTTATGCTATTATTCATAAGTAGTAACACTGTAAAATTTCAACCAGTGATTTTACTGTGAGCATATGAATGGCATATTTGGGAAAGAAGTTGATATTCATTTTAAAATGACTCCAAATTTTTATTTTGAGAGATATATGTTGTTATACATAATTCATTATTCTACATTTACTACTAGCCAAGTGTTCTATAATTAATTTCTTTATACATTTAAAAGTCTGCACAAAGGACCAGACAAGAAAAGAAATGGCACAAGTTTTTCATTGAATTGTTAGAAGGTCAGCCTAGAAGGTAAGAGGCAATTGGAATAAACACTTGTAAATCACAAAGGGCATTGTAATTCAAGTTAAAGAGTTTACACTCCACTTAAAGGCAAAGAGAGCAGTTGAAGAGTTTGTAAATTTAAAAAAAAATTTTTTTTTAATGTTTATTGATTCTTGAGACAGAGACAGAGCATGAACAGGGGAGGGGCAGAGAGAGAGAGGGAGACACAGAATCTGAAACAGGCTCCAGGCTCTGAGCTGTCAGCATAGAGCCCAATGTGGGGCTCAAACCCACGAACTGTGAGATCATGACCTGAGCCGAAGTCGGAAGCTTAACCGACTGAGCCACCCAGGCGCCCAGAGCAGTTGAAGAATTTTAATTTAAATCTCTATTTTAACATTTCAGGCTGGAGTTTTAGGAAGTACAAGCAGAATTTGAAGAAAAGACTTGAAGAAAGAAAGCTCAAAGTAGGAAGAACAGTTAGGATATCACTGCATTAATATGGGAGAGAATGGACCCGATTATGGATACAAAGGTGAGGGGTTAGGAACTCAAACAGTTCAGACCTGAGTCATGAGTGGATATGCATACATTTTGGGGTTTTTTTGAAAGGAATAGTGTGATAAAATCAGTGTGGGGCATACTGAATTTAAAGTATCTTCAGGATATCCAAGTGAAAATGTTTAGTAAACAGTAGAACACAGCAAATTTAAGAGAAAAGCTCTAGATTGGGAGCACAGATTTGGAAGTCCAGCAAATCCTCTTTGGAAGAGGATAACGAAATATAGGGAAGCAGATGAAATCACTAGGAAGTATACTGAATGAGAAAGAAGTCAACTGGCTTTTAAGAGATGAGCAGAAAAAAAGTGAGGGTTTCTAATTTTCCCTTATCAGTGAAAAGAAAACCATTTTAAAAGGACATTAATCATAAATTCTAAAATACCTCTCCTGTTCCAGTACAGATTTCAAAACAGAGTTAAAAGTTTTTAACCAACTGCTCATTGGCTCTAATTAGCTCTGTTAATCCTTTTCTTACTGTTCTTATCAAACTATTCTTTGACTTTAGCTGCAGCCTTTATTTGTGTGGTCTCTGGTTTACAAGCTATTGTTTTAGGATCATGTTCTTTCCAATGGCTTTTCTGCAAAGAGATCACTTAATTTCTGATTATTTTATCCTCTTATTTCTTCCATTTTTTTTCCACTTTGTTTAATTACTGGCATGTATCAGCAGTGGTTATCATCCTTTTTTAGTACAAATGTATAATATTTTAGGTACATTATGTGTTAAATTGGAATTTGTAGGCAGTCTATGAACGTATTCTTTATTATTTCTTTGGGAATGTGCATTCTGAGTTTCTGTTGCATATTTTAAAGAAATTTGGGGGTACAACTTGCCTTAAGTTAGGAGTTTGGCTATATGAGAAAATATCTTTTCCTCTGGATCCTTATTTGGTCCGTTTTTTTCCTAATTTCCTAAAATTTGATCATATACTCTTATGTTACAGGACTTTTAAACTAAATTATTCTATATTATTGTACCAATATGATTTATTCATAGGCAAATGAACTCACAGGCAAATAGTCTATACATTCCCATTAATAAAATGAATTATTTCTAATAAATAGATTTCAGTGTGCCATAAAAAACTACTAATTAATTAGCTCCACAATTTAAAAGCACTTAACATGCTCAAAATGATGTCTTATATTAGAGGAGGGAGGAGCATTTCTACCTCAGAAAATTAGCCTTTTGGACATTTGATGATATTATTTTTAACATTTTTTTTTTGAGAGATAGATACAGTGTGAGGGCGGCGGGCAGAGAGAGGGGGAGACACAGAATCTGAAGCAGGCTCCAGGCTCTGAGCTGTCAGCACAGATCCCGACGCAGGGCTTGAACCATGAACAATGAGATCAAGAGACCTGAGTCTGAGCCACACAGGCAGCCCTGATATTATTTTTTAAACCAAACTAACATAGCTTAAAATTCTGTCTTAGATAAGTGATTAGGTTCTTGACATCTTGATAATCAAAGATATCTCTAATGGTTTGTGAACTGCTTTAGAAAAAGGATCTAATTAATCCTTCTCATGATGTTTGCATTAAATTGTCCTCTGATTTGAGTAGCAACTATCATTTATTTATTCCATCCCTGTTTGCAAACCATTGTTTCAAAATCATGTTATTTTCAGTAGATTTGCTATGAAGGAATCACTTTATTTCTGATTATTACATTCACAGAAACAACTGTTTCCTGGCTGCCCTGAGTTGTGTTTTATCATTTGACGCTGTGATACACTGTGCCCTTAAAGTATTTCCTCTGTTGGCTTGGTTTGTGGTCTCCCTGTTTTAGATCAACTGCACAGCAGCTGCTTGGACAGCCTTCTGTCATCTATTTTCAATAGTGTTACACAGCATCCCACATAGCTTCAAGGATGATAAATTGGCTGGACTCCAGGGCTTGCACTGTAATCCTGCCTTGTCATTTAATGTTAAGTGTATCTCACAGCTGACACTGATGAAACTGCTTAAGAAATCAGATATGATCTTTAGCAGAGCCACATCTCACTTTCACATTCAGGGTTAGGTTCTATTTTGATCAACTCCAGGGCAAATACTAACTATTTCAAAAAACTGCATCATTCTTCAATGCCTAACATATCTTTTCCATTCATCAATCCATTCTCTCCTATTTTTGATTCCAGAGATACATTTACTGATCTGTATTTGAGTGGTATCTGTACTGTCAAAACAAACAGAATTTAAGTGTTATATAATTTAACTCACAAACTCTGCTCTAACCACACACATTGTTATTATACATCAAAATTTATAGATCTTGGGAGTAAAAGTATAGATCTGACCTTTTAACATTTTTTTTTAATGTTCCTAATATCATAGTTTATTTGCCAGTCACACTGATTTCTGCCTGGCATCCTAACTAGTCTTCATAGGAACAGGGACTTGAAAATTTTTGCTAATTAAGACTTACAGGAAACTAGTAAAAATATCTCAAAATGCTAAAAAGAAAGGAATTAGGTCTATGGATGTTACTTCAATTTATAAACTGCAACACAGCTAAGATGCCACAATAATTTTTTTTTTGAGAGAGAGAGAGAAAGAGAGTACACGAACTGGGGAAAGGGGCAGAGGAAGAGAGAGAGACTCATAAGCAGTCTCCACATCAGCATGGAGCCTAATGCGGAGCTCGATCCCATGACGACGAGGTCATGACCTGTGCCAAAATCAAGAGTCAGACACTTAACCAAATGAGCCATCCAGGCGACCTCACAATAATAATTTTAATGACTGTAGAACTATTTAAACAATACATACCTGTTATATTAGAAGTTGCATTATAAATAACAAAAAAGTCTTGTAAAATTCCCAAAACATTTTTTAGTGAAATCTCAAACACTTTCTGAAGGAGCTTCTAACCCAAAGCAAAATTATCCAATTTGAATTTTATTATATTTTATCTGTGCTCTGTTGAAGTAGAATGGATGATTATAAAGCACAAGCTGTCAGCAAAGAGGATAAAAAAGAAAACCAAGAGGATGGATAATCAACAAATTGTAGATGCTTGCCTGGAATATTTGAAGTGACTCTATCCTTAAATGATTCCCATCCCAGGTCAACATCAATACTGTTGCCAAATTAATCCATTCATTTTCTAAGTGTTTTTCATTAGTAAGTTTCTAATAGATGATAATAGTCCATTAAAGGATGCCGCCACAGTCAGTACTCTGGCTTAAAAATCACAATCCAAAATTATTATTCAACTGGTTACTTTGGGAAAAACAAAACAAACTTCTGTCTTTCCAAAGATTAAATGTTCTATTCTTTCATACATAGCAGGTAATCTGAACCAAATTTCCCAAATCATTTAGGTTTTATATTATTGAGGTTTGGTATGTATTTTTCATGATGATTACTGAAGGCAAAAAACAGTTAAATTTCATGGCGGAAGAGATGGCCTGACTGGGGATCCAAAACAGTTTTAAAAAGAGAAGACAGACTGTTGTCAGTTGTGCCAAAAGTTTACGAGAGGGCACATCCTTCCTTGGTTTGCTGCATAGGTGCTCATCAGGTAGTATGGTATCAGCCTTCCTTAAATAAAAGGTTTAAACTAGGGTGTCATGATGACCCATCTTTAATCTGGACTCTTGATCAAGCTACCTAGCTCTTTCACTTTGGTGAACCACAAAATCAAGTAAGTATTGTAAGCCCAATATGGGCCATTTAACTTTTCAGGACTTTAGATACCACATGTGTAAAATGGATTAAAAGGCTCCCGCAGCCCTTTCCTGGCTCTAAAATGAAGATTTCTGAAAGTATCTTGGGAGCTATAGTTGAATTCAGAGAAGTGTTATTCCGGTCAGCATGATCTTCAAAATAGTGGAGCTACTGGAGCTAACTGGAGAACAACACGCTAGTTAAAGAGTCACATAAGATTTGTGACAATTATACTGAAAAGCTGGTTGAACCGTACCAGGAATTTTATTACTGTACATCCACTAGCATTTATAGATACTCTGTTCATTCTTCAAGGTCAGCCTCAACTTTGTGTCTGGTGACCTAGGCCTTTTTGGGGAACTTACTGATAATATGTTCAGATCAAGAAGGAAGAGGATGATCATTTGGGGAACGTTTTGAAAATTAAACAGAATCTTAATATTAAAAGCAAAATGGGGAAGTCAGTAGTGTTTTTTATATGTATATATTTTCCACAGAAGTGCTATATGAATAAAGGTTTTGAAAGGAGAACATGGTAATGACCCCTTAGTGGAGCTTCTTTTTAGGGGTGAATATATTTATATTTGGAAAACAGCCAGAGAACTTCGTAAGTCCTACATCATGAAATGCTCAATCATGTAGAAGAGACGAAACTGATCACAGCAATTCAGAGAAACAATCAACATGGACTCATCATTGTCAAAGGAGCTTCCTGAAGATTTTGGAAGTTAAGCATACCATAACTCTGTATGCTACATTATTAGGAATTTTTTCAGCAAAGGAGAAGGACATTCCAAGCAACAGCTTAACCTGGCACAAAGAAGTGGCAACTCTAACACTACCATCATCATTATTTTATTATTATTGTCAGAATTGGAAAAATTGTGAAGGACACTGGTTTGTCTGTTAGGATATGACTTTTTAAAATAAACTGAATTTTCTCAACTTATTTAGTGCAGAGTTAGTGCGCTATAATCAAAGAAGTACAAACATATTTATTTCTCTGGGTCAGGGCTGAATGCTCAGGTTACTTATTTCTTTGACATTATTTGAAAGAAGTAGTTTTTAATAACTGTAGTGTCCATAAAGGAACAAAAAAGAGGACATGGTTTGATTCTCTGTGTTTTTTTTTAAACTTTTCTTTTTCAGTTTATTTTGAGAGAGAGAGAGAGAGAGAGAGAGAGAGAGAGAGAGAGAGAGAGAACAAAAGCGGAGGACCGTGGGTAGCAAGAGAGGTCTATCCAGCACAGAGCCCGACGAGGGGCTCAATCTCATGAATCATGAGATCATAACCTGAGGTGAAATCAAGAGTTGGATGCTTAAACAACTGAGCCACCGAGGTACCCCCAGGGTTGATTCTTTAAAAGTAAGAGTTTATACTAAAGATAAATAAACATATTTGTCTAATTGGTATTATAAGACCAGAACTATTCAACTACTACACTTATTTTCATAGACTTATTTAAATGTATCATGATTTTTTAATATGAGGCATATTTAAGTGAGTTTTCACATACTGAGAAGCAGTGTCTAATTTAGTTTTGACATAGACAGTACTTCTGGAAGAAGAGGCCAATCAGCGCATTTTAGTCAAGTATTTAACACATTCAGATTACAAAAAGTAGGATTTCTAATCTGAAATATTTTGAAATATATTGAAGTATTTTCCTATGAAGATACAAACAATTTAGATCTTGGATTTTCTGGTTAATTTTCATAGACTCTGAACTACTGTCAGATCTTGTTATTTTGATATTTGAATCAGAAATTATAATCATTATTAGGAATGGTCCTACTGACTGACCTTCCGCTAAGTTATAATTTACCCAAATTGTTAAATCAAAAAGCTTTGAAGAGTGCTTGCTATTTGAAAAATATCTATGAAGATTGTGAAAAAGTAATCTATTTGAGGTTAGTACCTACAAAGACTTTTGGGTTTAGGGGTAGAGGGAAGGCTTAAAATGAAGTAAAGCGGGGGCACCCGGGTAGTAGCTCAGCTGGTTAAGCGTCGAACTCTTGGCTTCGACTCAGGTCATGATCTCATGGTTTATGAGTTTCAGCCCCACATCAGGCTCTCTGCTGACAGCATGGAACCTGCTTGGGATTCTCTCTCTCTCTCTCTCTCTCTCTCTCTCTCTCTCTCTCTCACTCTGTCCTTCCCCTGCTCACTTACACACTCTCTCTCTAAATAAATGAATTAACTTAAAAAATAAAAATTAAAAAAAAATTTTCTAAAGAAGCAAAGTTTAAGATATGCATATACAGATACCTCTAGAAGGACTTTTAATTGTGGGGGGATTTAAACAGCATTCGTGATGGTTTAATTAGATGTGGTTACAGATTACTGTGGGAGCAGGTGAGAAATTCTAACAGGCTGTGAGATTCTCTTCACGTAAGGTTCAAGGTATTATTTCATTCTTTGTATTTATACTTTAGTTCTTTCCAAAAAGTGAACTGGATTAGATTTTGATCACATTTCAGGTAAATCCTCCACTTTCAACCTCTGCAAAAACTACTTTTTTATGATGTCTATAAAAAACAATCTTTGTGCACTTTCTGTATCCATTAGGTACTGTAATTGTGATTTCCTTCTTCATCCATTAGACACAATTTTCTCATCTTTTTTTCGTGTCCTCATCTCACTGAAATTTTTTAAGTGAAATGAACTATCAGAAAAAATTATGACAAGTCCTTGGCAATTTGAAAATTGTGTAAAGCTAGTCTCAGTTATCAATGGCTTTGTTATCAATGGCTTATGTTTCTTCTTTCTTTACCATCCCTAATTATTTGTGTTTGCTCTTGCTGTTAGGCATACTGTTTTAAACACTTGGTTGTTACAGTGGGTATGAAGTGCCTGATAGTCTACCGAAAATAAACCAAGATAAATTATAGTTAGGGCAGAGGTTCCAGTCTTTGTTATTCTTGATATGATACCATCTGCGCCTCTGGTGAATTCCTTTAGACCTTTAAAATAGCCTGTCAAACTGTTTAATGGAAATTAGACTTTTTTTTTCCCTAATGCTCTAGTAGGGTCACAGAGAGAAGTATCCCTCATATTTTTTAAAATCAAAAAAATCAATTACTTTAGACCCATAAAAGCTAAAGAAGTGAAAGATTTTAGAAGTGGAAAAAATGCTGTGAAGTTATCTACTCTTCCTTCTCCTTCTAAAAATCAATACATTTAATTCCCACCTCCTTTCTTTTGTTCAACAGACCAGCAAGTACACACAAGTTATCAAATGCTCCTTTTGGAATGAAAGCTAAATCGTATCACTACTATCCAAACCTCTCTAGTAACTTGTCATCTCACATAAGCTAAAGTCCTTACAGTGGCCTTCAGGATCCAACGTGACCTAGCCCCCTGCTTCCTCTCTGACCTCATCTCCATGCACTCTCTCCATGACTCGCTCTGCTCTAGTCACATTGGTCTCCCACTGGTTCCTTTAACATGCCAAGAATGCCCTTTTCTGCCTGAGATACCTTTCCACCAGAGAAATTAAATTAGCACAGCTTGCTCCCTCATTATTTTCAGGTCTTTGAATAAACATCAACTTATCAGAGAGAGCTTTCCTGATCACCTGTCTGAAATCAAAACCTCACCATCACCACCCCCATCACCACCATCTACAAGTCCTACCCATCTCTGCCCCCTTCCCAGCTTTACTTTGTTCCAAAGTATTTTTTTTTAATTTTTTTTAACGTTTTATTTATTTTTGAGACAGGGAGAGACAGAGCATGAACAGGGGAGGGTCAGAGAGAGGGAGACACAGAATCTGAAACAGGCTCCAGGCTCTGAGCTGTCAGCACAGAGACCGACGCAGGGCTTGAACTCATGGACCGCAAAATCATGACCTGAGCCGAAGTCGGCCGCTCAACCGACTGAGCCACCCAGGCGCCCCTGTTCCAAAGTATTTGTTACTTTCCGATATACAGTATAGTTTATCTGCTCACTTTCTTCTTCCTCCACAAGAATGTGAACTTCAGGCTGAGAGTTTTTGTTTTTCTTGTTTTGTTCTATTATTATGTCTCTAGCACCTAAGACAATTCCTGGTACACATGAGGTATTCAACACATATTTGTTTAATGACCCAAAACTGACTTAATAAATAAGGTTCTCTCAAGGTGCCTGGGTGGCTCAGTCAGTTAAGCATCTGGCTTCGGCTCAGGCCATGATCTCACAGTTCATGAGTTCGAGCCTTGCGTCACGCTCTGTGCTGACAGCTCAGAGCCAGAAGCCTGCTTTGGATTCTGTGTCTCCCTCTCTCTCTGCCCCTCCCCCATTCATGCTCTGTCTCTGTCTAAAAAAATAAACATTAAAGAAAAAAAATTTTTTTAATTAAAATAAATAAAGTTCTCTCTCTCTCTCTCTCTCTCTCTCTCTCTCTCTCTCTCTCTCCTCTGCTTCATACCAATATTCCATTTTCTAGTTTTTAAAAGATTTATACCATTTACCCACATATGTAATCTGGCCTTAATTGAAAGAATTCAAAATAACTTCATGACAACATTTAAAACCTGGACTTGGCTTTGATTTACTTTTAAAAACCAGTGTAACACATGAGGAGGTTGAAAGTAAAAGGATGGAAAAGGCATATCATGCAAACACTACTTTTTTTAAAAAGCAGTGATAGCTATATTAGTATCAGATAAAGGAGACTTCAAAGCAAGGAAGTTACTACAGACAAACAAGGACACTACATAACGATGAAAAGAGCACTCCATCAGGAAGATAAAATCCTAAATGTGTATGCATCAAATAAGAAAATCTTAAAATACACATCAAGCAAACACTAATAGAACTGGAAGAAGAACCAAATAAATTCACAATTACAGTTGGGAACTTCAATACCCAACTATCAGCAACTGAGAAAACTATGAGGTAGAAAATCAGGAAGGCAGAGAAGAAATGGACAAATAATCAGCTATCAGGATATAACTGACATACATAGATAACTCCATCCAACAACAGTAGATTACACATTCTTTTCAAGAGCTCATGGAATGGTCACCAAGATGGACCATATCTTGGGCATCCAAACTGGTAAGGAAGAAGTAAAACTATGAGTATTTGCAAATGACATCCATGACTTGCATGAAATAAGTGATGGGGTCCACCAATGTAGACCATATGCTGGACTATAAAACAAAATTTCTTTATACAGAAAACCCTAAAGATTCCACCAAAAAAGTACTAGAGCTGATAAATGAATTCAGTAAAGTTGCAGGATATAAAATCAATGTACAGAAGTCTGTTGCATTCTTATACACTAACAATGAAGCAGCAGAAAGTGAAATTAAGAAAACAGTCCCATTTACAAGTGCACCAAAAATAATACAATATCTAGGAATAAACTTAACCAAAGAGGTGAAAGACTTGTACTCTGAAAACAATGAAACACTAATGAAAGAAATTCAACACAAGTCAAAGAAATGAAAAGATACTCCATGCTCATGGGCTGGAAGAACAAACATTGTTAAAATGTCTACACTACCCAAAACAAACTACAGATTTAATGCAACCCCTGTAAAAATACAGCGCTTTTCACAGAACTAGAACAAACAATCCTAAAATGTGTACGGACCCACAGAAGTCCCAGAAGAGCCAAAGCAATCTTGAAAAAGAAAAAGCTGCAGGTATTACAATTAAAGACTTCAAGTTATATTACAAAGCAGTAATAATTAAAACAGTATGGTACTGGCATAAAAACAGACACACAGATCAGAGGAGCAGAATAGATAATCCAGAAATAAACCCACAATTATGCAATCAACCTTTGACAAAGCAGGAACGATTATTCAATGGGAAAAATACAGTCTCTTCAACAAATGGTGTTGGGAAAACTGGACAGCTACATGCAAAAGAATCAAACTGGACCGATTTCTTTCATTATATACAAAAAGTAACTTAATGGATTAAAGATCTGAAACCATAAAAACCCTTAAAGAGAGCAAGGCAGTAATTTCTCTGACATCAGCCACAGCAACATTTTTCTAGATATGTCTCTGGAAGCAAGGGAAATAAAGCCAAAAATCAACTACTGGGACTACTTAAAAATAAAATTTCTGCACAGCAAAGTAAACAATCAACAAAACTAAAAGGCAACCTACTGAATGTAAGAAGATATTTGCAAATGACATATCTGATAAATGGTTAGTATCTAAAATATACAAAGAACTTGCAGGGTGCCTGAGTGGCTCAGTCAGTTAAGCTTCGGCTCATGTCATGATCTCACAGTTTGTGAGTCCGTGCCCCTCATCGGGCTCTGCACTCACAGTGCAGAGCCTGGTTGGGATTCTCTCTCATTCTCTCCCCCCTCCCCCGAACCTCTTCCACTTGTGCATGCACACATGCACACACTCTCCCTCTTTCTCAAAATAAATAAAAACTTTAAAAAAGAACTTACAGAACTCAACACACACAACAAAATCCATACACAGTCTAATTAAAAAATGGGCAGAAGGCATAAACAAACACTTTTCCAAAGAAGACATTCAGATGGCCAACAGACATATGAAGATATTCAACATCAGGGAAATGCAAATCAAAAGTACAATGAGATATCACCTCACACCTGTCAGAATGGCTAAAATGAAAACACAAATACAGTATGTGTTGGTAAGATGCGGAAAAAAAGAAACCCTCTTGCACTGTTGGTGGGAATGCAAACTGGTGCAGCCACTGTGGAAAACAGTATGGAGGTTCCTCAAAAAATTAAAACTAGAACTTGCCTACAATCCAGTAATCACATTACTGGATATTTACCCCCAAAATACAAAAACACTAATTCAAAGGGACACATGTACCCTAATGTTTACAGTAGCATTATGTACAATAGCTAAATTATGGAAAACAGTCCAAGTGTCCATCGGCAGATGAATGGATAAAGAAGATGTGGTATATACATACCCTAGAATATTAATGAGCCATAAAAAGGAATGAAATCTTGCTATTTGCAACAACATAGACAGAGCTAGAGAGTATACTGCTAAGCAAAATAAGTTAGACAAAGACAAATGCCACAGGATCTCACTCATATGTGGAACTTAAGAAACAAAAAGAGAAATAAAAGAGAGAAACAGACCAAGAAACAGACTCTTAACTATAAAGAACAAACTGATGGCTACCAGAGGGGAGGTGGGTAGGAGGATGGATGAAATCAGTGACGGGGCCCATGGAACGGTCACCAATGTAGACCATATGCTGGGCCTTAAAACAAACTTTAAAACATTTAAAAAATTTTAAATCACACAAAGCAGATTTTCCACCATAATATAATGAAATGAAAAATGAACAAGAGATAACAGGAAACTCTCCAAACATTTAGAAATTAAGTAGCATACTTATAAATAATCCATACGCCAAGTCTCCAAGGATATAAAGAGAAATACATAGAACTAAAATGTAGGTAGTGGGGTATAACTCCCCATCCTTTACATGTGAACAGCACATAGTGAATTCCTTCCAAAGATTACAGCATAGACAGAGGGAGAGGGCAACTTCATGGTGGAGAAACCTGGCAAACACCACCTATGTCATACGATCAAACTAAACATCGGTGGTAAGTCATGCTGATCACATGTACCCTTGATGTGGTATGATGAAATGGCACTTTACCTCTGTGGTCTTCCTGCCAAGAACCTATAAACCCCAGCGTGATCATGAAAATGAAAAACATATCAGATAAATCCCAACTGAGGCACACTCTACAAAATATTTGACCAGCACTCCTCAAAACTGTCAAGGTCTTGAAAACAAAGAAAGTCTGAGAAACTGTCCCAGTGTAGAAGAGCCTAAGGAGACATGATGAATGAATGTAGTATTGTATCCAAGATAAGATTCTGGAACAGAAAAAAAGAATGTTAGATAAAAAGTAAGGGAAAAGAAATAAAATGTGGACTAAATAACAATGTATCAATATTGGTTTATTGCTGGTTACAAATGTATTATACTAAAATAAAAATTTTAATTTGAAGTTTAACACCACTCATCCTTGCTAAATATTGGGGACCTAAACCTAGGCAAAGATTTCTTAGACTTCACACCAAAAGCATCACCTATCAAAAGCAAAATTGGTAAGCTGATTCTCATCAAAATTTATAACTTCTCCTCAATGAACGACTCTATTCAGTGGATGATAAAGACTGGGAAAAATATTTGAAAATTATCCTACAAAATGCCTTGTATCTAGGGCATATAAATAACTCTCACAACTGAACAGGAGAAAAGCAAACAACCCATTAGAAAATGGGCAAGGGGGGGGGGGCGCCTGGGTGGCTCAGTCGGTTGAGCGTCCGACTTCGGCTCAGGTCACGATCTCACGGTCCGTGAGTTCGAGCCCCGCGTCGGGCTCTGGGCTGATGGCTCAGAGCCTGGAGCCTGCTTCCGATTCTGTGTCTCCCTCTCTCTCTGACCCTCCCCCGTTCATGCTCTGTCTCTGTCTCAAAAATAAATAAACGTTAAAAAAAATTTTTAAAAAAGAAAAAGAAAATGGGCAAGGGACGCCTGGATGGCTCAGCTGGTTAAGCGTTCAACTCCAGGTTTCGGCTCAGGCCATGATCTCACAGATTGGTGAGATCGAGCCTCACACATCGGACTCTGCGCTGACAGTACAGAGCCTGCCTGGGATTCTCTCTCTCCCTCTCTCTCTGCCCCTCACCCACTTGTGTGTGCGCGCGCGCGCATGCGCTCTCTCTCTCTCTCTCTCAAAAAATAAACTTAAAAAAAAAAAGAAAAGAAAGTGGGCAAAATCAGGGCACCTGGATGGCTCAACTGGTTAAGTTTTCAACTCTAAGCTTCGGCTCAGGCCATGATCTCACATACTGGTGAGACTGAGCCTCGCGTCCTGCTTGGGATTATCTCTCACCCTCTTTGTCTAACCCTCCCCCACTTGTGCACTTGCTGTTCACTAGTGTTCTCACTCTCAAAAATAAACTTTTTAAAAAAACATTTTAAAAATGGGCAAAATCATAATGAAACGCTTCAAGAGGATGTACACACAGATGACAAATAAATACATTAAAAGATGTCAAGTTCATTAGCAAAATGAAATGCAAATTATGCCCATAATGCAATATCACTACATACCTATCAGAATGGCTAAACGAAAAAATACTGACAAGATAAAATGCTAGTAAGGATGCAGAGCAACTGGATACATAGCTGGCAGAAATGTAAAATGGTATAGCCACTCTAGAAAATAGTTCGGCAGTTTCTTATAAAACTAAACATGTACTGGGGCGCCTGGGTGGCACAGTCGGTTAAGTGTCCGACTTCAGCCAGGTCACGATCTCGCGGTCCGTGAGTTCGAGCCCCGCGTCGGGCTCTGGGCTGATGGCTCAGAGCCTGGAGCCTGTTTCCGATTCTGTGTCTCCCTCTCTCTCTGCCCCTCCCCTGTTCATGCTCTGTCTCTCTCTGTCCCAAAAATAAATAAACGTTGAAAAAAAAAAAAAAAAAACTAAACATGTACTTACCATAGTACCTATCTCTTGACCATACAACCCAGATAAATGAAAAGTACGTTTACACAAAATATATACAAAGGGGCACCTGGGTGGCTCAGTCGGTTGAGCGGCCGACTTCGGCTCAGGTCACAATCTTGCAGTCCGTGAGTTCGAGCCCCGCGTCAGGCTCTGTGCCGACTGCTCAGAGCCTGGAGCCTGTTTCAGATTCTGTGTCTCCCTCTCTCTCTGACCCTCCCCCGTTCATGCTCTGTCTCTCTCTGTCTCAAAAATAAATAAACATTAAAAAAATAAAAAAAAAAACCAAAATATATACATGAATGTTCACAGCAGCTTTATTTGTAAAAGCCCCAAAGAGAAAATAACTCAAATGTCCTTCAAGAGGTGAAGAGTTAAACAGACTGTGCTACAGCCACAACATGAACTAGCACTAGGTATTAAAAAAAAGACTATTAATACACACAATTATTTAAATATATCTCAAGGGAGTTATGCTGAATAAGAAAAGCCAATCTCGAAGGTAACTTAGTGTATAATTTCATCTTATAGAACATCCTTCAAATAACAGAACGGTTAATGGCTGCAGCTTATAAGAGGGTATTATGAGAGATTTTTGGCAATGATGGAACAGTTCTACAGATCTTTGCTGTGACAGTATTTACATGAATTTACACATGTGCTAAAATGTTACAGAACGAAATACACAAATAAGTGCACGTTAATGAAGTCTAAATACAGTTGGTGGCATCATCAACATCACAGTTGTGTTAACTGCTCTATACTTATACAAGATGTTACACAGGTGAAAAATTGAGTGAAGGGTTCAAGGAATCTCTGTGTTTTTTTCTTATGGCTATATCTAAATCTGTAATTATCTGAAACTAGAAAGTTTAGTTTAAAAAGCCAATATAATGAAATAGGTACATACTTAAGGGATTAACTTCTTTCATAATCAGTGTTAAGGACAGAAGGAGAGCTTAGCACAGTGACTCACACAAAGCTAATCAATAAATATTACCAAGTTCTATCACTATTTGAAAAAACTAAAGAGACAACAACTTTTCCTTTAAACAGGTGTCATCTAAACAAGTTTTGAAAGGACTTTTTAATTGTGCTGATTTTCTCTTTATTTTTTAATTCTTTTCTTTTTTTTTTAATGTTTATTTTTGAGAGAAAGGAGAGAGAGCGTGAGTGGGAGAGGGGCAAAAGGAGAGGGAGACACAGAATCTGAAGCAAGCCCCAGGCTCCGAGCTGTCAGCACAGAGCCTGACGTGGGGCTCAAACTCACCAACTGTGAGATCATGACCTGAGCCAAAGTCAGATGCTTAACTAACTGAGCCACCCAGGCGCCCCTTCTTTTTTAATTCTTAACAAAACAAAATCATTAAGATGTTTAATTCTTGTATATGATACCCAAGGATAAAGTGGATATGAAAAATCTTCAAAGAAATTACTGTCTAAACATATTTGCCAAAAATTTCCTCAAGTTAATATGTTCCACTTTGAAAATCACAAGTAAATACTAACTGGATTACACGGTGGCCAACCAACCTATCAATTACATGAATAAACTGCCTAGGTGTTACAGAATTATAAAAAGATAACTAGAAATAAGTTGTGTAACAATGCTATTCTAACATTTTTCAATCACAGTAAGTCCTTGCTTATCTTATGTTTTCTTATTGAGGAAGAATAAATTAGTTCTTTGGGCAGAACTATATAACCTTGAATATGTTTTCTGAGGTTAGGATGCTAATTTGGTTTGATCTTAGAAGGAACTAAGTAAACAGATACAGTTGAATAGTATCTGAATACTACAGCTGAATACAGCATTTTAGAATCCTAAATCATTTATCTAGTCCAATCATGATGCATAAAGCTCCTGGACAATGACGGGGTCATCTGGATTTTCTCCCTGTACCTATAGGGAAGGTACTCTGCCTTATCCAAACCCAAAAGGCTCAATTAAGAGACACCCAAATCCCAATGCCTTATAATGTGTGCACTATTCAATATATAATAAGGACTACAGGGCTGTATCAACATAATCTTTTATGTACTTATTATGTGTCAAAGTTTTAAATAAAGACAGTTATCATCCACTCCTGCAGGATAAATGTATCCTCACCAGCAACACAGAATAAATGTATATTTGAGGATTCCTTTTCAGTGTTTAATTCTATACAATAAGGAAAAAGCTCCTTCAAACTCCCGCTGCTAAAAGCCTAGAAGTGTACTAACAGAAACTAATGAGCTCATATAATTGAAAGTATGGTATTTAGAGCTGTGAAAGGTGGATACTAAGTTCAGCTCTGAATGACATGTTTACAGACCAAATTTGTTTATAAACACTTTGGGTATTAAAATCATTTCTGGCTTCTGAATATTTTAAATTTTTTTTTTCAACGTTTATTTATTTTTGGGACAGAGAGAGACAGAGCATGAACGGGGGAGGGGCAGAGAGAGAGGGAGACACAGAATCGGAAACAGGCTCCAGGCTCTGAGCCATCAGCCCAGAGCCCGACGCGGGGCTCGAACTCACGGACCGCGAGATCGTGACCTGGCTGAAGTCGGACGCTTAACCGACTGCGCCACCCAGGCGCCCCTGGCTTCTGAATATTTTAGGAGACAGTCTCCATTCTAGGTAAGCTGGGGAAAGGGCCATTTCTACAGTGTTTCATTACACACCTACTACATTAGAATTTATGGAGGGGTGCCACCAGAATGTAAATTTTTAACAAGATACCTGGGTATTTTTATGCATGATTAAGATTAAGATCAGCTACTCTCTTGTAAGCTACCACTTAATGCAGAAGCAAGATGCTTTGTAATAATTTTTATTCTTGCCAAATAAGGGAATCTCTCCATTTTTCTAGAGTGGTAGAGCTTTGAGACTGCCAAATCACCTTAGGAGGGATAAGTATAAATTGCATCAACACCACATACAAAGTTATGAACATCTCTTGGAACATCCCTTGTTACTAATGGCCCATTTAAGGCAAAGGTCTCTATAAGAGGGATGGAGAGATCTGCAGACATGATCACAGCTGAGCCTTGATGGAAGTCTTCCTAGTCAGCAATAAAGCCAACTGCGCCACACCCTCCAGCATTCGTGCCAATAGATACAAGCTGTCTGAGCCACTGGCTCCAATTAGTTGTTGTCTAATTAGCTTGCACACCAAAGGAAACAACACTGAGGAAATTCAACAATCTCTCATCAAAGCCTAATATTGAAATTCCTTGCATCAACTCATCTAAAGCCATTTGGCAGAGAATCTACCCTTTTGCCCGCCTACATACCAATTTTCTGCCTACTATTCTGCCTCGCACTTTGGCAAAATACAAACTCTGCATTTGCTTTTTAACTGTTTTCAACAAACGCAAGACAAACTACAGCAAGAAAATGTGCAATTTCATCCCCCAAGGCAACAGGTAAAATGGATCCACCATTCATTCAAGGGACATCTCTTGATGCCCATTCTGAGGACCACACTCACTTTTCCATAAATACCTTTCCATAAATACTTGCCTAGTTGGTCTGACGTTTCAATATATTATTGAAATTTCGACTTTTAAGCTTAAGTAGAATTTCCTATTATAAAATATAAAATACCTATTATCTATGAATTCCTACCTTAATTTTCATATGATTAAACAATAAAATGTTCACAAAACATTATTTTGATAATTATTTTGTCATTTCTCAAGAGAAACCAACATCTGCTACAGCAAATAAGATGCTGGGATAAAAGGACAACAGCTTAAATAGGGATGTTTTGTTCAATTTAGAGAGCACATGTGTAAAAGACTACTGAGACCGAGACATGTTAGCTAAATGACAGCAGAGTCTATGTCACAGACTCAAAGACACAGAAGTAAAAGATACTTTTAGAAATCAATGAATCTTATCTTTTGTTTCACCAATTAGTAAATTTCCCTGTCAAGATTACTGAAATGCTTTATTTTTCTTCTCTTTGTTATTGAACCAAATTATTCTGAAATGCGGCATTCCTTTTCACATTAGATCTTTTCCTTAAAAAAAAAACTACAACTGATCTACTCAATATCTTTATTGTAACCACTGTCCCATGTTTATGGTAAGCAGATGAGTTAGTTATTACATACAGTAATCACTGTTAAATAAGAAGTGTGCATATCCCATCATCCTACATTAAGATTAAAAGAAATATGGAACATTTCATGAAATCAGAACGTGAAACACTTCATCTTCACAAGCTCCTAGACCACACCAACTCCTAAAATTTGCACACAAAAGTTTTATCTGAACCTTACAATGCTTTTTTTCAGAACTGTATAAGGTGTCACTGGTCTATAAGATTTTGTACAGTCTTCCCAGAGTTGATGAAACAAAGTTAGAGTTTTTGGCTTATTTAATCAGAATACATCCTATTATTTTAGGTCTTCACTGGTTTTTCAAGACTTCAGCGAGACAGACTCCAACCAGCAGCATGGTCCCTTGACCTACCATCTTCCTGATGCCCACCAAACAATTCTATAAAATGTTGCTTGCTCAAGTATTCTCTAGTGATTGTTTTTCTGGTATGTGCGGCCAAGAAGAGATAATAAGTGTTTCACCAGGCACTCATATTGGTCCTGACAAGAGGAAAAAAGGAGAATGAAGTCATATACCATCACTGTCTAAAAGAACAGAAAAAGCAATTCCAAAATAACTTCCTGACAGTCTCCAATATTAATCAAAACCACAAATAAACCTGGCTCTAAGTACAATAAGCAATCTTATCTGTACTGGCTTTTACAAGCATTTCCCTCAGTTATAAGGCTGCTTAAAGAGTTTCTCATTAGTGAAATGGAGTGGACAACAGTGGGAGAAAAGCAGTAACAGTAGATTAGATTTTGTATTGCAGATTAAACTTTATCTGCCATTTTGAGGATTCTGGAAAATTTCTCATGCCCAAAACTATATACAGCCTCCAACTGTTTTTTAGAAGATACCTGACATTAATTGTAACCTTTTTCTCACTTAATAATCAATATTCTTAGTAAGATTAAGTCATTTAGAAACATCAAGGGAAAAACACTTCTTCAATGTTCCTCTTTTAACCTAAAACAACTTAAAAATATAAAAATCTCAGCAGCTGCTCAAAGGGATACTCTCAAAAAAGAAAATAAAAACAGAAAAAGCACTGAAATTGGTGCTTTTCTCTTTTTTTAGATTGCAATTTACAAACACATAGCTATAAAAAGTAAAAATGAAAGAGTAAATTCTTACTTTTACATTAGGGAATTTCCAAGAACCAACTGGCAGTCCCTTGCCACCTAACTGTGAATTAAGAAAAAGTGTCAAATTTAAGGCATTTCTTCTTTTCCCACCCTGCCTTAAATCAATATTTCCCTCTTCTAAATTTCCATAATGCTTTATATGAAGTAGCCTAATGCTTAAATTCGGCTAAATGCTTAAATTAAATGCTGATATTTATATAGTTGTTCACAGCATGACCACGTAACTTGTCACCCAAACCAGGACATGTGAATGTGAAAGGGGATACTATTAGTAATTATGCCATGTTGAGAGGCATAAAACAAAACATACAGGCTCCCTAGTTACTCTCACCATTCTCTCTCCTCTACTGGACTCGAAGCTCAATGATACAGGGGGAGTTGGAAATTCATTATCATATTTATCACAGCAGCACATTACCTTGCACAAACTAAGCCTTCAAGTCCTACATGCTGAAAAATGAACAAACAAACTCAAGAGGTCTTTCACAGCTGCTTTGGGAGGTACAAGTAACTAACATTCAAACTCCTTCGGATAATGGCTAAATTTATAAGTCTATTGTTCTGGACTTAAACATGCAAGAAAAGGAAAAGAATGGAAACTACCTGGGCTATCTTGTTAAACATAATTTAATGTTCTCTATATAATCTGAAAGGACCTAAATATGTTCAAATTCTAACAGTAAAATCTTAGTAAGTACCATTATTCAAGAAAAACCTTCTGAAAATATGGTATACTCCTAGTAGCTGAATAATCTAGAGGATTTATCTTCTACCTCCAGCCCAGACTGGTATGTAAATTGTGGACAGAGCATATACGTGACTATTTTCATTTGCTTTTCAATATATTATTATTCTATGCATATTTGCTATATACAATACACATTTTATTATTAAATCTAAATCCTTGTCCCAAAGAAAACAAACAAAAAAAAAGGATAGCACTACTGTGTGGCTGATTCTACTCTTAAAGAATAAAAGTATTCTACTATTTGTATTCTCCATGAACAAAATGATTATGTGCCTAGCTGACTAAAAACTAAAGCTTGCCTAATAGTACATAAGGACCTATTCTGTCCTGTTTCCCATTAACTTTGCATCAGCAGATCTAGTTTTCATTAGGACTAGTACTGGTTGATGACAGAAGCAATTGGTATTGCTAAAATATTTACAGTTTCATTTCAATTCCACCTTGGTTTGTTGAATAGACATAAAACCACAATCTTTATCATATGTGCCATTTCCTGTAATTCACAACTGAGCCCAATTCCACTATTCATTATAGAACGTGAAATGTAACAAAACAAAATACCATAGATAAAAAAAAAATAATTTGAATCCATTTAGGTCTTTTTTAAATTTTTAATACTTTTCCTGAAAGAAAGGTGTGAAAAAATCTTAAGAAACATTTCTTAACTACTTTTCTTTCATGCAATTTTAGTCAACCGTACATAAGTCATCATTATCCATGATAATTGGGAGGCAGAAATAATAGGGATAACTATTTTCATTCTTCTTCACACCTAAACTTTAAGGAATCTCATAACAAGTAACAAAAGTGAAGCATGTGAACTTCATTTCCTATTCCACTCTCAGGTATTACAGCTAATAAAGCGCCAAACTGTCAGAAGGTGGTTACTAGAAGGAAAGGAGAAAAACCCTGAAAACAGAGGAACTTGTTAATCAGACCCTCACCAGATCTTCTAGATATATCCACCTTTAAACTCACTTCCTAATTTAGAAGGAAGTTCGTCTTTTTAAAATTCACTTACAGCATAGTCAAGAGTTAAGCTAAGATTTTTATTTTTATTTATTATTATTTAAGTAGGCTCCATGCCCAACATGAGGTCTGAACTCACAACCCTGAGATCAAGAGTCGCATGCTCTACCAAATGAGCCAGGCAAGTGCCCCAAGATTTTTATTTTTAAACAGAGACAAATTATGACAGACCTCAATCAACAAAATTTCATTTTTGTAAAATATCAAATGTACTGAACCATACTTTTTAATAAAATCACTGATTCAACTAATGCAACATTACAACAAAACTATTCTATCCGGATCCCAAATAACCTAAGTGGTGAAGTGGAGCAGAAATAAAATGGCCCAGGCACCAACTGAAGACTCCAGAATATTTATGCAGCAAAAACCAACAAAACATCATGCAGTAAGTAGTTAAGCATTCAACACTCACAGTTACTCCAGGATCAGAGGGCACACAATGCTTGGTTTATACAGCTTACAGACACATATCAAGCCTGCAGTATTCATTCACCCATTTATTTTTTAAAATATTTACTAAGCTCCACTATGGCTCATTCAAGGCCCTGGAGAAGTGAAAAGGCACATCACAATTTTTGCCTTCAAGAAGCTCAGGAGCACCTGAGCCTGGGTGGCTCAGTCAGTTAAGCATCCAACTCTTGATTTGGGCTCGGGTCATGATCTTACAGTTCATGAGTTCGAGCCTTGTGAGTTTGAGAATGCTTGGGATACGCTCTCTCCCTCTCTCTGAGGTACCCTGCTGGCACATGCACGAGCATGGTCTCTCTCTCTCTCTCTCTCTCAAAAATAAACAAACATTTAAAAAAACCTCAATCATGGTATCAACAAATACTACTTGTACCAAATGAGGCAGTACGAAAGTGCTATAAAGTATATAGGAATAAAGGATTTTTGTCTCCTTTAAAAAAAGGCAGGCTTCACAGAGGTGTCATTTGAACTAAAACTGAGAGAAAGATAGGAGTCTGCTAAAAGTGGGAAGAAAGGAACGCTGGCATTCAGAGTTTAACTTACATTCCTTCCATTTGTGCTACCTTTGGGATCATGCCAAATGACAGATTATTCCTCTTAAATTTTCAAGAATAAAGATCATCAAGAGTTCTGCATTCCCTGGAAGAAACAAGATAATAAATACTACCATGACTGACCAAGTGACATGCAAAAAAAAAAAAAAAAAAAAAAGGTAACTATAGAGGTAAATTATTAAGGTCATAAAATTTAGGCCAGTTAAACTCCAAACCTCAGTTTTTCCACCTATAAAACAGAAATAATAAAAGTTGTCTATTGTCTAACCTACCTTCATAAGGGGGCTATGAGAATCAAATATAATATATAGAAAGCTTCTTTTACTATATAGCAATAAAGCCGTATATCATAATTTCTTCAGACCTAATTAATATTGATGTTCATTAATTTCTGATTTCATGGTTTCAAAAAATTTCTAAAGTGAGGTATATAGATTTTATATATTTACATTAATACTGACTATATTTTAGCTTTATTAAAACATAAATACTGAGAAAGGAGAAAAAAATGCTTTCTGCTAAAAAAAATTTAGGGGTCTGTGGCTTAGTTAAGCCTAAAACCAAGTTATTTGATATAAATGCCACATTAATGCTAAACAAAATAATTATTATAATATTAGATTACAGGGGGAAATATATGCTATTTCTAAAGCTTTCTGGAAGAAGATGACTATACATTGCTTCATAGATTTTTTGAAGTGTTATAATTTTTTTTAATGTTTATTTCTTTTTGAGACAGAGAGAGACAGAGTACAAACAGGGAGGGGCAGAGAGAGAGGGAGACACAGAATCTGAAGCAGGCTCCAGGCTCTGAGCTGTCAGCACAGAGGCTGACGAGGGGCTCATACTCACAAACCGCAAGATCATGACCTGAGCCAATGTTGGATGCTTAACCAACTGAGCCACCCAAGCGTCCAGGAAGTGTTACAATTTTGTTCTTGCCTTTACAGTTATATTTGTGTAATATCAAATTCTGATGCTTAGAAAGTTACATAATCTCTGAGGACTTCAGTTACTTCACTAAAATTGGTAGGGTAGGACTAACTAAACTCTAAGGTTTGAAACATCCCTTAAAATTCTAATAAAAAAGCATTAGAGAATGTATACAGAGACGTAGTTACAGTCCTACAAAATAAGATACAAAGCCTACAAAGCTTCACAGAAAACACTAAAAAGAATACCCTGTGATTAGTTTCTAAGTGATTTCCCAGTCTAAAAAGCAGCACTTTGGTCCAAGAGAAATAACACAAGCTATACCAGCTTCAAGTTTTACCAATCTCTAACTGGAGAACTCAGCTCAAGTTAAAACTAATCACTGTAAGAATGCTAACCCCACATAAATACATTTAGAGTTTTAAAAAGCTTTCAAGATATCTTGCTGGCCCTTTCAACTAACTGAGTAAAATTAAAAAAAAAATTACAGCCCAGATGGTGACATTTACATCAAATAAATACCCATGAAAGAGATGTGCTATAATAAGTTCATTATGAAAAATTTCAGCTTCCAACAAAATGAAGACTTAGCTTACATAATTAGCTCATTAAATATTCCAGGAATAGTTTTAGTTATTGAAACGAAATTTTATTAACATTCTTCTCTAATCATTTATCTTTAAATGTTTTCTTCAGTGTTTTGTGTGTAGGTGCAAAAAAAGGGCTACTAAATCAAATGAGGAATGATTTTAATCATTTTAACAAAGAGTTTTAAAACTTTTCAATGCTTGAATATGTTGAAAAATAACATCAGCACTAATGGAAATCATTTTTCTATGGCCTGTATTCCCTCAAGAGCTATATGCTGTTCCAATCTTCTGTCTGTCTCACTACCCTACCTCAAAGACAGTGCTTTAAAAATTACTCAAGGGGTTAGACTTTCTAGAATGGCCATATGAGGAGCTCAGAGAACTCCCCCAGCCCACCCCAACATTTATTAAACTTGCAAAAATCAGCAGAGACATTCACAGTCTCTGGAGATTGATCAAACAGCTTGCAACAAACTGCAAAGTATTACTAAATAAAATCTACAGACACTTGGTAATAATAGTGGAATGCCACAGCATTCCATCTAGAACTTGCATGTGCCCCCAGCAACTCTGTGTTATAGAAGAGCTGTTCTAGTAGGTTCATCAACAGAGTAGCAGTTCACATCTCCCACAGATACCTGGAGTAGAAGAGCTATCCCTAGAGGATGTGGCAGCTGGTAGACATGAGCAAGTATCATCTCCCACAGCACTAGGCTGCAGAAGATCTACAAGAAGAAGGTGGGAGCTACAAGGCAGCACCTGTTTGTTACTACCAACTCCTATTACTAGATCTGGACCATGGATAATTGATGTTAAATGGCAGGATCACTTTCCAGCCTCTTACACACACACACACACACACACACACACACACACACACACACACACCCCTTCTGCTCCACAGGGAAGATACAGGTGGACAGCTGATAAAGAGTAAACTCCTCATCACCCTCCAACTCCTGATCCACAGTACAAAAGTTAAGCCTAGAAGAGGGTCTGAACAAGCCTCAAAGACTGGCAGCACCCTACCTGGCCCAAGGAGCCTGACTTTCTTTGGGTCAGAATGTGGAGAAATTTATGTCCCAGAACATTACTGAAAACGAAAGAGCGCTCACCTTGTGTTAAGCTTTTGTCCTAACCAACTCCCATCTGTGAATGTCACCCCATTTGGAAACAGGGCCTTTGCAGAGGTAATCAAGTTGATGATAAGGTCATCAGAGTGGAACCCAATCCAATATGACTGGTGTCCTTATAAGAGAGCATTTGGACACACACACAGAGGAGAAGAGCAGGTCAAGACACAGACACATGAGAGAAGATGGCCATGTGAAGACACAGACAGAGCTCGGAGTGATGTGTTTATAACCCATGGAATACCAACGTTTACTGGCAAACACAAGAAGCGAGCAAAGGCAAGGAGGATTTTCCCCTGCAGGTTTCAGAGGGAGCATGGCCTGGCTGATACCCTGAGTTTGGACTTGTGGACTTAAGGACTGTGAGACAATATACTTTGGTTGTCTTAAGCCATCCAGTTTGTGGTAATTTGTTATGGTAGCCCTAGGAAACTAATCACAGCCAGGAATTGGTGAAGGCCAACCGCTGGGCTGACACTGACAGAGGATAGTCAGAATCTTAGCAGGATATGGAGGGTGGAGGTGCAAAGAGAATACAACTAAAACCACAATAATCCCTGGTGGTCCTGAACACCATACACATATGCAAGGCTGTGCTTTATGAGGAACAACTCAAGAAGGACATTTTGTGGTAAAAGTCCCTGGGCTGAACACAGGGCTAACATGTAACCTCTATGAACACTGAGAACTTTATGTCAAGCAAAAGACTTCAGTCATAAAAAACACGTTTTGGGATTCCATTTATATGAAATGTCCAGAACAGACAAGACTCTTGAGGTGAAAAGTAGATTAGCAGCTGCCTAGGTCTGGAGGTATGGGGAAATGAGTGACTGCTCATGAGTACAGAACTTCTCTTGGGGATGTTAGCTGTACAATTCTTTTTTTAAAATTTTTTAATTTTTTTACATTTGTTTTTTGAGAGACATAGAGCACAAGTTGGGGAGGGGCAGAGAGAGGAGACACAGAATCGTGAACAGGCTCCAGGCTCCGAGCTGTCAGCACAGAGCCTGACACGGGGCTCGAACTCACAAACCGTGAGATCATGACCTGAGCCGAAGTTGGACGCTTAACCGACTGAGCCACCCAGGGGCCCCAATAGTTGTACAATTCTAAATATTCTAACTGAATTGTATATTTTAAAAATGAGTGAATTGCATAGTAATGTGGATTATATCTCAATAAATCTGTTATTTAAAAAAAACTAGTAAAGCCTACAACTTGCAAAGAACTACGACAAAATAATGAAGAGATATGAAGAACAATGCAGGGCCATGAATGAAAACAGGTCAGACTGGAGATTAACACCTTGAACCTAGCCAATGGGCACAGAGAAGAGGGGACTAATGAAGGGAAACAATGTGTTGGTATAACAACAGGACTTAAGACCGGACGTGAGGAATTAAGGGGAGAAAGACGTGTGGGTGCCTGGGTGGCTCAGTCAGTTGAGTGTCCAACTCAGGTCACGATCTCAAGGTCTGTGAGTTCAAGCCCTGCGTCGGGCTCTGTGCTGACAGCTCAGAGCCTGGAGCCTGCTTCAGATTCTGTGTCTCCCTCTCTCTCTGCTCCTCAGCTGCTCACATGCTGTCTCTCAAAAATAAATAAAGATTAAAAAAATAAATAAAAAATAAAAAATTAAAAAAGGGGGAGAAAGATGTCTAGGACAACTTCCAGGTAGCTTTTTTAGGTACCTTTGTATTAGGCACTGTGACAACCCAGGCAAAACTTGGTTTTCCCCCAGGAGGGGGCTGCTGCTAAGGCTGTGTGACTGACATATTTGCTTCTTGAAAGAGGACTGCTCTCTGAACCCCCACTGGGTACAAACCACTCGTGCTGGTCAGACCTTGGAGATTTTAGCTAAGTTCTACAACCAGTTATCACACTTGATACCAAAAGAGAAGGACAATCTGTAAAAAGGGGAAGGGTAGTTGTTTGTTTTTTGTTTTTGTTTTTGTTTTTGTTTTTTTTTTTTTGCCACAGGCTTGTTTTGAGAATTAAATGTGCTAATATACATAAAAGAGTTCAGAATAGTGTCTGGCATTGGTCAGCATCAGGTAAGTGTTAGCTATACAATGAAGAGAATTACAGTGCATTACCAAGGTCAACATACAAACGCTTCTATCTAGTAAGATAAAGATTACAGCATTTGACCTATAACCATTCTCACCAAGAATGCAGGTTTGGGCAGAACAGCCAGGTTCATTTAGACCAAAGACATCATCAGGACTTAAGCAAGAAAAGAGCAACAAAACAATACACCCAGCTCCTTCCTCTTTACTTTGAAGATTACAAAGTTTATAAACTCAGGCTTTGATCAATTTTGGTTAACACGGTCAATGTAAACTAACTACAATATAAATTCGGTTTACAGTTTTGGCAAGCAACCTCAGAGAGACCCGTAACCAGACAGCCTGGCAATGCTGCACTCAAATTCCTGACTCACAGAGATGATACAGTGTTTCTGTCACTACATCCTGGGGAAGTTCATTATGCAGCAATAAATAACTGATACATTTCTTCACCATTACAGCTCTAGCACCTAGCACAGTACTTATTACAGTTACCAAAGAATGAATGAATGAATGAATGAATGAGGCATCTGAAATAACACCTAGCACCTAAGCTATTATAATTGTGTTCATTTTCCCAAACTATTCTCGTGATCTATCCAAATTATAATAAATTTTGAGAAACTAACAGATACCATTTGTGCCTAACTGGATTAACTGTCTTAAAATGATTAAAAACTCTTTTTTAAAAGTTCAAGGCATAGTTAAAATTTTTATGATTAAATGATGCAAAACCATTTTCATTACATTAACATTAGTATAAAAACAATATCATCTTTGTAAAAAGTCATCTTCTAATTTTATTGTTAATTCAGTTGAACAAAATATAGCACCACAATGGAATCTTCACACTGAAGGTTGATTATAGTAACATGAATAAATCACAGGAAAATGATGGGAAAATTAACATCTGTCATCCTAAAGAAAGAAAAACTAGAAAGCAGTCTTACAAGTGAAAGAAAGTAATATCTAAATTCCTGGCATTGCTCTAGGTACTGTGCATATTTCATCTCATTTAACCCTTACAACAATTCTAAAACAAAGGGCATTATTTCCATTTTGTCCTCTTAAGTAGACACAGTTAACAAGTAATGGAGCTAGTATTTAATGCGAGGAATATCTGATTTCAAAATCTGCAAATATTCCATTATTCACCTCAAGGCCACTTGTTAAAGTATTTTGGGGAGTTTGTAAAATCTCAAGGCTCACATTCTTGAAACTCATTTCCCTAGAAGGTGCCTCTTGATTAGTATGTCTGAAGAAAAGTACACATATGCAAAACTAAGACTATTCAAAACCAAACTAATTCTGTGCTCCTCTAAATCTTCCCCATTTGTGAATTACTGCTTAAGTTGTAGAGCATTAAGAAGTCTACTTCCTTTTAACTTATGTAATGAGAACTACTTAATTCATTAAATAGATGTGTTTTTTTTAATAATTCATAAATTTAAAATCCTATAAACTTTTAATAAAAATAACACGTGATAATTCATAAGCAACATTACTGAAAACATGATTATTTTATGGTATCTGTACAATATGAACATAACTGCTAAAACAATTTTTTAAACTATTGTGTTGACTTTAGTGCTTACTTGCTGAACTCAACTTCTAGTTTAACAACAGTATAAATGTTTTCATTTAAATAAGCAAATATTAAAAAATGGAAATAGAACAAACACAATGACACCTGTTCCTTTTCAAAGCCATACTAAAATGACAGTATAAAACTTGTAAAAAAAAAAAAAGAATAAATATATCAGTGTGAAGGTAAATGGAAAAGAAGTGATAAATTCTGAGAGCTGGAAATAACATAACCAAGTAATAATGATTTTGGAGATTCGAGAAACTAACCCATAAATAAATATGTAAGAGTGTCCAAGAATTACTGGACATGAAAGAGTCAAAAAAGAGTAAATTAATGAAATACTATACAGAGGAAAAAATTAACTATTATTAATATACTCAAAGAGATATTCACAACCATAAAACTGTAATTATACTACTTTTTAAAAAAATTCACAAAATGAAAAGAGGGCATAGGAAGTTCTATCTTATTTAGACAGCAAATTTTATTCAAATATGGGTACCACTTCTACTCAAAATATCTCCAAATTAGTGTCCTGCGTTTAAATTTCTTTGAATTACAAAGATTGTACTATTCTAGATGTCAGTTTCTCTGCTGCTTTTCTTGCATTATAAAGCATATAATGTTTTTAATATAAATAGAAGGATTCTTAACATACTGAGGAAATGTGTCAATCTTCCTTACTCAGTTTAGTCAATTGGTTAAGATTTGCTTGATTTACTTGCAGAATTCACATTTGATAACAGAATTTAGTTTTTAAAATATCTAAAAATGATCACACACATCTTTCTAGATTGGTAGAAAAATACTTAAAACTCTTCCATGTTATACACTAAGCAGTTGAGCCAGGTCCTAGACTCAATGTCCATGGTTCAATGGTGGTTCTTGCTCTGTAGGTATCCAATGGTTCATTTGCTTGTCATTCCAGATGGAATGATGGCACTATAAGAAAGCCAACTGGGAGTAGCAAAGTGAAAAAAATGTGAATGTGTCTGGCCATAAATCATAAATTGGTGCTACTAAGCAACAGCTACATTTGCAACGTATACGAAATGACAATTCACTCAACTCTTTATTTTGACTGAAATCTTACCGACATCTATAATCTGAACTGGAACATTTTAATATTTTTTAATAGATACAGTTGTTTAGCATTCATATACCACTCGTTTCTGAAAATACAATGATTACATGTCCTCAGAGGGCAGGGGGAGTGGATACTGAACTAACATGGCACTTTAGATCCAATCCACAAATAAAATACTGTTCTGTTAGTGGACTTTAAGTTAAAGGATTCTGTTTCTTTCAACAGAAGTCTGCTTCAGTTCTTAGACATACTTCCCAGAATTATAGCAATGTCAGCTGTTAAGTGAATTCAGGCATAGATAGGTCAAATGACTTGCTCAGGATAACAGAATAATTACATTTTTAATTAGATTTGGGCACATATGTGGCTAACTCTCAATCACTATTACAAAATGAAAAGACATATCAAAACTTAGTTTATTGTAACTACTTCATTGGGTAGTAGGTTTCTAGTACATGTTTTTCTAAACATTTTATTTTCAGGCTCTTGCTTTTTTAACTACCATTAATTTCTGAAGAGGGTTCATCCAAGAGTAATTGTTAATAAGGTCATGTTATCACTTAAAAACCCTGTAACAAAAACCTGGTGTTAGAAAAATGAAGAATGGTTTCACAGTAATGTTCCTGGAGGATACCAAAGTAAATAAAATAGGCGATAAAGGAATGTTTATAATTTTATATTGTCAAAAGAAAAGGGAACATTAAATATTGTCTTCTAAAGGGTTACAAATGTACTTCTCAAAGTGTGGCACAAAAACTTCTGAGAATCCCAGAATCTTTCAGAATTCATGAAGTCAAAATTATTTTCATAACAACACTACTTCATTTGCCTTTTCCACTGTGTTGACATTTGTACTAACTGTGCAAATGCAACAGTTGGTAAGACTTGGTGCCTTATGTCAAATTAATGAAATTGGACCAAACCACACTACCTGCAGTTAAAAAAAAGAGGCGGCTTTACTTGCTCTTGATAATTCAGTAAAAGTTACTAGTAGTATTAAATTCTGACCCTTAAACATGCATAAAGCATTTTTACTGCATACCAAAATATGATGGCTGTGTTGAAGTAAAGCACTTGTATATGTGTTAGAGGTGCAAGCTAAGTTTGCTGCTTTTTTCATGTGCTTTTTCTTAAAAGAATAACTGACGGGCACCTGGGTGGCTCAGTTGGCTGAGCACCAACGTCAGCCCTGGTCATGATCTCTTGGTTCGTGGATTCGAGCCCCGTGTTGGGCTCTGTGCTGACAGCTCAGAGCCTGGAGCCTGCTTCAGATTCTGTGTGTCCCTCTCTCTCTGCTCCTCCCCCATTCATGCTCTGTCTCTTGCTGTCTCTCAAAAATGAACGTTAAAATTTTTTTAATTTTTTTTTATTTTTTTTTCAACGTTTATTTATTTTTGGGACAGAGAGAGACAGAGCATGAACGGGGGAGGGGCAGAGAGAGAGGAAAACACAGAATCGGAAACAGGCTCCAGGCTATGAGCCATCAGCCCAGAGCCTGACGCGGGGCTCGAACTCACGGACCGCGAGATCGTGACCTGGCTGAAGTCGGACGCTTAACCGACTGCGCCACCCAGGCGCCCCTAAAATTTTTTTTTAAAAAAGAAAGAATGACAGATAAACTATTCTTATTCAAACTTGGGCATACAGCAGGTATTTTCTGAAAATAATAACTGAATGAACCTATTGTGTTTATGTATATATATATATGTATACATGTGTATGTACATATATATGCATATAAACTGAAAGTATTTGTTGCCAACGATAAAAGTTGACCTCCCAAGCAAAGATCAAAATTTTGGAAAACCTGAATCTGCCACCAATACTTAAAAGATATTTGTCCAGAATATAAATTAATTTACAACAAATGAGCCAAAAATATACAATGGGGAAAGGACAGTTTCTTCAATTAAGGACGCTGGGAAAACTGAACAGCCACATGCATAAGAATGCATAAGAATGCATAACTAGTACTATCTCACACCATACACAAAAAAGCAACTCAAAATGGATTAAAGACCCGAATGTAAGACCTGAAACCTTAAAATTTCTAGAAGAAAACACAGGTGGTAAGTTCCATGACATCAGTCTTAGCAATGTATTTGTGGATCTGTTTCCAAAGGCAAAGGAAACAAAAGCAAAATTAAATAAGACTACCTCCAACTAAAAAGTTTCTGCACAGTGGAGGAAGCCATCAATAAAATGAAAACACAACTTGCGAATGAGATATTTGCAAATGATGTATCTGATAAGGGATTAATATTCAAAATGTATAAAGAATACATACCATTCAACACCAAAAAAGCAAACAACCCAATTAAAAAATGAGCACAGGATATGAATAAATATTTTTGCAAAAAGACATATAGATGGCTAACAGACACATAAAAAGTTGATCAACTTCACTAACCGTAAGGGAAATGCAAACTGAAACCACAATGAAATATCACCTCACATCTGTTAGAATGGCTAGTGTCCAAAAGACAAAAAATAACAAGTGTTGGCAAGCATACAGAAAAAGGGGAACCCCTGTATACTGTCGGTGAAAATGTCAATTGGTGCAACACTGTGGAAAACAGTACAGAGATTCCACAAAAAATTAAAAGTAGAAGTACCATATGATTCATCAATTCTGAGTATTTATGTGAAGAACAGGAAAACGCTAATCCGAAAAGAATTATGCTCATTGCAGCCTTATTTACAATAGCCCAGATGTGGAAACAACCTAAATGTCCACTGATGGATAAATGGATAAAGAAGATATGGTGTATATATATACAATGGAGAATTACTCAGCCATTAAAAAGAATGAGATCTTGCCATTTATGACAACAAGAAAGGACATAGAGGGTAATATGCTAAGTGAAATAAGCCAGACAGAGAAGACAAATACCTTATGATTGCACATGTGGAATCGAAAAAATAAAACAAACCAACAAAACAGAAGCAGACTCAAATACAGAGAACTGGTGGTTGCCAGGTTGGTGGGGGAAAAAATGACTGAAAATAGGTGAAAAGGTATTTAAAACTTCCAGTTATAAAATAAATAAGTCACAAATGAAAAGTACCACATACAGAATACAGTCATTGAGATTGTAATGATTTATGTGACACATGGTAACTATACTTAACATGGTGAGCAATGAATAATGTATAGAACTGTTGAATCATTATGTTGTACATCTGAAACTAATAACACTGTATGTCAACTATACTTCCATTTTTTAAAAAAAAATGTGGTATGTATGTGTATACACACATACACACACACACACACACACACACACACACACACACACACAGGATTACTACTCAGGTATAAAAGAGAAGAAAAATTTTGCCATTTGCAACATGTATGGACCCTGAGGGTATTATGCTAAGTGAAATAAGTCAGGTGGGGAAAGATAAATACCATATGATTTTACTTACATGTGAAATGTAAAAACAAAACAAAACAAAACAAAACAAAACAAAACAAAACAAAAACTCATAGATACAAAGAACAAACTGGCAGTTACCAGAGAGGAAGAGGGTTGGGTGGTGGGTAAAATAGGTGAAGGGGCTCAAATGTATAGTGATGGATGAAACTAGACTCGTGGTGATGATCACTTTGTAATGTATACAAATATTAAATTATAATGTCCACTTGAAACATATAATATTATATACCGATTTGATCTCAATATGTTTTTTCTCATGAGATCAGGGGTGATATTTAAAAAATGGGATATTGTTTGGATAGTACATAAGGAAATACATAAACATTTGGAAGGTTTACATAATTTCCAAATGACCAATGCCTGATGTTACAATATCATGCACAGGTAAAAGATTCATTCAAAGAACAAGGGAAAAAAACCAAAAAGTCAAACATGCGCGCGCGCGCACACACACGCGCACACACACACACACACACACACACATCCAGACAGTAAGTGAATGAATGCATGCATGCAAAGTGTAATACAGACCAATGTATTTAAATGCAACAAAGTATGAAAAGTTCACTAATTAACTTACTTCACTGATACAATTACTAGTTGTCAACTTTTAGTATATTATCACAAATACCCACAATCACCTGAAAAAGCTATTAAAACAAACCTCCCTTTTTCCAATTATATATGTGTGTCATATACTTCCAAAAACATATAAGAGACCAACATAAAGAGAATTCAGCAGTGGTTTAATAAAGTCAGACATTAAAGAGGTTTGCAAAAATGTAAAACAACGTTCCTCCAAGAATTTTTCAGAATACAAACTAATGCATATTTTTCATAACACATTTATGTTAACATAAAATGGGTTGTACTACTGCTGTTTTAATTAGGTAATCTCTCCACCCAACAAGGGGCTCAGACTCATAACAATGAGACCAAGAGTGGCATGCCCAAGTGCCCCTACTGTTATTATTTTAAACAAGTTAATTTGTAAACGTATTTCAAATTTTAATTGCTAACATAGAAAATATTGATAGATATAATCTAACAATTTTCAAGACACATGAAGGACTTGTGTCTATAGATTATAGATTATACTTTAAAGTTTCCTTAATACCTAAAAAGTAGTATTTATACCTCAACTGAAAAGATACATTATTGTATGACTTCTACAGTTGAATTAAATATGAAAATTTATACCTGATAATAAAAAATAAATTACACTTTCCTTCTTGATATGATGATGCTTCTAAATTAAAGTTAGGGTGTTTTTTTTTTTAATGTTTTTGCTCTTTTAGATGCCTTAATTCTAAAACCAACACAAAAGGAGAAAAATATACTAGGACACTTACTAGTAATACTCTAGAATGGGTTGGCAAATGACTGCCCACAAGCCAAATCAGACCTGCACTTTGTTTTTGGTAAAGTTTTATTGGAATGCAGCCACATTCATTAGTTTAAGTATTATGTGGCTGCTTTCATACTACCTTGCCAAACTAAACAAGAAGTCTAGCTTGGGTCCTGCTATTAACTAATATGATCAAGGGCAAGTCACAAATTCACTATCATTTATAAAATGCACAGATGCATTCGCTGATTTCTAAAATCCTTTCTATCTCTAAAAGTGTCTAAGATTTAAGTGATTTAGAAACATATGCTCAATGTTTCTCTTTCCAATTTTCAAAGATCCCTTAATCTTGCCCTGAATCTATTCCCCACTATCCAACAGTTATTTTTCCAAATTAGGAAGATGCTTTATTACCATTTACATCTCCTATTTTTTGTTTCTTGTTGTTTCTCCACCACTTAAATCTCTCTTTTACTCTTCTAGCAAGGACTGCACACAACGTTAAGAGCTCAATTTCACACCTTTCGGGAACCTTCTCTGGTGACTCTAGCTCATAGTAATCAAAACCACTGAGTTGTTTGAGAAGAGAAGTAGAGTGGTCAGTATTTACTGCAGACTGGAAATGGTTGAAAGGGACACAGAGACACTAAGTCCTGGAGATATGCTAGAGAACAAACGTGGCTGCCAGGCCTCAGGAAGTGCTGCCCCAGACGCCATGAGGACAGATGGACAAGAGTCAGCAACTTTTTACAAGTCAGAATTATCATGACCATGATAAAAGACTAAGAAAGGAACTAGACTGAGAATAAACATGATTTCAATGTGACATATGCTAATTTTAAGCTGGTGAAGAAAAGAACACAGAAGTAGCAAGGTGTTCCAGAAGTGGTTCAAAATAATGAGAACTAGTGTGAGAAGTCACACAAGAAACATAGATCTAGAATAATCTGAATCATGAATTTTAGAAATTGAAGGCCCTTGAGCTTCACTGACCCTATCATTTTGAGGTAGGTAAGTACTTGCTTTCAGTTCATAGATCAGCTGACAGCCAAAGAACTGTGACACCCAAATCACTAGCTAAAACTTTTTTTGAAAAGGAACCAGAATTTAGTTCTCCACTTTCTATTTAGAAATGTTTGAAGTTATAAGACTGTATGAACTCTCCAAGATTCAGAGCAGAACCCACAAATAAAAAGTCCACAGTCATGTCTGTTTGAACTGTAATGTTTTTAAAGAAAAGAAGGAGAAATGGATTAGCTTCCAACAGTTGTGGCAGGAAGAGTAGTTCGTGGGACATTTACTCCCATCATTTCCATCAACCTTTCCTCCATAGCACCCCAACCAATATATACTCAAATTACAAAATGTGCACTTGCTGTGAAAATGCAACTTTAAAGCAATCCCTAGGACCACTCCTTATGGTAGTACAAGCAGGACACATTATAATGTAGACTGTACACCCAAAGGCTGTGCAGTGGATAAACTACATAGACCCCCATCCAATCAGCAACCCCCTCTCATTTGGGCATTCCCAACTTCCAATGACTGCTAATACTCATAGTCTGGAATACCTCACAGAAAAATCTAGACTTCCCATACATCTCTTAATTAGAAGATCTGATTACAGTAACTTTTTTTTTTCTCCCACATGAAAGTAAGTGTTTCCTTTGGACAGGGATCGGATTAGTTATTACTTGTGTCCCTACTTGGCCCATTCATTTCTTCACATCACTTACAAGCCTCTTGAGGGGAATCTGCAACCCTAAAACAGATAGGAGAAGTCTAAGGCCTCACGTTTAGAAAATACTTAAAGCCATGAAAAGAAAGAAACCAGCAAAGGGACCAAGAAAGAAGAATCACAGAAAAGTACAGTACTACTGCAGAAATCAAGGAAGACAATTTCAGTCAGCAAAAGCAGACACCAGAATTTAGCAAGGACATTAATGACAGCCTCTGAGAGAAGATTCAGTAATGTGTAGAACCCATTCCATAACGGATGAATTCAAGAGGGACTAGAGAAAGGGAAAATGGCAAGAACAACAAAAAAGAAATGGATATTCCAGGTAAAAAAGTTTATAAGATAGTTATTTTTTAATTGAAAATATCCACATATACTTGAATGGAAAACAGTAATACGAGGAGGAAATTGGGAAAAGTCTCAAGAAGATAGGAACAATGAAGTTTCAGCAGAGTGAATGGCTTTAGAAAGTAATTTTTTAGAATCAAGAAATTAATTGCCTGCCTTATTATATTCTTGGTTATTACAAATTTGAATAGATTATCTTTAGAGAAAATAATGATGAAATAAAAAGATACAACAAATTGCCTATATTCTGAACTTGATACAAAGATGATAAGAGGCAAAGAAATCAGGTAAGTCATTTCTCAATTTTCATTTCTGGTTGAGTAATCTAAGATAGTAATCAAGGAAGGTAGGAGATAACATCACAATTGGAAATCAAGATTTCTCTTCAATAAACCTACATAATTCTTACAAAACTAGTTGACCACATAATTCTTATAAAACTAGTTGACCACATATACAAATTACATCAGGAAAAAGTCTACACTAAATATTAGTGCTTCACATCCTAGTTTAACCAGGCAATGATTTATCATTATAGCTCTGTAAGTACTGCTTTCTACCTATCTATACGCCATGGATAATTTAAGTACTATGAAGGACATTTAAATTTTTTCTTTTAAAAACATCTAGTTGAAAATGCTTTGCTCAGAAATCAGACCACTGCACATTTATTCTTGTGGAACTGTTAGTTTCTTAGCATTTTTTATTCAGTGCCCTAATTATTCAAGGTAAACAAGACATGTTTCTACTTTACAAATTATGCTTATGATCATCCTCACTGCCTAAGAACTATTTCTTAATCCAAAAGCAGTATTACTACTGCATGGCTTCTCAAGTTGAACAAAAAAATAAAATTTACACCAGAAAGTAAGAAAAATAAAAGTATATTTCCTACTTAATAAAAGGGAAGACTACTCTAAAGCCAAAATAAAGGGAAAGAAGATGCCATGACAGTTGTTAGTCTTACTCCAGAAATAAGGTAAGTACTATGATTTTTATATTTTTATTTATTTATTTTGAGAGAGAAAGAGCGTGCACAAGCAGGGGAGGAACAGAGAGAGAAGTCCAAGTAGGCTCCGTGCTGTAAGAAAGAGCCCAACGCAGGTCTTGAACTAAAGAATTGTGAGCCGAAATCAAGAGTCAGAAGCTTAACCAACTGAGCCACCCAGGTGCCCCTTTATTATGATTTTAATGTAGTTCATTCAAACTTTTTCTAATAAACCAGAGGAAAAATATTCACAGATGATTGACTTCTTATACTTCAGTGAATTTGCCATTAAGGTCTCTGAAACTTATCTAGTACAAATGTTTGCTCTTATTTTCTGTAAGTCTATGTTATCTCATAAAACTATAAGGTCTGACCACATATTCAAGGCACTATGTTAAAGCTTTAGACAAAATAAATAGGATCTCTACCCTTTCATATGTATGAACACATATAATCACTCCTTAACGGCTAAGACAGATCCAAGATGAAGTTCACTGTGAGAAGATCTTGATGGTACTGTATTAAATATAACACAGGGCAATCTCTTAAATATAAGAATCACCTAGAAAGCTCATCAAACGTAGCAGGACTTCAGGTGCCTGGTGGCTCAGTTGGTCAAGCATCTGACTTCAGTTCAGGTCATGATCTCACAGTTTGTGAATCTGAGTGCATGCCAAGCTCTGTGCTGACAGCTCAGAGCCTGGAGCCTGTTTTGGATTCTTGTCTCCCTCTCTCCCTGCCCCTCCCCTGCTAGCACTCTGTCTCTGTCCCTGTCTCTCTCTCTAAAAAATAAATAAAACATGGAAAAAAAAACCTCCAAGCATACCAGGACTGAAACAAACCTGGGGTGGGGATGTTAATTTTTATTTACTTTCATCTGTTGTTTTCCATCCAATAACTGAAATTAGGATGAGGACAATAAAGCAGCTGAGTGCTTATTATGTTGACTGTGCCACATCCATACAAAGGATGTACTTTTATCCTGATTTTAAAATATGAATAAAAAAGGCACAAATAGGTTACATAGCTTTGTCAAGGGTTACATAATGGCTATGCTGCCATTAAGTGATAGTGCACAGACTGTCTAATTCAAGTTCTTACCTGCCATGCTACTCTAGCTAACAAAAGATTATTGTGAAGGCCTGGATTTCTCCCAGGAGGAGGTGAATTTTCATGAAGTGATGCAAGAGTTTGGGTAACTATGAGGCACCCAGTAGCCAGATGAGAGGGTCTCTCAGGTAAAGGAAGTAAAAAGACTGTTACCATTTTATCTCCCTCCAAATTTTACCAGGATCCTTGTTGGTATTTCTCTTCTTTCTTAAAGACCAAGGGAGCTGTTTCTCACTTTGAAGAAAATAAGGCCAGAAACAAAAAGTAGCATGGGTATGCATGCCTGCACACAACCACACACACAAAAATATACCTCTATATATTACCCATGTTGTTTCACAAAGAGGACACTATAACACCCAAAAAAAGAATAAAAGTCCCTTAAATAATATAAATTTATAAATATGAAAACCTTACTAACACTGCCAATTTCTTCTTATTTGCCTGATAACAAATATTGGGGAACCATTTCCCTAGAAGTGGTAATCTGTGGATACGGCTATTTTTCAAGTTAACCTCATTAATAGTATGTTGCTTGTATATATTCTCTGCATTTTAGTTAGCCTGAGTATACAGCAAGATTTTTTTAAAGCATGAATATTAAAATCGTAGAGAAAAATCCTATTATAAAAAGAGGGATTTCTTGTTTTGTTTATATACTTTTTGAGCAGTTGATTTTAACACTATAATAAGCATTTTAAATGTCTTTTCACATTGTTCTGTAACTTTATACTAAGAGGTTGAAAAAGGCAGAATCAACCAGTAATTTGTAAGTCTATGTATACTGCACAAAGGCTTCCAGCCTAGAGAGTAAGTGAGGGCTCAAGTTCAAGCCCTGTATGCAGGACTGCATCACTTAGGAAAGACATCTTTTCCTAACTCACAAAGGCCTCCCAACTGGCACCTCTTTCAAGGACCATTTGTATCTAGTCAGTAAAAAGTATTAGAGAGGCTAGCAGCAGCCCTTGAAGCAAGTAACATTTTTTAAACACAAGAAAAGACTAAAATTTGAAATATTTAAAACTCAGTGGAAATATGTTATCCCTAATCACATTTTATCTGAGATTTTAAATTCTAACTCCCAACTACGACAATCCTTTGCTTTGCTGTTCAAATAGACACTGGAATCATCTGGGAACCTGTGAGAAATGCATTTTCTTAGGCCCCACATTACACCTACTAAAAAGAAAGTCTGCCTTTTTAACAAGATCTCCAGGTGATTCTTACATGCATTCCAGTCTGAGAAACAGTGACCTAGACTAGTAGAAACAGCAAGCCTTGGGCTCCACGTGGCCTGGATAGCTTCAGGAAATAACCCATAATCTAATTTAAGTGCTCCCACATTTACTGTACTGACCTATTAGATACAAGTGGCTGCTACTTTGTAGTCACCAATCTTAACTCTACGAGATAGTAAATACATATTTAGGTTTTGTGGTGACAAATACTTCCTTCCTATGCATATATTCTAAAACCAACCAGTCTTTCATACGTGGGGCAAATGGATGGCTCAGCTGGTTTTGAGTGTCCAACTTCAGCTCAGGTCACGATCTCATGATTCGTGAGATCAAGCCCCACATCGGGCTTGTTGCCGTCAGTGCAGAGCCTGCTTTGAATGCTCTGTCCCCTGCCCCGCTCTGCGCCTCCCCCACCCGTGATCTCTCAAAAATGAATAAACATTTTTTAAAAAGTTTAAAGAATTTTTTTATATTCACTTGTTACTGAACTCAAGTTTTCCTTTAGAAAGGTTTCAAATGAGTCCTCTTTAGTTTATTCTGAATACGCTCACACACACACACACATCACAAGAGAAATTAACAGTCTATCAATCAACTTTACCCAAAAGTGTAACAGCATTTTAAGGAAAAATTTTATTACATAAAGGAAAACCACTTTTACACAAGGTTTATATTCCTAAAATGGAATATAAAACAACTTATTACAATTTGATAATGAAAGGCTGTAATTGTAATGTTATTGGCAGGTGTCGTTTCTTTTAGTCTCCTGAGTTTAACTAAATATTAAGAAATACTTGGACATTTTAAAACTAAATAGCAAGCATTTGAAATACCACAGAGGTGCCTGGGTGGCTCAACTGATTAAGCTTCCAACTCTTGATTGTGCCTCGGGTAATGATCTCATGGTCTGTGGGTTTGAGCCCCGCACTGGGCTCTGGGCTGACAGCATGGAGCCTGCCTGGGATTCTCTCTCCCTCTGCCCCTGCCCCACTTGCGCTCTCTCTCAAAAATAAGTAAGTAAACCATAAAAAAAAATAAAATAAAATACCACAGTATTCAGCTAATGTGTCTATTTAAAAAATAATCAAAAACTGGGGCGCCTGGGTGGCACAGTCGGTTAAGTGTCCGACTTCAGCCAGGTCACAATCTCGCGGTCCGTGAGTTCGAGCCCTGCGTCGGGCTCTGGGCTGATGGCTCAGAGCCTGGAGCCTGTTTCCAATTCTGTGTCTCCCTCTCTCTCTGCCCCTCCCCCATTCATGCTCTGTCTCTCTCTGTCCCAAAAAATAAATAAACGTTGAAAAAATAAATAAATAAAAAATAATCAAAAAGATCTTTTAAGTATGGGGTCTAAAAATGCACCCTCTTTTATCATTTACTACGATACCTCTTTATTATAGTATAATATACATGCAATGCTAGATTAGTTTCAGGTGTACAACCTAGTGATTCAACAATGCTTTACATTACTCAAAGTTTACCACAATAAGTGTAGTTACTATCTGTCATATAATGTTAATACAATTTTATTGACTACACTCCCTATGCTGTTCTTTTCATCTCTATGATTTCTTTATTTTGTAACTGAAAGTCTGTACCCCTTAATCTTCTTTATCTATATCACTGATCGTCCTCACCCACCTCCCCACAGGCAACCACCAGTTTGTTTTCTGTATTTATAACTCTGTTTGCTTTCTTTTGTTGTTGTTGTTCATTTGTTGTGGTTGTTATTTTTAGATTCCACATATAAGTACAATTATACAGTATTTGTCTTTCTCTGTCTGACTCTTTTCACTAAGCATAATGAATACCTCTAGGTCCAACCATGTTGTTGCAACTGACAAAATTTCATTCATTTTCATAGCTTAGTTTGTGTCTACATGCATGCATTCATATACATACACACTATAACTTCTTTATCCATTCACCTACCAATGAACACTTGGGTGCTTCCATATCTTGGCTATTGTAAACAAAGCTACAGTAAAGAGAGGGGTACATTCTTCTTTTTGAAATAGTGTTTTCATTTTCTTTGGGTTTTCATTTTCCTTGAAATAGTGTTTTCATTTCTTTGGGTAAATTCCATTAGTGGAATTACTGGATCATATGGTATTCATATTTTTACTTTTTGAACAAACTCCACAATGGTTGTACTAATTTACCTTCCCACCAACAGTGTACAAGGTTCCCTTTTCTCCACATCCTCGCCAACACTTTTACTTGTCTTTTGGATACTAGCCATTCTAACGTGTAAGGTGAGATCTCTGTGGCTTTGACTTGCATTTCCCTGATGATGAGTGATGTTGAGCACCTTTTCATATGTCTGTTGGCCATCTGTAAATCTTCTTTGGGAAATATCTATTCAAGTCTTCTGCCAATTTTTAAATCAGATTATTTGTTTTGTCTGATATTCAGTTGCAGAAATTCTTCATATATTTTGGATATTAATCCCTTATTGGATATACCTTTTGCAAATACCTTCTCCCATTCCCTAGGTTGCTTTTTTTATGTTGATGTATAAAACTTTTTTTCAACAGTTTATTTTCGCTTTTGTTTCCCTTGTCTGAGGATACATATCCATAAATATGTTGCTAAGGCTGATGTCCAAGAGATTACTACCTGTTTTCTTCTAGGAGTTTTATGGTTTCAGTTCTCACATTCAGGTCTTTAATCCACTTTGGGTGTATTTTGGTGTATGGTGTAAGAAAGTGATCCAGTTTCATTCTTTTGCATGTAGCTGTCCAGTTTTCCCAACACCATTTATTGACAAGACTCTCTTTTCCCATTGTCTATTCTTGCCTCCTTTTTGGAGACTGACAATATACAGATGGCTTTATTTCTGGCCCTCTACCCTCTTTCATTGATCTGTGTGTCTATTTTTATCTAAGTACCATACTGTTTTGATTACCATAGCTTTGTAGTATATATGTCTTGACATCTGGGATCGTGATACCTCCAGCTTCTTTCTTAAGATTGTTTTGGGTATTCAAGGTCTTCTGTGGTTCCATACAAATTTTAGGACTATTTGTTCTAGTTCTGTGAAATGCTATTGGCATTTTGATAGAGACTGTTGAATCTGTAGATCCCTTTTGGTAGTATGGACATTTTGTATTAATTCTTCCAATCGATAAACATGGTCTACCTTCCCATTTGTCTGTGTCATCTTCAATTTCTTTCACCAACGTCTTGTTTTCAGAATATGGGTCTTTCACCGCCTTGGATGAATTTATTCCTAGGTATTTTATTCTTTTCAGTGCAACTGTAAATGGGACTCTTTTCTTAACTTCTCTTTCTACTATTTCATTATTAGTATATAGAAATGCAAATGATTTCTATATATGTAAAAGCTTGGTTTGTAAGCATAATTCATTCTGGAAACATGCTTCTAACCCAAAGCACTCATATATAACAAAACAAATTTCAACCACCACTGGCTCAGCTCTGATCTTGTGACATTTGGTGTCACATACTACTTATACTGTTAAGACATGACTCATTTATCAATTTATTAGAAATGTGTGCTTGTCTTGCAGAACACTCAAAGAACAAGTTACTGTTTTTTACTGCATTAATTTTGTATACTGCAACTTTGCTGAACTTATCAGTTCTGACAGTTTCTTGATGGAGTCTTTAGGATATTCTATATATGTACAGTATCATGTCATCTGCAAAAAGAGTGACAGTTTTACTTCTTCCTCACCAATCTAGATGCCTTTTATGTCTTAATTCTTCTAATCCATGAGCATGGTATATCTTTCCATTTGTGTCACCTTCAACTTCTTTTATCAATGTCTCATAGTTTCCAGAGTAAAGGTCTTTCACCTCCTTGATTAAGTTTATTCCTAGGTACTTCATTCTTTTTGGTGCAACTGTAAATGATATTTTTTTAATACATTTTTTAATTGAAGTATAGTTGACACACATTACATAGTTTCAGGTGTGTTAACACAGTGATTCAACAAGTCTATACATTATGCTACGTTCACAAGAATAGCTACCATCAGTCACCATACAACACTATTATACCATTGACTATATTTCCTAAGCTGTACCTTTTATGCCCATGACTTAGTCATTAAGTGGAAGCCTTTATCTCCCACTCTCCTTCACCCGTTTTGCCCATTCTCCTACCCTTTCCCCTCTGGCAACCATCAGATTGGTCTCTGGATTTATGGGTCTATTTCTGCTTTTTATTTATTCATTTGTTTTGTTCAATGGAATTGTTTTCTTCATTTTTCTTTCTGCTACTTCATTATCAGTGCATAGAAATGTGACAAATTTTTATATATGAATTTTGTATCCACGGTATGGTATTTTAAAGTGACATTTTTCATAGTTTTTCTTCCTGATTTGCTTTTGTTATTTCTTAATTATACAACTGGAAATTTATATCTACCAATGGCAGTGTATCAAACGGCTTTTTGCTCCGGGAAGTTTTCTTTTGACACTATAAGGTATGTGTGCCAGGAATGTTAGCCAAAGAACCAAGCCTTCCTTGTGTGAGGAAGGTGCTGAGTTAACATCACTGTTAGTTTTTCTTCTTTCCAACCTTACACTTTAAAATATTAACAAGCAGAGGCACCTGGGTGGCACAGGCAGTTAAGCATCTGACTTAAGGTCAGGTCATGATCTCACAGTTCGTGGGTTCAAGCCCCACACTGGGCTCTGTGCTGACAGCTCAGAGCCTGGCGCCTGCTTCAGATTCTGTGTCTCCCTCTTTCACTGCCCCTTGCCTACTCATTCTCGCTCTCTCTCAAAAATAAGTAAACATTAAGAAATTTAGGGGAAAAAAAATTACAAGCATGCTTTTAGAGAAAAAAATATATCCTTATATACTCCTTATCTTGGTCTTCAGGCTGCTCTAACAAATACCACAAACTGGATAGTTTATTAACAACAGAAATTTAACTTTCACAGTTCTGGAGACCAAGAAGTTCAAGATGTAGGCACCAGGATGGTGGTGTTCTGGTGAATGCTCTCTTCCTAGGTCATTACTAGAACCTCACAGAGCCGCCATGGTGTTCTCCCCAGGTGGAAGGGGTTAGGAAGATCTGTGAGGTCTCTTTTATAAAAATATTAATCCCATTCATGAGGGCTCCATCCTCATTACCTAAGTACCTCCTAAAAGCCTTATCGCCTAATACCTTATATCAGGCATTAGGATTTCAACATATAAATGGGGAGGGTAAAGAAACAAACATTCAGACCCATGATTGACCATGTTACCCTTCTACCCCCATGTATTAACTCTCATTATCCCCATTCCAATTATTTTAGAGCAAATATGAGATACATACTGAAATATTTACAGATGAAATTATGTATCTTCAAAAGACAAATAGTCCCCTATTAAACATACCCAAAGTATCAGCCACTCTCTTACACATACACAAATGACTAATAATCTCTTAATACAATCAAATATCCAGTCAGTACAAAGATTCTTTACTGAAGCGCTGGGAGAGAATGAAATTACTTTATACTATTTTAGCAAAATTTCTTGATTAAACTATCCAAAATTTTATAAGCACAAATAAGGCCAATAACAGATTAGTTACATCATTAAAGTTACATATAGTTCATTAAAATTAGTTACTTCTCTTTTATTAAAAAAAATGGTCTCTTTCTTTGAATAATATAAATTTTATGTAGTTCTTACCCAAATTCTAACTCCCTGAACATAGTTAATTAAGTCTAGAGTAGAAACATTAAGCCTGATAGCTATTTTAGCTTATTTTTTGAGTAGGCTCCACACCCAATGTGGGGCTTGAATTCATGATCCCAAGATCAAGAGTCAAGTGAGTGGTCTACTGGCTGAGCCAGACAGGCACCCGGATGGCTATTTTTTTTTTTTTAAATAGGTAAATCAGATAGATCAAATTTGACCACATGTATTGTTTGGATTGTTTTTAAAATTTTTTTCCTACATGGGACTGAAAAGGAGGAAACTGTTGTTAATTCAGGTTGTACCTGAATTACAATCAACTAGTCACAAAGTGAGTTTATCCCTAACACCACTCTAAGTAGGAAAAGCCCTACATTATACAGAACCCTTCTTATCTGTGTTAAGGTTCCAAATTGCAAAGATCCTAAGGCAGTGATTCTCAAACTCAGCTTGCATGAGAATTACCAGGAGGGCCTGTTAGAAGACTGCTGACTCCACTTCCAAAGTTTCTGTTTTAGTTACATTTGTAACAAGTTACCAAGTGACAATGCTGCTGGTCTGGAGACCACACTTTGACACTCACAGACCTAAATTTTTGAAAGCCTGCAAATTTGCATGATTTGGCATATGCTTTTAATCCTCACATAACAGGTAAGAACATAGGTTTTGGAATAAGATGGAGGTGGATTCGAGTCTCAGCTCTTCCCCCTTCCTAGTTACAAATTTTGGGAGTAAGTGACCATTTTCAAAGCCTGAGTTTCCTAAGTTCCAATTTTTCTAGTAAGAAAAAAACTTTTTATTGGTTGCCCTAGGGGTAATTTGGAACATCACCTATCTATCTGCACTGAGGGGTGAGTGTCGAAGGGTGACATTTATTAACTTCTCTTTGCATAACAGTTTTAATAAGAAAAATCAGCCTGTCCTAGCTGTCCCAAAAAGTATGAAGCTATCTCTGGACTCCCTTGGCTTCTAATATTCAATCTGATGAAACATGAACTTTAGCCCTCTCCAAGTTCTGCCTTTTCTGATATACTTATATCACTATTTTACAGCTCCTCCACATTCTTACTTATCTTGGCCTGAATCTTTTCTCTACAAATTAACCTAGCCCATTACCAAGTTAATTCACTGCTGCAATTTTTTTATCATGGTTCCTACAAATGATAATGTAATATGTGTTTAGTATAATAAGTTGAACCCAGTTAATTTCACATTCCTTACTTGTGAAAGTATACTGACTGTACTTTTTAACTTCACTTTAAATCAATTTTGTTCACATATAAAGATATAATTTTTATCCTGAAAGAAGATAAAACTCTAGATTTCACACCGTAGAATACTAGTCTTGGGTTAATCAAATACAGTGTTACTGTCGAACATTCAAAGCGAATTTTATTTACAATTTAGATAAAGTGAACCCAAATTGCTAGAGTATTATCTCCCAAAAGAGCCTATAAATTTATCAGCTATCAACATGAGATTTATTTATTTATTTATTTATTTATTTATTTATTTATTTATTTATATTTTAGGGAGGGGAGAAGAGACAGAGAGAGACAGAGAGGGAGGGAGGAAGGCAGAGGGAGAGAGAATGAATCTTGAGCAGTCTCCATGCGTGCAGCCTGATGCAGCGGTCAATCTCACAACTCTTGAGATCATGACCTGAGCCCAAATCAAGAATCAGATGCTCAACCAACTGAGCCACCCAAGGGCCTCCAACATGAGAATTATATTTATATGTGTTTGCTTTATTTATATTAAATATATGGTGGGAGTCAAAGAAAATTGCTCACAACAGTACAGAAGCTGATATGTAATAACATTAGAAGGTAAGCCTGTGTCATTGTGTCATTAGACTAATGGTTTTACATACTTACTAATTCATTACATTGAACATTCATCTTCTAACATCTACACACGGATGACAGAAGGACCTAGATGAAAGCTCACAAAATGCAATGTAATAAAAAAATTTCTCAGAAGGCCCAAAAATGATACTATTTTTTTTTTCATTCACTGCAATGTAGTCATTTATATAGGACAACAGAAATTAAATACAGCTTAAGGGAAAGGCCTGAGCTTTGGAATAAGATGGAGACGGGTTCAAGCCTCAGCTCTTCTTCCTTGCCAGTCATACAACTTGGAGAACAAGTGGCAAAATCCCGAACCTGAGATTCATTTGCAAAATTTAAATAATTCCCCCAATCTTGCGAATCATCTGGAGAATGAATTAAAATTACATCCAAAGTTATCCGTGGTACAAAGAAATTACTCAGTAAATAGCAGCTAATATTTACTTCATGAAAAAACAATGAAGCTACTTTTGAAAATTTGGCCTATATTTCTTCAATAAAAATAATTCAAACTATCTGTACTTCAAAGACTTCTAAGGGATTTAGCAGATATCTAATGTTACCCCTAATGGAATTTTCAGAAACAGAGTTTTCTATTCACAAGATTTTCTGGTTATTCTTATCATTAAAAATATAGAAAATTTAAGAAAATAGATGTTATTTCCTTATACATGTTTATTTTTATCAATGTTAGATCACAATTGTAATAATTGTAAAGACAAGATGGACACAGGAAGATATAGTTATTAGTATATCAAGAAAAAATATTCCTATAAGTAGATGTACCTAAATATGGATATATAGGTATACTTAAACATAAGTAGATATAAGTAAAGTAACTATGAAAACTTACAAATCATTCTTCTAAACACAAATATAAACTTTTAATTAAAGTTTTAATTTTAACTTTCACAATACAAATATATATACTTTCTGCATTTTATATACCCCCCCCATAAAAACTGTTTCTGAGTTAATGTATAAATAGCACGTGTAGAAGATAAAATATATTTCTCCATTTAGGCTCTACCAACAGCTCTACCAACAGTCATCATTATAATCTCTGCCTACCCATGAGTGACTGATTCCTCAAGCTCTGAGTCTGGCAAGCCATTTACCCAAGCCACAGCCAATTAGAATAGAACTCCACATCCCAAGGAAAGGCAACCCTCTAAAGGTTGAAGGGAAGAGAAACTGGGGGTCTCAGTGATAACTGGTGTAAGAACTCTGCTTTATGGTCACCCCAGACTGAATGGTCACTGACCAACTTGACCCACTATGGGAATTCTGAATGTGAAGTAAGAGAGAAGGTAACATGAATAAAAAAAAGAGCAGATTCAGTAAACACAGAAAAGGACAGTAGGAAGCAAACATAGAAAAGTGGAGTCTCCAATATTCCCTACTGTATTCAACAAATATTCACTGAGCCCAAGCAGTGGGTTACATGTCAAACATGTGTTAGGACAATTATGGCAAGTGCCACTAAAAGAAGGCACCATTTCTGAGTGAATAAGACAAATGGGTAACCAGGGCTGCTCTTAGGTCTATAAGAGGCTTTCTAAGTAAACAACCTGAACACTTTCAACTTCCAAATACAGAAAGGAAAAAAAAAAGTTCAAAATGTGAATTAAGATCAAAGAGGGGCACACATGGGTAGCTCAGTTGGTTAAGCATCCAACTTTAGCTCAGGTCATGATCTCTTGGTTCGTGGATTCGAGCCCCGTGTTGGGCTCTGTGCTGACAGCTCAGGGCCTGGAGCCTGCTTCAGATTCTGTGTCTCCCTCTCTCCCTGCCCCTCCCCAGCTCACGCTTTCTCTCACAAACAAACATTTAGAAAAAAAAAATTTTTTTAAGGATCAAAGAGATTGCACGTTCATGCCTAGTCCCGTTCAAAATCCCTCAAAACTTCCCACTTAAAACTGAGACCAATGTGATTCTGACCCATATCAGGTCTTCACTGTAAGGGTAAGGGGGGCTATGGTATATGTACAACATTTATACTTCTCAAAGAATATTAGCACTATCAAAAATCTCCCCATAACGAAATACCTTCAGGGTGCAATTCTGAATACCAGAAAGAGCTGCAAATGACAGGGTTAATCAAAACACATCCCACAACTGTTAAGGGACTTAAACACGGGGACTGCATTGGCAAAATTTTAAAATAGGTTATGACAGGTTATTTATCTTTGGTACCCATAGCCCACCTTTGCTACAAGCTCCATCCTATCCCACTGTGTTTTCTCTATCAAAGCCTCCTAAGAAAAGAGACTGGTATCAGTGATTTGAATCCTAATGTGGCAATAAGTCAAACATGTATCTTTCCCACACTTATTTGCATTTATGGCCTTCTAATAGGTGAGTGAAAGGCACTGCTGACTATAACTGATTTTAAGCATCAGTGAATGAGTGTTAACAGAGGTATCCAAGACAGAAGGGTAAGTGTTTCCTTAAATTACCCCTCAACTACTGAACGGAATCTGTCACTTTATTACTGAAAATTAAAGACAGTATAATTTTTTTAAATGATAGTCGTTTTAAAACCATGTTTATAACAGAAAACAAGTTAAACAGTGTGCTCCTACCCTTTAAAAACTTACACAATGACTCAAAGTACATGTAAAGTCCAATAATACTAAAAATTGACAATTTAGTATAGTGAATGATTTATGATCCAAAAAACCACAAAATGAGTATATGAATAGGTTTTTAAATAAACTATCAGCAAGTCGTAGATCATATCTAATACTGCTGTGCTTGGTTCTATACAGCCAGAGTCTTGGCAATTTAGGTTTTAAGAGTACATTTAAACAAAATTCACTGCTGAATTCTGCCACAAATCAATTCTTTTTATTCTAAATTAGCTTCCAATTTCATAAATTAATACTGATTGTGTGATTACTATTTACTATTTATTGTAGTTCAACAACTGCTCAATATCTTTTGGAAGCTACATCTAGGAAACATATATTTAATTCAATTCAACAAATGTTTCTGTGTACTTACAACATGTCTTAGACATATTTTACATTAAAATAAAGCTACAATGACAGCTAAATAGCCATGTTTATTATAAGCTTCCATTTACTTGCACTTAAAACTCCTCAAAATAACTTCTCTTTGATCTGGAATATTTTTACTCTCATTCTCATCCATAAGATTACAGTTAAGGTTGAGTAAGTTCTCTAGTATCACATATTCAGGGACTTACCAAATGTTTAAAAGTTGTATGATCTTACAATAAGGACCTGTTAGGGGCCACTGTACCTTAAAAATGAAAGAAACTGCTTTTTTCCCTAAACTAAAAATATATTTAATTTTGGGGATTCAAACTAGTCATGACGCTGTACTAAGTTTCTAATTGCTTAGAAATCTTAAGCAACATGAGAAATTAAATACATATTATTTCTCAAACATGTATATAAATGATTATGTGTTAACATACAAGGCATCTAAGTACACTTTAATGCATGTTTCTTTTGGAAAACTGCCCTCTGAAATAGTTAGTCTTTCCCAGGAGAAACTGTTCCATACAATTTGCAAACTTTTCCACTCAGTTATTTTGTTACTTTAATTCTGAATAACATCTGACTAAAATTTGAATATTCACTGCAAGTTTTATTAGCTCAACAGCTTTAGAAAACATACTAAAAAGCTGGGTGTCACACCACGTGAAGCAGAAAATTCAGTGCAAATACTTTATGCAACACAATTTAGAAATGGACTGTTTTTGTTATGCCCACTTCTCATAATATTTTGAAAATCAGTCCTCAATGTATAATTAATGGCTGTTATCCTTAATAGAGAATCTCCAGCACATCAAAATAGCACTTTGAATGAGGTCAAAATCTTTGCTGTTTTGGTCCTAACCACAGAGCCCTGAGTGACCCACACATGGAGGCATTCACTTAACATTTGGTGAATGTATCTAATTAAACTCTATGGCCCTGGTTAAAGTTAATAGCAGAATCAGAATCACAACTCCTTACTTTAGGACTCTTTCTTATGTATCATTTATTAACTTTTCATGATTATATTTTTATTTATTTTTTTTTATTTTTTTTATTTTTTTTATTTATTTTTTTTCTATTTTTTTTTAATTTATATATGAAATTTATTGTCAAATTGGTTTCCATACAACACCCAGTGCTCATCCCAAAAGGTGCCCTCCTCAATACCCATCACCCACCCTCTCCTCCCTCCCACCCCC